>NC_139720.1:122026202-122058083 GCF_964211835.1 Anser anser | reverse complement strand
GGAACTTTGCTGAAGCTTAAAGGTTACTTGTAACTACTTAGGAAATTTTTACACGTCTAAACAGTGTGGCTTTGCTCCAAAGTACTCGGAAGCAAAGAGGCAAATTCCCATTGACTTTGGTTTTCAATCTGGCTTTATTATCTTTCAAATTTCATTTGCTTAAAATCCTGAAGTCAACAATAGTATACACAATTTGAATTCTTTAAAATTCTGTAATAGTCTGGGAGATGTTTTTGAGGAACTCTTAAACTTAATTATTAGAGCTTGAAATCTGCAGTGTGTATGTAATGCCAAAGTAGTACAATGAAAGCAATCAGCAAGAATCAAGCTCTGAAACCAACCAAATTTTCTTAGGGCTGCGGCCAGAGTTTTCCCAAGAGACATAAAAACTCATATGGTTTGGAATATAGTCACAGAATATCTTGTGAAACCAAGATGCTTAGAGTTATCTGTCTGTTTTTGCAGTGAAATAGATTAGGAACATTCACAGAAACTGCTAGGTTGTTACTACAGTAAAGGTTATAGTTTATTAAACTCTTAGAGTGTTTCTGAAGCAATTTTGTGACCACGTTCCTTTTCTCTGAAAAATAAGAGTTTCTTCGGTGTCAGACAGAAGTTGCCAGAATAAATATAACTTGTAGATACATGTACAATAACTAAAATCAAGATGTTATCTAAAGTTCATAAGAATTTCAAATACTATGGTGTAACAGAGAGAAAAAAAAAAAAATGAGGAACAATCTGTGGGAGAGGTCTGCAGTATCCACCCTTACCTAGAGTCATGGTACATTTCTAGTATGTTTTAAAAACAAAATTGTTCAGCATTATCATAACAAGTGAAAATGGAGTATTGTTTGGTGTGAATTAAGCTGATTTTTCACTGCCATATACAATGGGCCATATTGTTTACATTCACTGGACTTCAGTCTATAACAATACAATTTGTGAGTTAAGTCCTTTTTGCATTTTAACAACTCTTATCATTAGCAATGATAGAACAACCCCCTGCCCCTTCAAACACAGAAACATTAGATTTATCAGAATAAAATACACTGAAGGTTAAACACCTTAGCAGTCCAAGTCCTGAAGTCAGCCAGGACAGTACACTGGACAGTCTCAATGCAGAAGAGAGCATTGGAGAGAGCAGGTAAGATCTGTTGTCTAAACCTATGAACATTTGCTTGAGTTGCTTTTGTGACACCATACTCCAACTCTTTACATGTCCCTAAGCTCCTTGGGTGAGCCACAGACTCTCTGCTACATCTTCATTACCAGTGTAAGAGCTCCTCCAGTGCGTCTACAAATCTTTCGAACTATCAGAAGTGTACTTAATTGTATGTCATACTGGTCCAGTGAATGTACATGTGATGGCTAACTGCAATAATTTCCATCCCCAAAGTCTTAGGCAATGATCTGCTTTTTAGGCCGTGAAAGGAAAGCAAACTGCCCTATAATACACTCTAGACCAGTTCCCAGGAAAACTTTGTGTTCTCTCAGCAAAAGAAAATCCCAGCGTATCTTCAGCAGCCTGTAGTATCTCACAGGGGTTCCAGCAGGCACACTGAGAGAGAGAGAGAGAGAGAGACAGAGAGAGACAGAGAGAGGCAGAGAGAGGAAGAGAGAGAGAGAGAGAGAGTGCTTACCCTAATAAACCTTTTGTTTTTTCTTTGGCTTTTTGCTGTCTTTTAGAGGAAGCTGAATCCTCAAGTACCAATTACAGGGAATGAAAACTCTGCAAAATAGCCGCTTTTTCTTCAAGGGGTAAGACAGCAATAACAGATATTGGCATGTCATATTCAAAAAAAAAGTAGAAAAAAATATAGAAATCTGCTTTCTGTTTGCTAAATTCTTGAATAAAGAACATTCACTAGCCACCCCCAAAAATAAAATCTACCTTACTAAAGTTGAAGAGTAAAGTTGTGTGGGAAAAGAACAAGACCAAAGAAGCTGCATTTAGGAATACTGACAGGTCAATTAATTTTGATTATGTGAGTGACAGACCCCCAGTAAGAGAGGAAAGCAGCTCACTAGTCTATGCAAGCAAACTGAAACAAATTCCTTGACAATATGAGTTACTGGTATTGATGACACCCAGTGGAATGGTTTTGTCTCAGTTCACCTGATTTAGATGTGAGATATTTTAGTCGGCTTTGTACTTTTGTGGCATATTTGTATTACAATAAAACCTTATTAACAGAGACTCAGCCAAATTTCTCCAGTCTCTTTTATGCATTCATGTACTCATCAGCACTTTGTCTGCCAAACTATAAAATAGCAGAACAACAGTCACAATTTTCTGTTTTATTGCCATCTAGTTGTGTTTATCATATTAAAGACCATTCTAAAAGGTGGACAGTTAAATTCTTTTGAACTGGTCTTAAATTAAATGATCAAAATGCTACATGTATTTCATTTTCTTTTAAAAAACAGATGTTTTTCTCCACAGGCCCAGAGACTTTATTTATTCTCCTGCATCACTACAGCAGCTCCTCAGTACACATATGCACTGAAGAAGGCAGACAAACCATAAAGCAGCTGTTAATCATGTTTAGCAGCCCAACTGCCAGTTAGTTTGTTAATTCAGAGCACGCTATTCCAACTGGAGTTTTCTCTTCAGGACCAGACCAGCAGTGTGACAATGCCATATTTCTGAATTGCTTTCCCTTTTACTTTATAGATGTCCATTCCTGAGATAACTCCTTACAGCCTGACAGACTCTTGCCAAGGGCTAAAAGGTTAGTTGTAAATAAACCAACAGCACACAAACTACCTTGGCCCAGATGCAGTTTATTTTTCTTCTTACTATGCAGAGTTCAGACTACATCCTCTAAGGAGTTTTTTGGAATAAATGGGAGCTGCAGGAAGGGTGGACCTGGTATTTCCTGAAAAGTACTGGGATATAAAATAATCCTGACCAATCAAGCTGGAGACGTATGACAATAAAGACAGCTAAGAGTAAAAGCAATGTGCTCTTTCCTATAACATTAAAAATACTTTTCTTTCAGGTGCTCAGTCCTGCCACATTCTGGGTGGTGACTAAAGCAGAGAAACATCTGTGCACAAAAGAGCAGGCACAGTTTGTGTTGAACTTCATTTCTTGGAAACAAAGTGTTTTTGATCTTTCTGTCTGACTCAAGAAATGGAGAAAGCAGTCTTATCCTACAGTATAGGCTTGATCTTTCTGTTTTACCTGAACAATAGTCTTCTAGTTAATCTCCATTAAGAGGACCAGTCAGGGCAATATTTCTATCATGTTTCTATGTCAATTATAGAGTCTCAGAGCTTTGTTATCAGTGTGATATGTTTCATTCCTGCTGTTTTGTATAGACATATCTGGCATTGTTTCATAATATTTTCTGCAGAATCTAACTGATTTTTGTCCATGTCACTCATATAGCTTAATAAAAAGTCTGCTAGTGGCCTTTGTTCTAGGGTACTATAATGTTTATTTTGTGTGCATGTACACAAACACATACATATTAATTTCAGGTAATACTCAACCAATGAAAGTTACAGTAGAGAACAGGAATTTCTTTACCTGTAACTATACGTTCCTTTCACTATAAAAAATCTGTTTCAAAATAGTTTTTTCAATACTGTGTATTGACACCTTTCTCAGAATTTCTATTCAGTGAAGTGAGAGCTCCAATACTGTGTGCAATGACAGGTAGAGGGAGAGCATTCTCAGAGACTGATATATAGAAAGAAGAGGTAGTGATTATTTATCATATAATCATAGAATCATAGAATGTCTTGGGTTGGAAGAGACATTAAAGATCATTTAACTCCAACCCCCCTGCCATAGGCAGGGATGCCACTCGCTAGATCAGGTTGGCCAAGGCCCCATCCAGCCTGGCCTTGAACACCTCCAGGGATGGGGCATCCACAACTTCTCTTGGCAACTTGTTCCAGTGCCTCACTACACTTACAGTGATGAATTTCCTCCTAATGTCTAGTCTAAATCTATCCCCTGTTAGATACAGACCATTCCCCTTGTCCTATCATTATCTACCCAAGTAGAGTCACAGAATCACCGAATTGTAGGGGTTCGAAGCGACCTCCAGAGATCATCAAGTCCAATTCCCCTGCCAAAGCAGGTTCCCTAGAGTCCTTCTCCTTCTTTTTTATAAGACCCCTTTAAGTATTGAAAAGTCACAGTTATTTCTCCCTGGAGCCTTCTCTTCTTCAGGGTGAATATCCCCAGCTCTCTTCATAGAAGTCTTTCTTCATAGGAGAGGTGCTCCAGACCTCTGATCATCTTTGTAGCTCTCCTCTGGTCTTGCTTAAACAGGTCCACATATTTCTTGTGCTGGGGGCCCCAAACCTGGACGCAGTACTCCAGGTGGGGCCTCACAAGGGCAGAGTAAAGGGAGACAATCACTTCCCTTGACCTGCTGGTCATACCTCTTTTGAGGCGGCCCAGGATGCAGCTGGTCTTCTGGGCCACAAACATGCACTGCTGGCTCATGTTGAGCCTTTTGTCCACCAGAACCCCCAAGTCCTTCTCCAGATGGCTGCTCTCATTGAGTTATTCTCCCATCTGTACTTGTGTCTGGGATTGCCCCAACCCAGGTGCAGCACCTTGCACTTAGACTTGTTGAACCTCATACGGTTCGTATGGGCTCACTTCTCCAGCCTGTCCTCATCCCTTTGAATGGCATCTCTTCCTTCTTTGGTATCAACCACACCACTCATCTGGGTGTCATCTGAAAACTTGCTGAGAGTACACTCAATCCCATCATCTATGTCATTGATGAAGATATTGAAATGCACCAGCCCCAAAACAGACCCCTGAAGGACACCACTGGTCACTGTCCTCCACCTGGACATAGAGTCATTAACCACTACTCTGCAGCCATCAAGACAATTCCTTATGCACCAGATGGTACACCCTTCAAGTCCATATCTTTCCAATTTAGAGATTAGAATGTCATCTGGGACTGTGTCAAAGGCCTTTCAGAAGTCCAAGTAGATGACGTTAGTTGGCCTTCCCTTGTCAACTGATGGAGTCACTCCACCATAGAAGGCCACCAGATTGGTTAGGCATGATTTAGCCTTGGTGAAGCCATGGTGTCTGTCACCATCTTGTCCTGCATGTGCCTTAGCATTGCCTCCAGGAGGATCTGTTCCATGATCTTCCCAGGCACAGAAGTGAGGCTCGACGGTCTGCAGTTCCCTGGGTCTTCCTTCCCCTTCCCCTTCCCCTTCCCCTTCCCCTTCCCCTTCCCCTTCCCCTTCCCCTTCCCCTTCCCCTTCCCCTTCCCCTTCCCCTTCCCCTTCCCCTTCCCCTTCCCCTTCCCCTTCCCCTTCCCCTTCCCCTTCCCCTTCCCCTTCCCCTTCCCCTTCCCCTTCCCCTTTGCACCACACTTAACAAGTCTAAAAGCTGAGAACTGAACAATTACAAAGAAAATCCCTTCTGGACTAGAAAGTCTTGGGTCTCTCAGGGCTTTCTTTTCTTACATCTGTGTTTCAAACAAGCAGGGTGTTTGTTTCTGGAGAAGGAGACAGTTTAGTATCTGTTCCTAGAGGATCCAAGAGGATTTCCTAATAAGCAATCTGCTGCACATGTGAGCAGACAAATCTATAAGCCTTTGCTAGCTCACACCCAGGCAGGAAATAGATATATTTTAGAGAATACAATAGCATTCACCTGTCCTTGCCCTTCATAAAGAAGTGATATGTTCTTCAAATAAATCATACCTGATGTGGCATTCTGTGTAAATTCAGGGTCCACTGCTGAAGAAAGGATGAAAGTATCAAGCCAGGGAAATGTACATAGTTTGCTACATCTCCTATACCAGCAGTAGGCTAGTTGAGATACTTTCATTAACTTTGGAGAACAATGTAGAGAAGTTGTTAAGCAGCAAAGAAATTTAAGGCTGAAAACCTCCTGCTTTAGAACATCATATCTCCTTTTGCACTGCAGATAATCACATCATGTAATTGGTTTAATAAAAGAACTCTGACTCATTCTAAAAAGAGGTTATTCACAATTTGTACAGAGAAAGTAAAAGGATCTTTACTCTCTCATGACAGGAAACTTACCTATTTCCAGCCTGAGTTCATTGACAGTTTAAGGGCCCATTGCTCTCTGTGCAACATTGTCCTTCAGTTAAACTATCTTCTTTTGGTTATTCTCAAAACCCTTATTTGCGTTGTCCTGCCTTGTAAAATTAAGTCAAATTATTTTGGTGTCATCACATGAGATGGGAATTCAGTTAATGTGGTCACAGTTGTAGCTTTTTTTCTGAACCTATTCCTGCTGAGATTTATATCACAATTAAATAAAAAAGACCAGAATTTTCAGAAGATTCTAGACCCAGTTTTGCTCTGATCTTGTGGAGATGGCATCTCTGCTTCCTTACGTACACTGAGAACATTTCCTCTTTAGCTGTATTTGTCCTTTTCATCACACAGCAAATCCTCAAGTCAAACCTGTTATCTGGTAAGAATGCAGGCCTTTCCTTTCTTATTTCTAGAGAATGAATTCCCACACTACAAGAACAACCTTTGTTACTCTTCTTCACAAGTTTGATGTTGCATTTTGTGCTTCTCATCCTGAAGCATTTCCATGAGATGGCCAGGGATGGGGTGAACACTGCTCACAGAGCTTCACTGGTGGTATGAAAGATAAGGTGGCTGTGTTTTTTGTGGTGGCAGATTCTCTTTCTTCAGAGACATAAACAGTGTGGAGGTTAAATAAGGACAAATTTTTCTGCTTAATGTTAAAAGAATATTCTCAAGGTTCTGTTCCCCTATGAAGACCTGTCTTTCCAAGAGAGGGCTAGTATTCTTTCCACACTTCTATTAACTATCCCTGTGCATGGAGGAAGTTACAATGGGAACAGAAGTAAATAAGATCAGACATTTATTTCCACTTTGATACTTGACTTTTCATTAGCCTAACTGCACTGGTAGGTGAATTGAAATTATGTGAAGCCCAGAATAGGATAGGAAGAAGTCTTCTTGCAAATTTGCTATCAATAAAGCTGTTACTGGCTGGACATACTGCTCAAATTTAAGAGAAAATAGCTATCTGCCTTTTAGCATGCTCCAGTACCAAATAGAATAATTGGTTCTTTGAAATAGAAATTAGTTCTTCATTCACAGATCTTGGAAGGAAGCTCAATTTGGAAAAGTTGTCTAAAATAGATGAGTTTGGAGATACCATTTGTACAACAGTATCAACTCATTTAATTAAAAGCTTGGTTGTCAGTCACTATTTTCTTTCTTACTAAGATTACTTGGAGATTGAAGTGACACATATCACTAAAGATAGTAAAGATAGAGCAGTGCAAATAATGGGTTCCATTTCATCTGAGAAATGAAGAAAGATCTTTTGAGATGGATAGAAAGTTTTGCTTAGACTCAGGTGTACTTTATTTTTATTTTTTTTTATTTTTTTTAACAGTTTGGAATACAGATCTGATGAACTGTTCAAAGGATATCAGAATAAATTATTTCAGCTTTTCCAGACAGGCTGGGGTTCAGATACTCATGCTGTAGAGCACACCAGTGGAAGTGTCTACCAGAATTGCTTTTGCATGTCACAAATCCAGATCAAACCCACTGAATTCCCCAGAATAGTTTAGAGGAGTACCATATGTACTAAATTGGTAAAGACCCTTGTCCATGTGTAGCCATATCCTCACTCTGCTTGTGGCTTTCCTTTCTAATTTTTGCTAGAAATATTTCTCATTTCTCATTACATGCTCTGTCCTCACATGAAACACAGACTTAGGTGACCTTCCAGGTCACAACACAGTTCACATATCTCCCACACAGTCTGCTTTTCAACTTCCTCCACAGCCTGTCTCACAAGACCACAGTGCTACAGTGTTACTCCGATTTTCTACTCTTTCTCTCTTTTGAATTTGACCCAGCTTTTTTCTTTTTTTCTTTTTTTTTTTTTTCCAGAAAAGGTAGTGTCTAACGTGCTACAAGTAATAACCTTAAAGTATTTTGTAAAGTGACTAAATAACGATATTTATTTATTTATTTATTTATTACGGTCTGCAACCAACCAGTTTGAAATCTGAAAACTGCAAGTAATCACAAGCCCTTTACTTTCAAGCTTACAGCTATCACCCTTAACCCTCCCTTTATCTAATTCTGAGCCTCTCTTCTGCTATTTTGTAAAAGCAGATGTGTAAATAATTTACAGAAATATTTTTCTTTCACTTGTTCATTTTACGCTTAAAGTTCTCTGGTCTATTCTTATATGCCTTCTTCCAACCCCTTGATTACAAATACATTGCTATTTTATTTTTAAAAATCTGAAAAATCCTTTTCTGGCAGCAACCAGTCAGAATTTCATAGCAAATGAGGCAGACAACAGTAGGCTTAATTCATTTCTCATGGTCATAACTACTCTAAGAACAAATTCTGCAGTCAAAACTATTAAAAACAAAACCAAAACCCAAACAACAACAACAGCAAAAAGCTTCATTTGAAAAATTCAAAGATTTAAATGAAAAATGCATATAAAAGTATATTTTAAATGAAAGGTATTAAATACTAAAAATAGTAACGCTTGTCTTTTACAACAGAAGGACAAGAGTAGGGAATTCGTTAGTGCAAGACTTCAGTTCAATTAAACCTATATTTCCTGGTATATACCACATAAAACTCACAGAACAGAAACCACTATAATTTAGTTTTCTCTCTCTAACTTATGTTCTTCAATTCCTGCAGCTGTATAAAAATGTTAATGTTTACTTAAAAAAAAAAGTTTCTTGTGAGTTTTTAAATTGAAATTAAAAGACTGTTTATGCCACTGTATGTAACTCAGTTATGCCATACCTGAATTCTGAAAACTAATCTATCCTCAATGAGGATAGAATATAAATATGTGAAGATAAAGATTCCTTTTACCTAATTCTACAATGCTTTAACTACTTGAGTGCTGCCAAATGAAGCTGCTAATTCCTTGCAGGAATCATACAATCCTGTAATGCCACCAACATTTAAAAGAAAGCTGACAAATATGATTTTATGCACTGAATAGCAGTACTAGAGAAAGCAATGTAGACTAGAGCATGCAGGACAAAGTGTTGGATTTATTTTTTATTTTTTTTCCACACTTTCACTACAGTGACTATATCACTAGTATAGCTAGCATGTCTAGCCCTCAATGTAGTATTTCTGAATTTTTTGCCCCATTCTTCTCACTCATTCTAGTGATTACAGGATGTTTATAGAGACACTTCTAGCTCTAACCTTTTAGATAAAAATATCTGAATTGTTGGAAACCTATGGAGACAGCAACCAGCAGCTGTTGCCACCAACATCTACATCCATGGCTTTGCTTGTTATACTATTCAGCTGTCTCTCCCACTTGCTCCTGGTGGTTGTTGCTTGTGGTGGGAGGGAGAAGGCCCTTGCCCCACTTGCTCATGCACAGGAGTGATGCGGAAGTGACTGCAGCCTACACATCGTGAATGGACACTGTGCTGTTTGCTCTGAACACTTGCCACAATTTAGAGCCTAGTGCTGGATGAGTTTCTGTAGCTGGGTGCTGTGGTCAGCAGCCAAAGTGGATCCCAATAGATGTGCCAGCACCATTGAACAGCTGTCCTGTTCTGGTTTCCTCTTTGCTGATTTAATGAGATTTTGTTACTTGCTCATGTCTAGCTCACGTCTTAAACCAGAATATTTTTTGTAGTTTTTCTGTTCCTCCCCTGTATGTCTAGGAAGAGAATTTCCTGTAAAGGCTGAGGAGAGAGAGAAAGAGTGAAGAGCAGAAAAATGTTCTTCACCATCAGCAGAGCTTTGACATAGCAGGTGAGTATTGGCAAGTTCTTTCCTAGAAGTCTAGATGGAATTAGGCCCAAATCTACTGTGTTTAGTTGCAAAATAAACTATTATGAGAAGGCAAATACCCTAGCATGCTTGAAAGTAAAATCGGGTGGAGCCAGTAGCTGTTAAAGATGTTTAGTGTTTATGTAAAGACATGAAGACCAAAATTCTGTTTCAGACTATAAACCTAATAAAACTAAGGCACGTGGCAATGGAAAACATTACTTGAATGCCTGGAAAATAGCACCTCAAAGAAGTATTTCTTCCTTCTGTTTATTAGTATTGCATTTGAGAAACATCATTCTCTGTGCTAGAGTGATAACTTACGACACAATCTTACCATAATATTACAGCTTTTTTTCTTTTTTTTTTTTAATTACAGAGGGATCTAGAAGTATGACAAAACTCCTATGCATTCTTTTCAGTCTCAAAATTTTAAATATAATTTGAACACTCTGCAAGAGGAAATAGTTGCACAGAGACATTCACTCTCAGATTCTCAGGCTGTTTTTCTCTCACATATTTTGTATTTTGTTCCCATGATACTTGATGTTCTACTCTGACTTGGACTGAAGTGGAGAGTGGTTGGCTGATTACGAGATTACATTTATGTTGCCTAATACAGGTGTCCTTACGATTACACTTGGGATCACATTTGACTGTCTTCTTTATCACAGGCTGCAAGTATATATTTCAGAGTCACTACCTGCATGCCCTCCAGAAACTGCACATGGCATGATCTTAGCTAGGCAAGCATGTAAATAAAAGACCGAATGTGGAGGCCTGCCTTCCAAAGTGGCATATACATGTTTTAACTGTTTCATTTAAAATTAGTGTAGTTCCTTATATCTTCAAAACTAAGATCCAATACTAGAAATCAGTTCTCAAAAGAAGGAAAAAGTTGATTCTTTATTACAGATAGAGAACTGAAGCAAAATATTAAGTAATAAATATTTAAATAATGTCTGTAGGCAGAAAGGTAGACTTCTATATAAACTGCAGTTGAACACTGGCTAGTAAATATAGAAAGATAGACCAGAATGATATTCAAGGGGATTTGTAGCCTGTGCAGAACATATGTGTATAAGTAGCCTGTAATTAGCATTCAGAGGTCTCAGAAGGACCCTGAAAATTGACAAGGATACTCTTTCAAGAAAATAAAAGTCAGTAAAAGAACTGGAATTCAGAAGCCCCTAATCCAAAGACACATGCATGCCTTCATAATTGTTTGTTCACATTAATGTAGTGTATTTGCATAGCAAGAGCAAAAATAATTAATTCTTGAAACACAGATTTCAGGTGTATGTCAGAAAGTCACACTAAGACTGCTTTGGCAGTGCTGTCTTGATGAAATTTTGGTTTGATTTTAATGTCAGGAGGTGTAATTCAATTTGCCTGGAACTCTATTCTGCTCCCTGGCCTGTAGCGAGGTCACATTGGGTTGCGATCTCATAAACCACAAAGAGTCAACAGAGATCAGAATTTGAGAAAATGAGCATTAAAAGATTTAGAAGCGGTGCTCTTCATTTCAAGTCAGCAATGCCCCAAGATGGCATTGAGGGCTCTGCTCCATGATGAGGCCATCATTCAAACTGAATATAAACCTGATGTTTTGACAATTTTTATTTATTAAAGATCCACGCTACTTTTCAGTGCATACAATCCTACCCAATTCTTCAGGCTGACCTCTGTGTAATGCTGGTATGCCATCCAACAAACTTTGAAAATGTGCTATCTCATCCTGTGCCTAACAAATTTTCTGTACAACTTCTGCTGGTGTATAAAATGTAGAACTCAGTGGTAGGTGGACCCACTTCTTTTGAGGAACAGCAGAGGCAAGGGACAGACGACAGAAGAAGAAAGGGAGGAAGGAACATGGTAAAGGAATATGATTAGTGAAAAGTCAAAAGAAGATTGAGTTAAGAGATTGTAAAAGCTTTTTTCTTAACTGTTGGATACTAAGTGAATAATGTCCTTTAAATAAATAATATATATACATATATATATATATATATATGTGGTAAATTGGTTGGCACAGCATGTGGGGCCAGAGTTCTACTTCAAATAAATACTGGTTTGCTGAACTATTTATCTAACGAGGCCTACGTATGCTATCTCTAGAGAACCAGAGGACTACTTTAGCAAAGTTACAAGCTGGCACTTACTGAGATTTGCAAAAACTTCTAACTGGAAGATGCACTGGCTTCAGTAGGGATTGCATGATAAATTAAGCTTGGTCTACAAAGGGGAGGGAAAGAACATGTTTGATAAATCTCAGTCTGTGCCACCTATAATGAGAACTAATCCCTTAAATGCCTGCAGCTGAATGACTGCTTCACTTCTTTGTCTGTGAAATCAGTTTCACAAATTGCTAAACTTTACTGTCAAGATTTACTTTTGATGTCATGTTGCAAATGTCATAACACAGGTAAACAGTTTTATGTTGCAACTGGCTTAGGAAGGTGGGGAGAAAGAGGGGAAATGACAAATGTTTATTTTTGTTTTTCGTGACACCAGGTTCTCCACAGGAAGCAGAAAAGGACTGTTGCTGTTGCAAGTGCATTGGCCCGGAAGGATGAGCACAATGTAGGTGTGCCCTGGCAGCCAAGGGGCAAACCTCATTTTGGGATGCATTAAACACAGCATAGCCAGCCAGTCAAGATGATTCTCCTGCTATATTGTGGTATTTCTGCATAGCCTCACCTAACCTCTCATCTGTGGCCTCACCTTGAATACTGTGTGCGGTTCTGGGCTCCACAATATAAAAAGAATGTTAAAATACTTGAATGCATCCAGAGGAGGGCAACAAAGCTGGTAAAAGAGGTGGAAGGCATATCTTGAGCAGAGGTTGAGGACACTTGTGTTGTCTAGTCTGGAGAAGAGGAGGCCAAGAGGTGACTCCATTGCTCTCCACAACTTCCTGAGGAGGGGAAGTGGAGAGGAAGGCACCAGTCCTTGCTCCCCAGAAACTGATGACAGGATGTGCAGAAATAGCACAAAGCTGCACAAGGGGAGTTTAAGACTGGACATTAGGAAAAATTTCTCTACCATGAGGGTGGTCAAATACTGGAACAGACTTCCTAGGGAGGTGGGAGGTGCCCCGTGCCTGTCAGTGTTCAAGAGGCATTTGGATAATGCTCTCATTAATGTGCTTTAACTTTTAATTAGCCTTGAAGTGGTCAAGCAGTTGGGCTTGACAGTCTTTGAAGGTCCCTTCCAACTGAACTATTCCTTTCCTTTCCTTTCCTTTCCTTTCCTTTCCTTTCCTTTCCTTTCCTTTCCTTTCCTTTCCTTTCCTTTCCTTTCCTTTCCTTTCCTTTCCTTTCCTTTCCTTTCCTTTCCTTTCCTTTCCTTTCCTTTCCTTTCCTTTCCTTTCCTTTCCTTTCCTTTCCTTTCCTTTCCTTTCCTTTCCTTTCCTTTCCTTTCCTTTCCTTTCCTTTCCTTTCCTTTCCTTTCCTTTCCTTTCCTTTCCTTTCCTTTCCTTTCCTTTCCTTTCCTTTCCTTTCCTTTCCTTTCCTTTCCTTTCCTTTCCTTTCCTTTCCTTTCCTTTCCTTTCCTTTCCTTTCCTTTCCTTTCCTTCCATTTCCATTTCCATTTCCATTTCCATTTCCATTTCCATTTCCATTTCCATTCTATCCTAGATGCAGCACCAACGATTTGAGTCCTGTTCTCTTTGGCTTTTCTTACAGCTGACCTGGATGCATGGATGCCTTTCTCCCACTGAAAGACAAACAACCTAAATAGGGGTGATTCCTGTATTACCATCTCACTCTGTGAGTTGATTTTGAAGTCACTGAAGTAGAGCTTGAACTAAACTACAGAACTAGAACAGGGCTATTTTAATTTGTATATCCCTTAGTATTTCAGTTTTCATTCAATATTACACAAACACATTCAATATTCAGTAAGTTCAATATTACACATACACATCTCAGTGTGCATTTCTTCTGTTACCTCTGACCCATATGAGTGAAAGAGATATTTTAAATCCTAAACCCATGTTATAATTCAAGTCACATATTCTCTCTTATGACTGTATGAAATATAATTATTGCCTGCAGATGATAATTCACAAAGAAAACATGTCCCTCTTTCCTATTGTGTTGTTCAGAACACATTATTATAGACATTAATGTATCTAAACTATACTCACTATCATTCAGGAAGGAAAAAAAAAACAACAAAACAATGGGAAAAATGACAGGGGAAAATGTTAGGAAAGCAGTTCAATTTTTAACATATAGTCATTCCCAACTCTTGGAAGAAAAAAAAACAAACAACAACAACAACAACATTTATCACAAGCTAAAATATGAAGAAAAAAAGCAAGGCTAAAAATAATAAGCTACACTACAAAATAAAAGTTTGCAGAAAATGATCTCTCTGAGGATGTTAGAAGCCTGATAACTCTGGGGATATTTATGCTAGACAGGGCAAAAAGTTAACAGTGTCACGTAAACATCAGATATATACTAGGAAAAAAAAAAAAAGAAAGGAAGCATAAGATGACAACAAAAATCTTTTTTGTTTGAAGGTGCTGTATATAAATACAGATCCAGCATTGATAAAAATGAACAAATAAGTGCATAAATATCACATGCACTAAAAGTTACAGTGAAATGAACAGAAATTTGGAAGAAATAGATATACTCTATACAAAGTATGAAGTACTGGGTCTCTCTGTGAAAGCATTTGGGGAGATCACTGATCTTTTCTAGTTCACCTGTGATGGTGATGTATTCGTCTCACCCTTCTTTAGACAGAAATTCTCACACAGAATAGGAAGAGAGAGGAATATCATTCACCCAGGGCCTTTCTTCCTGGGTTGGTTCTTGTATTGTTTTCTACAGGATATAAACTGGAAAGAAAAAAAGGGATGTATTTTCCATGTGATTTTTTTCACCATAGATGGAACAGATTGCTTTACAAATGGTGAAATATCCAATGAAGCCTGAAGTTTGCTCCTACTTTTGTCCATTTTTGTACCTTGATCTCTAAGTCTGTTCAGTCTATGATCCCTAGAGTACAACTGCACCTCCTTCCAAGCCAGCACTCAATCAAAAGATGCTCTCAGCTAGCAAAGAGCTTTCACACCCAAAGAATGCCCATCTGCTCAGGAAAATAAATAATACACTGTGAAAGGGGATTAAAGAGGTAACTACCCCTAATATTAATAATGAGAGTCTTCATGACTGAAAACTGATCACTGAAATGCCATACAGCCAAAAACAGTGCCGGAAAACCAATCACAGCTAACAGCACGGGCAAGAATAATTTCACTGCTGAAAGATCAAACATATCTGGTATTAATGTACAACTTGGTGATACACAGTAATAACGTTGACTTGACTCAATGTGTTGGCTGAACATATAGACTAACAATGCATCAAGTTTTGATCACTAAGTGCAATGAAAAAGGTCCGTGTTTCCAAATGAATGACTGGCAGACAAAAACCTGACATAAGAGAAATCGGGTAAATCTTACCAGTGAATGGCTGAGAAAGATAAAGATTTATTTAATATATTTTTTTCCTTAAGATTATGTAGATACGTTGAGCTATTGCTCTCTGTACTCCCTGGTTTAAGATGATTACGATCAAACATGAAACCTCATCTGCATGTAGACCCCATTCAGCAATACAAAATCATGTCAAGCAATCTCACTGAAAATCACTGAGTGCAACTGAATTGTCGTATGAATGTGCAAGAAAACACTATAAATACAAAATAACTTACAATAAGGTTTTTGAAGTATTTATAAATATTTCTAAGGGAGACTATGGGAAAAATAGATTTAAAGAAAAGATGCACTGAGTGGCTTTGTAGATCACAAAGCCACTTTACAGAAAACACTCCACAGCATACGGGAAAAAAAATATTTTCACCAATGGGACACTATAACTTTGTATCTTCTTGCAGCTCCGATGGTATTTGCAATGCAACAGAGATTGTTAGTGTCTTTACTAAAATGTTGAGGAGTAAGATTAATACACTTAGAAAAAAATATATATATTTAAAATTTAAAAATTTAAACCTGCAAGACTATTTCATTTTGGTTTTAATCAGTTATCACTTACTTTTAGGTTTTGGTCTTAATATGATCTTTGAGGGTTCAGTTTTTCCCAAAAAATATTTTGACATTTTGCTTTTTATCATTAGACAATTATATTAAAGCACTGGAAATACCTTGGAGAAAGAAAATGGCAACATGAAAACTTGAATTTTTTTAATTTTTTTTTTTTGGTGATGATATTAAAATTCCACAGATACTTTATTTTCAGCAGTCACTGTAGGAATCTATGTTCAGAACTCCTGATGATCACAGGAATACTTGTTCAGCTTCTGTTGTCCATCTAAAACAACCCAAGCTAAAGAAGCCCAGGGCATAAAAAAATAAAATTAATAAAATTAAAAAAAAAAAGTTATGTTATTGGGACTGTTTATATATTGTTCTTTTACACAGTTTAGACACTTTCCAAATGAAATAACCTATATCCCAAACTGTTTAAGGTTTAAATGGAACAACAGTGCAAGAGCCTAAAAGATCAAAGTGGGAGGAACAAGGGGACAGTATGATTGATCACTTGAAGTTAGCATTATCCATATCCTGAGCAAGACACATGCTTACAGCTCAATGAAATGGAAAGAAAGCCAATGGGAGAAAGGAGGTGGGAAGTTATTTTTGTTTTCCTTTTTTTAAATCACTCATGATTTGAAAGACTTCTATCTTGCTCCTTCTCATTCATCTATTCTATAAACTATGTACATCACTTCAGGTTCCTTGCCTGTGAAGGTCAACTCCCTTTGCCCTCCATTCTAGTTTTTGCTATATGCTTCTCTTATAACTTAACCAGAACAGTTAAAAAGAACCATATAACTAACATAGTGTTAAGTAAGCAATCATTATAATTTTTTATACACATACATGTGCATGTGTGCAGGAATATATCACAATTAAAATACATTCTGTTTTAATTTCAAATGTATTCTGGATATGGTCTTTTTATGTGGGCAGAGGCAATGTGACTCAAAGATTCAGGAGACAGGTTCCAGACCACAGTTTTTAATGCCACTGTGGAAAATAGGAGACAAAGGCAGCATTTTACCACCTTGTGTCCCTCTGCAGGAACTATGCAGGAGCCATTTTTACATTAGAATAAACCTCCATGAAATATCAATTTTTATCACTGATTTTGTCTGTGTAACTGCAGCATGAAATTTGTGGGTTTGCTCTCCTGCTGAATTCTGCTGCCTATAGTGCATGAAAGACTTCAGCCTGGAAACTTCCTCCAGGGTCATCCTTGTATCCTACATGAAATGAAATATTGTGACCTTTTGCAGGATCTGTATCTCTCTCCCACCCCTCCCTCCTACAGCATGTGCTTGAAAACTTGTGAGTTCATTCGTGTCTCTTCAGTTTTTTAGTTACACTGCCAAATGGGAATTTTCAGTCGTGCAAGTAAGAAGCTAAAAAACCTAGCTACAAGACCTAAATTTCTTCATGCAGGGAACATATCATTGCCTCTCAGCATTTTTTGACATGCAAAGAAATAAAACAAAGGTATTCATTATTTAAACATTTCCTAATGCAATTAAGTTACTGAAAATGAAGAAATTACACACAACTGCTTTACACTTTGAAATATCAAAAATGGACTAGGAAAATGCATTTTTAAAATCAACTGTAAAGAACGCATATTGGCCAATCCTACTTTATTTCTGAGTTTTTGTCCCATAGTGCAGGTGTTTTTGAGGATATTTCACTGTCTCCAACTACCAGTACTCCCAAAAGATGAACAGAGTGGGTGAATGACGTCGGGCTGGGTGAATTAGAGAAATGGGAATATTCAGAAGTAGAACAGCCACATTTCATGGCATCCTACAGCAAAAACATTCCCAAGATATCATAGTCAAATATTCAGTTGTTGAAACAATTTAGTCTGAAAAGCAAAGCCATAGTGAAACTGAGCAAACAGATCACAGTAAAACAGAGAACATGCCAGATGCAATTGTCATTAGAGCAACAGTGAGAATGTCCATCTCTAAATATGAATAAACTACTAATAATTATTTATAAGCTAATTACAAGAACAATTATAAACAGGTGGATTAAATAAGAGATGATCTAGCAGGAAGATCTGTAAATCAGTTTCCTTTAGAGACAGCAAATGAACAGAGACAGTCATTTTATTGTCAAAGCATGCTGTGATAAAGACAATACACACCAGCCTTTCATAAAATTTCTCATGAGAATCCCAGAGAATATGGCTTTTGAAAGAAGTTTTACAACCTCCCAGCACAGACACCATATCTAACATATGAAGAACAAAACCTAATTTTCCTTGGACTAATATTGATAAAAGTTACAGCCATTTGAAAGAATCCTATTGCTAAAAAGAGTTTGGAGAAGGCAATTATTGCTATTATGGGCAAAGCACGACTCTTTTATGTTTGACTTTTGAAATCACTTTGCAAAGCTCCAAAAAGATGTGTCTGTTGGATATGTATCTAAATGTTAATCCTGTGAAAGAAATCCACAAAGGAACTGCTTTTTCTATACTTTTCCTTCAGGAACAAATTTCCTTCTCATCCAGCATTTCTCATAATCCAAAGCTGTAGAGGGAGATTAAAGTCTCTCCTGCTGATTTGTGCATGTACATAGCTATCAGTAATTGCACCAGTGATCCCTCCCATCTGTTTACATTTGCTTATACCTATCTGAATATATTCACACAGTTTTATTTATGAACTGCAATAGCGTAATCCTGCATCAAGCATTCTTGTATGCATTCACATGCATGTTTAGTTTTTTTGTGAGTCTAAGTATGCAAATATATGAATTCAACATAAATTTCTGTTGTAAGTATCCCAGGCAATTAACACTAATATTCAAAGCTAGCTGCGCACATTCTTTGTTGCGTCAAGTTTCTTTCCACTGCTGCAACTGAAAAGAAAGGATGTCAGAGTGGAAGATTCGTAAATTCAGGACTGAAGGCTTAAGGAATATTGACCATTTTAGTTCCCACTTTTATAGTTTTTATACCTGGTACCGTCACACTGCACATCAGGAAAACAGTACTGCTCCTGTTTCTAGCTGGCAAAATTCAGTGGTAAGACTTCTTTTTGGATGTGTGCAAACTGCCTGTATACCAAAAAACAAGTTCAATATTCTTAGATTTTGTTTTCTGTGTGGAGAAATTTGTACTTGACTAATTAGTTCTGATGACATTAGGAATACTTCTGGCAATTCACATCATCACAGAACAGATGAGGCAGGAAAGGATCTGCAGAGGCAGATCGTCTGGTTCAACTTCCCTGGTCAGAGGAGGGCAAGAACAATTTTCTCAGAGTCCAGCTGGATTTTGAATATCTCCAATGATGTCCTCTCCACATCCAGTATTTGGATGTCTTAGGATTTTCCCCCCTATATGTTCAGCCAGAATTTCCTGTATTTCAATTTGTTCCCTTTGCCTCTTGTTCTGTCACTGGGATCCACTGAGAAGAGTCTGGCTCTGTCATATTTACTCCCTCCATTAAGTATTTGTATACATGGTTAAGATCCCTTGAGCCTTCTCTTTTCCAGCCTCAGCCTTTCCTCATATAATAGATGCTTCAGTCCCTTAATCATCTTTGAGGTCTTTTGCTAGACTCATCACAGTATGTCCATGTCTCTCTTGCACCGGGGAGCCTATCACTGGACCCAGCTCCCCAGATGTATCTTAACATAGTTGAGTAGAGAGGAGGCATCACCTCTCTTGACCTGCTGGTGTTGATATGCCTAATGCAGTGCAGGATGCTGTTGGCGTTCTTTGCTGCAAGTGCACATTGCAGGCTCACGTCCATGTTGGTGTCCACAAAGACTGCCAAGGCCTTTTCTGCAGAGCTGATCCCAGACAATCAGCCCTCCTCCCGTACTGGTGCATGGGTTATTCCTCCTCAGGCGCAGGACTTGCTAGTTCACTTTGTTATCTTCACGAGAATCCTGTCAGCCCATTTCTCCAACCCACCAAGGTCCCTCTGAGTGGCAGCATGCCTAGGTGGTGCATCAACCACTCCAGTTGCAGTTTTACATCATCTGAATCAGCAATCAAAATTGCTGAAGGTGCTCTGTCCCTTCTTTCAAGATGCAGAGGTTATCTTGTCTTGATTTTGGTCTATAAAGCTAGGAGACCTGTTCACTATTACTCTTTATGAACCAGATCCACAGGATGCAGAGCTAGTGTGTAAACATAATCACAGACTATCGCCTTATCACTAAGAAAATATTATTGCATGAAGTACAAAATCTACGCCAAATGCTCTGTATTTGATTTTAATTTGAAACAAAGATTTAAGAACTCTGTTTAGCATCTTATGGCAATTCACTATTTTCCCACAAATATACAATCTGGACTAAGAAAAAAATGGCAACATTTTAAAATCTGTGGCCCTGATGGTAGGTATTTAGTGTCATATTAAAATCTTTAATGAAGTTAATGGATTCTTAGTTGTGTTGTGTATCTCCTGTTCCCTGTGAAGGCTGGAAGGATTAAGACCAAGCAACTTATTAAGATGCAGAAATATGAAGATGTGTCCATCTTAAGGACTTTTTGTATTTTTAAATAGAGCTCTGATTAATATTAAACTGATGTGATGTGCCTATGCTTAGCTCAGTTTAGCTGAAGGCTGCCAAAAACAGCAGTTGGAAGGGGATGAACTTCCTATATGGTATATCTCAGAGATATCACTTTCAAAGATTATGTAGGCAACTCAAAACCTAATATAATTAGAATTATCATTTTATGGTCCCTTTGACAGTGCACAACAAAATGCACAACACAAATGTAGATTTTTCCTCCTTTATTAATGCTACATATACATTTATATCTTTGAAATGCACAAAAGGGGAAAAATGAGTATATAGATCTCATTTACATCAGAAATGCTGCATATTTTGCAAAATACATTTTTAATGTTCCTTTTTTTTTTTTTTTTTCTGTGCAATGAGAAAACTACACTACTAGGACATACTTAATTTACTTGTTTCCTGCCTGTCACATAATTTTATCACTTATCTAGGTTGCTGAGTATCTAACTAAATGATAGTAAAAAGCATTTCTTTCATGATATGTTTCTGGGAAAATAGTAATATGCTTTATTTTATATGAATGGAGCCCATGCTCCAGTTACTGCTTTCAATAATTCCTGTATTCCTTAGGCAGTTTCTTAGAACCAGTAGGGTCCCTTTATTGTTACTCACATCATTAATCGTTATTATTAATAACTATTACTGCTATTATTACTACAATCTATGTGTAAGGGAGAACTCAGATGTCTACTTTTTGGAATAGTTGCTATCAACAATATTAAGAGAAAAGCCTTCAAAGAGAAGTAGCCCCAATTTGGTAACTATTGTTACTCCTCTCAGATCCCATTCTCATAGGGATTTCTTTTTTATTACATAAGTGTTTCCAAATTTAAATAAAAGTAGACTTCAGCTTATGAACCAATTTCTGCTTTGCATTACAAGGGTGAATATGTGAAGTTTTCTGTGCTTTTGAAGAGAAAATTTGTGTTGTTAGCTTCAGATCATAATATTAGAATCATATATCAATTACAAAAAAAAAAAAAGATACATTTTTTCAATTCTGTTGGTAGAAAAAAGGAAAAGAAAAAAATCCACAAAATGAATGAGACATCAATTTGAGCACTAGATATTTGATACTTTCAAATCTTTTGTGTTGGCTTGCAGCTTTCAGTATTTCTATGAAAAAATCTGAGTTAGCCAGCATGATGTTAAATGAAAAGGTCATGTTACATGTTAGGAAAAAAACATATTTAAAAATTCATATTTCCTGCAATTCATATGGATTTCAAATCCAAAATCTTTTGGTCTTAAAAATTAATTTCCACATTAATAAGTGATTATAAAGATGAGGATGCTTGCAACCAATCACAGAAATGTCTTACAAGTGAAATTCAACATTGAGAACGTATTCACACGTTGTCAGTGTTTTCATTTATGCAAGCATCATCACAGGAAATGATGAAAGAACAGTTTTAATAATTTCTTGGTGACTGTCAAAACTTCAAATCCAAATCCAAGTCTGTGAAAGTGAATGCAATGCCTCAGAAGCTAATGGAACTGAACCCAATTATGGTAGGCTGAATTTGGTCCAGAGACCAAACTGTTAACTTAACATACAAGCAGCCTTCCCTTCAGGTTCAGGAAAGCTATGCATGACATTTATTTCCCATGGAGAAAGTGACAATTACCTCTAGCAGATTTAGTTCCAACTTTGTCTCGTTTTAAGAATTTTTTTCAAGTATAATTATAGAGCACATGTGAATTCAGTCTAGTCGTCTCCATCCCACAGCCCCCAAGCTGAAGTCTTGAAGTATTTTCTAAGTCACTGCAGTAAACACAGTGTTGGATAATTTGCAGATTTCTTTCAAGGACTAGAAAGGAGGACAGCAATTTTTCTTTAAATTTGTGTTGTGTACTGTGTTCTCAGTTAAGAAAATATTACCATCCTCTTTACAGACTTGATGAACTTTCATTGGGTTATTTTTGCATATTTTTTTGTATTGTTAATTTACTAAGACTAAAATCAGATTTTAAAGACAAATTCATAAATTCTAGAATACACAAAGTGCACTTTAATTTGCAATATTGACATCACTGTAGATCACTTAGTTTCTCTTAACGATGAGTGATGCTCCTTGAGAATATTGCAACAAAAATTAGCTGGAACTGGTTATGCTCTCTGCCGCAATAGTATCAAAGATTCTTTCAGACTGATGAAACAGAGAAAAAAGGAAAGTACAAAGGATATGAAATCCTCTTATCAGCACAAGAAGGCATACATTTCCTAGAAACTCATTTTACATTATTTTACAGCTTTTCTTAGGAATCTTGATTTTGGTGTGTTCTGTTGCTTTTACTCATCTATTTGCAACTGCTTTATCCAATTAATACCATAAATTCATGAATTAATAGTCCTTAATATTCTAGCCCAGGCATATTAACATCTTAATCACTTTCTTAGAGCAGAACAACCTAGATCATGCCCCCATAAAAGATGTGGATTAGAAAAAAATTCCCATCTGCAATGAGAATAGTTTAGCTCAGGAACTTATCATAAATAACATCAGTGCATTTCTAATGAAAATTGTGTTCACTTAGTTTCTCATATGTCTACATATTACACAAATTTATCTTGTAGGATTTTGGAATAAATAGTGGAGAAAGTCTTAGCAGCAATGCCGGCTGCCTTCTTCCTCTACCCATACTACAAAGATAAACAATAAAACAGACAAAAAATCCAAAAGGAAATCAATAGACAGAGTGGGCCTAGTTATTTTCCTATTAACAGAACTTGTCCTGGGCTTCATCTTTCCTGTCTATGGAACAACTGTTACTAACACACTCTACTCCCACAATGGGTCCAAATGTTGGCAGCATAGCAGCACTGACGATTAAGGCTAATTGGAATAATTGCATTTAAAGGAAATCAGTTGTGTGTCAGAGCAAGGACATGCTTTGATATAGAGTAGAATCTAAAAGTACATGTACGGACACTTAGATCTACCCAGCTACATTCATACCAGGATATTTCCTTGGTAACATCCTAAATCTGTTTCAATTAACTAATTATTACCATTAAAAAATTACACATCCTTCCTAAGAGGATGCCTTACTTGCATTGACAAAGGCTGTTGGAGAATGACCAGCCTCTCACCTCAGAAGAGAGAGAAGCTGTGCCTCCAGTTTGCTGAGGCAACGTAAGTCATATGTGTTCTGAGTACATCAGACCTATTTCAAGGCTTTGAATCAGCTTGGGCTGCACTGAATTTTGCTGGGCAGATATGAAAGCAAAGGTTCTCAATTCCACTCCAGAAAGGAGGAAGAGGAATGGATGAAATGTAATGCTTGCTGCTCTTATTGATAATGGGAAGAGTAGGGAACACAGCCACTGCTTTGGGGGAAACCACCCCTGTCTATCTCTCTTTCCGTTGAAACCAGCTACTTGGCAACCTGGTCCCCTTTTATGTGGCAGTGCGAGTAGAAAGCTGGGCCTCTTGGGAATCTTTTGCATGTGTCATGCAGCAAAGTGTTGTTAATCACTTTGTTGCCCAATACATTTTGCCTATGTCAAGAGCAGCTCCATTACTCGAAGGATGGGCATCGAGTTAAATCCTACTGGTCCTTACCCAAGTTAAACTGAATAAACTTATCATCATAAACTAATTTGAAACAGTACAGGTTCCTCCACGCCTTCCTTTTAATTTCTGTGTTTAAAAACTTATCATGTTTTCAAAACCCATTAGAGGTTGATAAGGAAAACAAAAATAAAAACAAAACCAAAATCAACAATAAAAAGTAGGGCCTTTAAACCTTCCCCTACAACAAGCACAGAGTAAAGTCATGTGTCCAACACATTCATTCACATTCACAAACACACTTGAAAATGAAGACAAATCTTTTCCCCAGTAAGCTATCTCTATACAGTCTTATTCATGAATAACTAGTCTGACTGATAGTAGAATTTCCACCAGTATTCAAACTCATATGAGCAATTTGCATTCTTTGTCTAATTAATGAAATATATATTGATTAGCTCATGGAATTTCATGTTTCCCATATCTTATTTTAAATTGTTATTAAATGTTAATATAGAAAATGGTATTCATATATTTTAATCAAGATTGAACAAAGCTACTAATTACAATTTGAGTGCCATTGAATCATATCTGATTCAGTTGTTTGCCCACTGCCAAAGCAGTGGACTTTTTTTTGCAAGGCACTAAGGATTTCTTCCTGACAGTCCACAGCTCTTTTCATCTACTCACCCCACGTCATTCTATTTTCTCCATTTGAGACAAAAAATTTCTCATGCATTAAATTCGAAGGTCACTGATTAGGTTTAATTCATTGATCACTACATAATTTCATTCACTGTTTCTGTTATGGGAAAAATGGCTCAAAGCTTCTACAAGCCTGATGGCTAACTCTGAAGTCTCACATCTTCCCAATGTCTCTACAAATGTTAGGCTCAGTTTGACAAACTGCTAGATTATCAACCGAAATTTAAAATGGGAAATTTTAGCACTTCTCAAATGAGCAAAAGTATTCTTCATTCTCAGAAACTATGAGCCAAGCTGAAAAAAAATAGTTAAATCATTTTCGTTTTTTTTTTAAATTATTTTTTATGCTATTTGTTGGCAAAGCTGTTATTGGGTGTTTATAACTGTTCTGTCTGATCTCTAGCTAAATTGTCTCAATGAAAGGATTTAGAATGATCACCTCTCCTTTTTGTGCTGCTGTGGATAATAACGGTATTTATGTCTTCCTGAGAAGTATTTGAGGATTTACTTAAGTATCAAACAATCTGATATCCAAAGGCTCCATAGACGTGTAAAACATCGGTATCAGTAAGCAATACTTACTGCTTAGCTATGGAAGACATAGATTAACTTCTCAAGGGATAAAATTTAGACACTACTTGTTCTGTGAATATCCCATATGTTTGCCCAGCACAACTCAAATCTGAACAGAATTACAAGAGGCTTGGGTGATTCACTGATATTATTTCACATTAAATAAAGACAATAGGAAGCATTAACAGTGCTGTATTTCAACACTGCACTGTGCTCTGAGAGAAAATGGCCACAACCTGGAAGGATGGAAGAGTCATACTGGCTAAGCAGTCAGTTTCTCATTTAATATTACTTCTGTTGTGAATGCCCAGTATGTGCTTGGATGGCCAGAGCAGAGAGCAACAGCTGCCTTTAAAATGTTTTTGTTGTTGTTGTTGCAATTCACTCATTTTAGTATTTAAAAAGCTAGTGATGTGGAGAAATAAACAGTTCTCCTAATTGTCTAACCAGCAACAGAATCATTCTATTGTGTTAACGAGACAAATTTAGGTGTTTTTACATTTTCATTCCTTTTTTTTTTTTTTTTTTTTTAAATGCAGTTCTTTATCAGGGGACCAAAAAGTCCAGACACAAGTCTGTTTTGTCTGAACATTGCACCCTACAGTTTTATATGTAAAGGTAAGCTTCTCGCAGCTGATAAGATAAAGCAGCTGATAAGATAAAGCCATACAATAACTAGTTTCAAAATACAATAAAAAGTTTAACTGGCTTCTAACCAATGTCGTGATCCACAGGACAGCTTCAGCTTCCACATGGGCATTTGGCACTTAAAGCTACAAGTGTTCTCCAAAGAAATCCCCACTTAAACTTTGAGCTCCCTCAAGTGATGGCAAATAAAAGTGACATACCACTGCTTACCCTCTGTGGAGGCAGCACCTTGTCTCTGTTTTCTTGCCAAGCTCAGAAAGAGCTTGGCAGGGCTGGGGACCGAGGTGATGATCTCAGCAGTGATCTAGCGCTGGTGTTGCAGCCAGGAGGTCATTCTACTTTACTAGCTGAAGTAAAAAAAACCAACAGTGTGGAGGCTGTGGTTCAAAGACATATCTTAGAACCAGTGCTTCCCACATGGTTTTCTAGAGATGACACATCACCAGGGCTGATACCAAAAATGATGGTTTCTCCATAAACAACTTATCTTGTTTCTGATCACTTCTTCACTCTGTTTAATGACTATTGGGAGGAAGCAAGCACAAGGAAGAGACGTTTGCAAAACACTTTGCTCTTGCCAAAATTGATGGCAAAGACTCTGTTTGACTCAAGCAGGAGTGGGCTGAGATTAACTGTAAGAAATCTGAGATGATGTGCAATCAGAAACAGAAAGAAAGGTGAAAATATGATTCCAACTGCAGATGCCAGCTTGATCTTTTTCCCCTGAATCCGTTTTCTGCTTGAATCTGTGGGGGTGGTGCTGAAGCAGTTCTTGATGGTTCCTCCACAGTATTCACTAAGGGCCAGATTTGTGAACTCTGCCAGGATGATCTGATGCAGCAAATCAGTGGATAGTATTTTAATGTGCATTTTGACATGTATTAGTTCATGTTACAAGATTGTTTAATTCTTTATGAAGGTAAGCCACCAAAGAGGGAGAAGGGAAAAGCAGCAAGCCTATATACATCTCAGAGATCAAAAACAGAAATGGAGGTTAAGATGAGACAGAAGAATGAAAACAAAAATGAAAGCAGCACTTCAAGGAAGACAATCAACTACATGGCTCTTCATGGGAATTTGTTTCTCATTAGCCAGTTATCTTTAATACCATATTAAAATAATTATCTGCCTTAACTGCTGCATGTAGATGTATTTTTAAAATATTGAGTATATCTTTTGTTTATATATTCCTTCCTCCTTTGGTGAAATTTAATTTTTGGCAATAATTTAGGAGATGGACCTCCTACAAAAGTCTCACTGCCCCATCCTAGATCCCACATTTTCTAGCACTCAAAAATTAGGACCCTACTTTTTCAGTTCTGCTCCTAAAAGACATGAGGAATAAGAAGGAAGTTTGGCTAGAGACATGTTTTGCTAGGGACCTCAAAACAGAAGGAAAATTTAGGAAAGCCTTCTAAGTCCTCAGAAGCATTCTGCCTACACGACTTGTCATGTCTGTTTAAATTTTGAAATATTTGGGGCAAAAATATAGTGTTTGTAATTTCATTTTTATTTTTTAAACATACACAGAAAATTCTTGGACCAGATGTGCCATCAGCCCAACAATGAAGTACCTGTTAAGGCTGGTTTGCCTTTCACCATATAATGTCTACCTGAGTTACTTTAGTTTGTTTCAGTTACTATATTTCAAATTAGGACAACAAATTTGCATAAAATATTATCATAGCAGGCATATGTTTTTTCTGGGCTGTATTTCAGTTCCTTTTCTCTCTCCCTCTTTTAAAATACCATTTACATAGCATATAAATTAACTTCTGATCGCTTTAGTTTCACCTCTGCTATTATGGGTAATTCACTATAATCAAAAATGAGGTTTCCATTCCAAATCTTGTAAAATAGCAGTGGTTGTATTCATACCTTGGCTACCTTGTTGTTAGTCTAACAGGAAGCTTTCACCACAGAGGTGGTTGCTGTAATTACATTTGATCAGCCGTAAAGGGGATTTCCCAGAAAAAGAAATGGAAATGCTTTTACAGCCTTTTAGGTAATGTCAGGATTTTTTGTTTTGTTAATATGAGCTTTTGCCAATCACTAACAGCATGATCCAAATCCCATTTGAAGTCAGTGGAAAGTCTCCCATTGAGTTTGATGGTCTTTGGATCAGTCCCTAAGTGCATTTAGTCTTAATGAGATGTTAATGTGAATTTTATGCTGCTGTGTATACGAACAGATTTTCCAAACTTTTTTTCCCCACTAATGGAAAAAGAGTGATCTGGCTTTTAATTTTATTATTATTATTATTATTATTATTATTATTATTATTATTATTATTATTATTATTTTGCTACAATTCGTATGCACGCAGAAGGAGAATTTATGAAGCTCATACCTTCTCCCTCCTGCAAACCTTTGTCAGTGACAGACTACAAATTGCAGAAAACATTGCCCACTTTTGCAGTGATCTCAATGAGAAGGAAATACTGTGCTGCTGACTCGTCTCATTGTTGTGTTAAAACTTAGGTTAGAGAAAAGGCAAAATTAAGAACTAAATACTCTCTCTCTCTCTCTCCGAAGGAAATCTCGACAAAAATATTCTTTGTTTATTGCTCCACCTGGCGGGAAATAAGTGCACTTCAAAGTGGCTCTGGAGGGATGGAGGAGGCTGGCTTGGAAAGCGAGCAAGAGGGGACTGCCCGACCTACCGGCCAGTGTCACCTCCAGCGTCTGGCTGCTTTGTGGTGGCTATCAGTTTTGTTTGTTTTTGGTTGTTTGTTTGCTTTTGATGTTTTACTACATCTGAGAAGGGTTGAGTTTAGAAGGTTTTGTGTCAGAGACAGTGTGTGGTTTGGAGTGGGTCAGTGCAGGGGGTAGAGTAGAGCCATGCACAGGTAGCACCACTGGGGTAAAGTAATGATGCTTTCTTGCATCTCTGTCAAGCAAATTTGACTTCCCTGAGGATGCTGGGACATTGTTTGACTCACAGTAACAAAAAGATAAACCCATTCATTTCAATGGCCTAATACATGACCTAATGGGTAAACACAAACTTTCGGGGTTATATACTGATTGGGAAAGTTTTTCACAGATGAATACATACAAATTATCAAAAGAGAAAAGTGCATCTTGTGGTAATGTCTCAGTCACTCTGAGAGGAAAAAGATCATTTGCTTGATATCAGCAATATTAATGATTTAGCTAGAAATGCTCATTGAGTGTGGAAAATTGGAGAATGAGCACATCCATGATAAAATATATATATATATATATTTTGACCAATGTGGGCAGTTTCAGTACTTCTCAGAACATGTTCTCATATTTTAAACCTAATCTTTTATAAATATTCAGAACACAGACAGAAGTTAAAACCAATATTTTCATGGCCTTAGGCAGAAAGGAAGCTTTCTCTGTTACATAATGCACTGCACCTTTAAAAATCTCAGCAAGGGACTCACCCCAAGCTGAACTACCACTTTCCTAAAGCAAAGCCATGGCTCCAGGAAGGCCACAGGACAAGTGGCTGAAGTGGCACATCCTCCTTAGGACAGCTGTCCCAGTGAGAAGGTGGGAAATAGGCTCTGGGATATGTGACCTATTCTGGATGCTCACAGCCTCCTCCTAACTGCTGGCTTGGATGTGGTGCTGTGAAGGGACCCCAGGGCCTCAAACTTCTCAACAGAGAGGAAGCAGCTTGTTTGGCAGGGCTAACACAGTGACAAGTACGTGAAAGCCAAGGATTATGCTGTGGACTGAAGCACACGGAAAGAGAGACATCTGCACCCAGGCATGTTGGAGGGGCATATCCACCTATGTGATGGCGTAATGCATGCAGCCAGGACTGCACGATGAAGGCTCTGTGCATACACTTGGACACATGAAAATCAAAGGTCTTTCTGCGGATCTATAGCCAGATCACGTGGTCTCTTTTGGCAGGAGAGGTGGCAAGCTCTGGTCTAAATATTTGACACCACTACAGTGGAAGTATGAAAAGTGTTACCAGTGGAGATTGCTTATAAGAACTTTTAGTTATTTTCTCCCCGTTCCTTCAATATCTGCTTATTTGGTAAAGGCCAATTATTACATAGGCCACAAAGTATAGACTCACATTTTGTTGATGTATAATTGAGGTATTCGTAAGTCAATCTCAACAGTGTAAAATGTCTGGCACGCCTGACTTTTACATACAAACTTTCCCCAAAGCATCTTGGGAGGCCATTACAAACCCTCTTTTACCCCAAAGCCATACTATCTCTGTTTTTTTGTTGTTTTTTTTTTTTTTAAATGTCAGCGAACTAAGTCAATTTATTACACTTTTCATATTTATCATAACAGCTTCAGCATGACATATTCCAAGAGAGTGGTGATCTCTTGGATTGCTTGAAAACATGCAGTTTTTCAGGGAAAAGAAAGAAAGATGCTGCCTGCATTAAAACCCCAAACAGAAAAACCTGCATTTACCAGAAAGCTACTGTATTATGCCTTTTGGCCAAGAATTTTCTAATCTAGCTGAAGCCTGAGTAGCCTTCAATGTTACCAGCTTGCAGAGCACACTGGTGGAGTTTTGCCATGAGTAACCGCAGTAAATTTAGATCTGAAATCAAACTCTCAAACAGATAATTACTGTGATCGGCCAGTCACAACAGCCCTGTTGACTCAAACACTTGCCCTGTCCAGATTGTGCTAGTATGTCCAGCACTGCCTGTGATCCCCATCAGCAGTACAGAAGCAGCAATAGTGTGTTGAGTGAACTCTAGCAGAAGATGTCTTTTATCTATGCTCGCAAGCCGATCATCCCGGCTGGTAGGTATGGTTTGTTTACTCTGTGAATTCCCCTTTGTGCTTCCCCTCTTCACCCACATCTGCACTGAGCAAAATAAGTATATAAGTGAAAAGGAACCGAGGCTGACAGACCACAAGTTTGCTGCCAAGAGAAGATTAGTTCCCAGACATGTAGAACAAGAAGACATTACATTTTGGTCATAGCTGCGCTCAATGAGCAGAGATTATTTACAAGGTCCGGGGTTTAAGTGTGGCAGATGGATGCAGACTAGCAGTTCCCATGAACAAAGATGTCGTTTCAAAGAAAAGGTGTGTTCAGCTTCTGGAAAAGAAATTTACCTCTCAGCAGGGACTGGCAACTCTAATCTTATTTACATTTCTCACAGCAGCACTACACATCTCTCATTCTCAGCCCTAACTCTCCCTGCCAGCTGAAGCTGTGCTGTACAGATAGGTAGTAAATAATGTAGGATTCTGCAGGTTGTCGTCAGGCCTTTTCCTTCTCTCTGTGCTGCAAGCTCCTTTTCAGAAGCAACAGTTAAGCTGTCAGCAGAGTGGGATTACAAATCTGATATTCAGTACACTTTTGGACAGTTACAGCTTTCAGGCTTTTTCCATGAATAGGTGCCAATCATCTCACTGCTATGCTGGCAAGGCACTTTGTTAATGGTTAGTCGTTTTTCAAATGGAGATCCGAGAAACAAGCACAGGAAGGTGAAAACAGATATTGTTTGGTAGATTCATGGAAGGTACAATAAATGTTAAGGCTGGAAGACAACCCCATTTTATTTCTAGGTTCTGAATTAAAGTATTTTTTAATGTTATTTTAAAGAAGTTGCATAGCCACATAACAATTCCTGAGCACTTTTTTGTGGTAAATATTTAAAATTCTGCTGTGTGAAAATACAAATAGACATATTAGCAAACATAGTGTTGTTTTTCATTATGACTTTTGTACATAATGAAAATGTTAAAAGCAATATAGTTTCTTGAAAAATAATAATAGCACTTAAAGTATAATGCTGTACTCTTGAAGATGATGTTATTTATAAAGGCATAGTGTGCAGGTACTCATACTAACGCCTGTTGTAATAAAACAGAAACATGTACCACTGTAAATTCTCAGTAACGCAATCCAACTTAGAGAGCTGGAAAAAGATGGCTTTATATTATGTTGTTCATTTTAACATCAAGGTTGTTCTTCATTCTGCTATTTGTATAGCTTTATTAACAAACATATTTGTCTATTGGATGGAGATAAGCAAATGGCCCAGATTA
>NC_139720.1:121746708-122026002 GCF_964211835.1 Anser anser | reverse complement strand
GGTTACTACAGAGAAAATGTGAATAGCAATGAAAGTGAACCAAAACCACAGTTTAACAGCAAGACATTTCTTTGTCCTCACATTCATATATGAAATTATAATGTTAAAGTGAAAATGTGGCAGGTTACAATATTTTGTCAACAAAATATTTGTTATCAAGACCAATCACATTTTCTTTTGCCAATAAGCTGTTTCTTGTTTTAATGCACTTCTTTACAGCCATGCACCATGGGTGAGTTCTCAAAACCCTGTCCTTTGACTTTAATTATAGAAAGCTCTGTTTTTCAATTTATGTGGGAAACATTTTTTCCTCACTTGTCTGTGTGTCTACATTTCTATAAATACTGAATGACATCTGTGCTCAGCTCTCGCTCAGGCATGTCGTACTAAGTGATGACACCATCAATACACTCATGGCATGATGGGATCGCATCTGCTCAATCATTCCTTGAAGCCCCCAACACCACCATACAGTCAAAGCAATATAAGCCCAACACCTTTTTACTTATTTTGGTTTTGTAATATCTGACAGTTGTTCCAACTGCAGGTGTTCCCCTAACATCTATGACAAAAATTAATACAAAATTCTATTGGTCTATTCTCCCACATGCCCGGTGACAGGACAAGGGGGAATGGGTTAAAGTTGTGCCAGGGGAGGTTTAGGTTGGATATTAGGAAGAACTTCTTTACCAATAGGGTTGTTATGTATTGGGATGGGCTGCCCAGGGAAGTGGTTGAGTCACCATCCCCGGAGGTCTTTAAAGACATTTAGATGCAGAGCTTAGTGATATGGTTTAGTGGAGGACTTGTTAGTGTTAGGTCAGAGGTTGGACTAGGTGATCTTGGAGGTCTCTTCCAACCTAGACGATTCTGTGATTCTGTGAAGTCTTAAAAAGAAAGTACTTTGGTCATTTTGATGCTTCAGCCACGTCCTTAATCAAGATTAAAAATAAAATAAAATAAAAAAAATTTACAAGAATCATCCCTTTTCATATTATGAACTTTTTAGTGCTATGAAGTTAGTGGTGAGATTGATGAAAATGCTAAAGCATGGTGGACATTTCACAGATGCACAGCTGGGGAAAAAAAAAAAAAAAAAGGAAACCTTTGAGAAAAGAAGCTCCTGGCTGACAGCACTGAGCGGAAGAGTGGGAAAAGTCAGTGAATACCAAATAGTATGGGTATGGTCCATACCCAACACTGTGAAAGTATTCCTTACCTCGGAGTTCTGACTTTTTTTTTTTCTTATCATATATCCTCTCATCTGTCAATCACCTCATGATCTTCTGACTGACAGCAGAAGGCAATCTCTTTACCACAACTCTGAATGATTCTATTAGTGAGAATTATTTAATAACATGGTATGTTTTATCTCTGCCTATCTTGGTTTTAGGTGATCTCAGTAAGAAGCTAGAAAGACTAGAAGGAACTTGAAGAAAATGTGTAGGTAGTTGCAAAGGGAAGAAGAAGGTAAGCCACAAATGCCCTTTTGTGGAATGTGAGTATACTACTAACGTTCTTCTAAACACGAAACTGAGATGTGACCATGATGTCAGTATTTATGCACATACACAATGCTCCAAGGGAGCGTGGGTGGTAGAAACAAGACTGTTTTGATTTTCTTTAAAACAAAGTAAAATCAGAAAATGTAAGACAAAGAATATTGTTTTAAATTGTTTCTCTATAGAGTGATGAAAATTGCAATAGAAAAAAAATCCCCAGATAATTAAACTGAATTATATTTCTATTACATGTTTGAGGAATGAAGAATTTTGTATTCTTAAATTCACTGCCATTGTGAGCATGAGTATGTTTGCCAACATGTCGGTGCTGCCTAGGCCCTCTGTGTTAGCTAATTTTCTTCTGATGGTTGTCTCTGATCCTCTTCCTTTCCATTATCATTTGTCACCAGGTAGGTAAAAGCTGATGCTTTTTGAGCTTGATAGGCTGCAGGTTCAATACCAAATTGCCTGCTGGTCAATGTAGTGAACTTTGAAGGCTGAGCTGCAACATTACATTAGCAAAGGAGTGCTGATTTGTTTTTCTCTAACCCAAAGGCAATCATTATAAATCTAAATAAAGATATTTCCGGTCTGTAGGAACTGTAACACTGATTACTGGGGATTTTTGTTTGTTCGTTCTATTTTTTTCAAGCTATTAATCAAAACTTGCCTACTATCTCCAACACATTCTTCATCTTGGTTGGAGATTACAAATACAGTAACTCAAATTTCTTTGGAAAGCTTATAGTTCTACACCTCAAAAAAAAAAAAAAAGTGTTTTATTCTTTCAAGTGTAGAAAAAAACATTTGTTCTGCATATACATGCTGAAGATGTTAGAGTTTTGTATCTCAGATCACCTACAGATTTCTTTGCTCTTTGCTACATTCCTTTTCTCCGTCTAACCACCACACTGGTAACAGGGCTGAATGCATTCTTATGACATAATGGGATTTTTTTTTAGTTTCCTGGTAGAAGAAATAAAACACAAAAGAAAAAATGGGTAGTGGAATGACTTTGATAGAACTGTCTCTGATAGGTACTTCTCTTCTCTGGATTTGTTTGTTTTTATGTCAAGATTTTTTAAAAATAACAGTGAAAATGAGAAATTATTTAATATATCATGTCTCTGAGTGGGGTACTCATTCAATTACTCTAAGAATTGTTTGTTATTGCTTGTGATCCTGCTGGGCAGTGTGTATAGTTCCAGCTGCAGCCCTCTGAGGAGAGCACACACTACAAAAGTCTTGCCATGCTATGACATCACTGTTAGAAGAAAAAAGAAAAAAAAAAAAAGACAACCAAAACCTTCCCTATTAATTTCATCAAAGCTTTCAGTCTCCTTCTGAAAGTTTCCAAAGACTTAACTAGAAACAATTAGAAATGGTAAACAAACAGAAAACAACAACTTTAGTCACTGTTTTTTTTTGTTGTTGTTGTTTTTTAATTCAAATAATCCAAGGTTAAGTTAAAAAGACAAATCTTCAGCAGAAAAATCCGCTTAGTGGCAAAACAAGAGAAAATTCCCCTTGACCAAGTCTTCTGGCTGTATCGATATCATGTGCCCGTGGGCATGTTTCCTAAAAGGACATTATTTCTTTGAGGCCTTGAATTTTTTTCTCCTAAGCAGCAGAACACGTGGGGAACTCCAGCTAATAAAGAATGCAACATCACGTCTCCTCAGCAGCACCACTACCGGGAGCGCATTAAGCCTGTCCTTTGCTCTTCACAATTGCTTCCCACAGAATATCAAATCATGTTGAAGGTCTCAACACTTATCTTCAGTGCTCACCAAGGCTATATCCAGAGAGGTGAACACAGAGCACGTCAGAGCTTCTGTGTCCTAATAACATCCTGCCTTCACACAGGGATGACTGGGGCACGTGGAAAGCCCCATTTACCACTATACCTAGGTTTTTGTAGGAAAGAAATCTGCATGTATGGAGGAGAAGAAAGCAGTTGCTTCAGATGAAAAGCAAAGCAAGGCAATGGGTGTAACTATACACCAGACACAGGACTGAAAATTTCAGACAGCTTTTTCTGGCACTTGAGACTACAGAAATAATGATGACAAAAAATGCAGCCCAATAAGAAAGATGTGATTTCATCTTTAGCAAAACTGCTGACACAGATGTATGCCTATTAAAGAGAGAAAAAAAATATGACAACAAAATAGGCCATTTAAAGTTCTTTAGGAAAGACAAAGTGATAAACACTGCAGCTGAGGCCAGCTTGCTCTGCAGCATGCAGTGCTCATTATATTTTACACAGTTTCACAGTACTTTACATGATGGAATACTTAACAAATTCTTTTTATAGACACAAATTATTCCTGTAGTGACTGAATACTATTACATTTTAACTAAGAATACTTAAAATTACTGGATAATAGAAAGTGACAAGGATTTGTACTTCCGGGCTGTCACATTTTTCACACCAAGAAGTACACATTTTTTCACACCAAGAAGAACACATTTTCAACACCAAGAAGTAACAAAGAAAACACAGTTTAAAATGCTTCTTAGAAAATATTTCTTTCTAAAATGCAGTTTGGAAAATGTTTCCAATTCCTAACCTGCATTTTAAATGAGCTGACATCATTGTAACCTGTAATATTCAAGTCATGAGATTATTAATTATTCATAATTCTATGAAAAGTGCTACTAAAATCAGCCAAAGCCGCTTGTGTGAATGAAAAAATATAGAGTTGGAGGGGGTTTTTTTGTTGGTTGGTTGGTTGATTTGTTTCTTTTTCTTGTAGTAGAATTCAAAATAGCTCTTATTTTTAAATGTGAACATTTTGTCTGCTCAATTTAATATCAAAGCTTGATGCAGACAATTAAAACTGGACATACACAAATGAAAATGCAAATTTGAGCTTTGAATAAAAGTTGGAATCAGAACAAATCTCTGGGTTTTGAAAAGTTGTGTTTACCTTTATAATACTAATTACTGCAAATAAACATTTCTGGAACCAGAACTGAGAGTTCATCAGTTGACTGCAAAACTGTGCTAGAAATGTTTTGGGTAGACTTAGGCAACTGGACATAAGAGAAGTACCAATACTTTGAGTTGAATGTCTGATTCTTTGTTTTTCGCTTCATAATAATTTCTGGGAACCAATATAGTTCTTATGTCTTTTCTAGGTTGATTTCAGTTTCTTTAAGTAGACTTTACCATGAAGCATTAATTTGACAAAAGATGACCCAGTCAGCTAAAAAGAAAGCCGTGATTTGAACTGAAGGATTAGATGCACACTTTTCCAGTGTCACTTTTCAGTTGATCAGATTTGAATTATGAACTACAAAGGAAAAAAATGAGATGGTTAGAATTAAGGACTTTTTCTTTTCATTAACAAATGTAAGATTGCAGGAAAAAGTACAGAGCAGCATGCTCTATGCTACACTATCACTTTAGGATCTCTTAAAATTTGTATCACAACTTGAAATGCCTTTTGCAGATGCCTCCTTGTTGCAACTTCCTTTAAACTCAGATCTGTTCATGAACTTTCATTGAAGTATAATGCCAGGAAAAGTAAAAGACTTTTCCTCTTCCAGAATGACATACAGCCCTCTTTCCCACCCTTTTTCTTTTCATTCACCTAAGCCACCAGTTTTACCTCCCTGGTATTACAGATCAGTAGAAAAAAACTGCAAGGGATCAAAATGAACAACCTGTGCAATCAGCACCAGTTTGGGATCATCCCTCCTAAGTAGCTAACCTGGGAATATCAGGTTATAAATCCTAACCGTCTACAAGGGTTATCTAGAAAGTTTAATGGCTCTTAAATTGATTAAAGCAGAACTTAAACCAGCACCCACTTACAAGGCTTTCAATGTAAAAAATAAATAAATAAATACATACATAAATAAATAAATAAATAAATAAATAAAAAATTATAAAGCTATAAAGCTGCCACGTGCTCTGAAGGCCAAGAAAGTTTGAGGCCCTGATCAGCATGTAACTGAATAATAATATGTCTGTGCCTATTTAGAAACCAGACAGCTAGAAAATAACCTCTTGCCACACACTGCAACACAGACGCATACCCACAGAACCCATTAAAAAAAAAACAAACTATTGTCTCTTTCTTCTTGTGTTGGGTTGGCCCTGGCTGTGCCAACAGTCATACTCCCACCCAGCCACGAATGTTCTGCTCTTCCTTCCTTCCTTCGCCCCAGTGTGGGCTGTCCATGGGACACAGGGAATACCTGCTGGGGTGCCATGGGGCATCTCCACCTACTCCTCTGACCTTGGCATTCCCTCTGTTTTTTCTCACTCTTTTTGCTCCCTCCTCCTCTGCCTCTCTGTCATTTCTTGCCCTTCCTGATGTACATTCTTCCAGAGTAGCCACCAGCTTGGCTGATGGGCTCAACTGTGCCCTGTGATGGGTCTATTTTGGAAGGGGATGGAACGGGTTGTGTCAAACAGAAGGCAGCCCCTGATCTTTTCTTAACAGAGGCCATCCCTGCAGTGCCCCCACTGCCAAAACCTTGACACCTACACCCAGTACACTCCTGCATTTTTGTGTTATTAAAACAACAAAGTATTTTAAAATTTACTGAAGATCTTTTCAGCTCTGGCAGTTTAGTGTTATGTGATTGGGCAATTCAAATTGTAAAGATTAAAAGATTATGGGAGACTAAAAATAAGTAATTCAATGTTGTATTTTTTTCCATGCTGATATCATTCTTGTGGTTTTGTTTCATTTCTGCAAACTTGCCATCTGAGAAATTAAATATACAAAGCAGTCTGATTTTTTATGCTGTATGCCCTGAGCAAAAAGAGATGTCTGTGAGTAGCCATCCTATTTCATGGCTATTTGTACACGTGAACATGTTTTATGTTTCATTTCACAATAAGCTACTGAGCAAACACTTTTCCATGCATTCTCTTGTATTATTTTAACAGCCTGCCTGCAATGTTTCTGCCTTGTTTTTTCCACTGCTGCAGTCTCCAATACAGATAAAGTTCATCCCAATATCTGAACATGAGGAAAACCACACAAATTCCCTACACTATGCAGAGGCAACTGCCACAATTTCTTTTTAATCTTTATGTAGGATCTTAAACTGGTCAAAAAAGCCTCTCACAGTGCATCTTATCAGGGGGTGTGTTCCCTCCCCTCTGTATAGAGAAATTCAGTTCCTGTTTGTGGTGGTTTTACAGCAGTAGGTAGCTTAGTACCACCACACTATGCTTTTGCTCTCCTTCCTCAAGAGAACAGGTGGACAAGATATAACAAAACAAACAAACAAACAAACAAACAAACAAAAACTCATGGGTTGAGATAAGAATAGGGAGATCACTCAACAATTAACATTATGGGCAAAATAGCTTGGGGAAGATTATTATTATTATTTTTTCCAACTGATATCAGATTAAACAGTAAGAACTGAAAGCAAACTAAAAACACCTTCCTTCCCTCCCTGCTTCCCTTCTTCTACCTTCTCCTGCCAAGTGCTATAGGGGAATGGGGAATGACGGTTGCGGTCAGTCCACAACACTTTGCCTCTGCCTCTCTTTCCAACTCATGCTCTTCCCCTGCTCCACGCGGGGTCCCTCCCACGGGATGCCGTCCTTCCCGAACTGAGCCTGCGGGGGCTGCCCACAGGCAGCAGCTCTTCAAGCACTGCTCCCACACGGCTCCGTACCACGGGGTCCATCCATCCCCCAGGAGCAAACTGCTCCAGCACGGGTCCCCCACGGGCGGGCGGCAGCTCCCCCCAGACCCCCTGCTCCTGCGTGGGCTCCTCTCCACGGGCTGCAGCTCCGGCCCGGGGCCTGCTCCTGCGGGGGCTCTCCATGGGCCGCAGCCTCCTCCAGGCCACCTCCACCTGCTCCACGTGGGCTCCTCCACGGGCTGCAGCGTGGAGATCTGCTCCGTGTGGGACCCATGGGCTGCAGGGGGACAGCCTGCTCCACCAGGGGCCTCTCCGAAGGCCGCAGGAGAACTTTTGGGGAACTTTTCCTCTGTGCCTGGAGCACCTCCTGCCCTCCTGCTGCGCTGACCTTGTGGGCTGCAGGTCTGGGTCTCACTCCTCATTTTCTCACTTCTCTCTCCCAGCTGCTGCTGCACAGCAGATTTGTCCCTTTCCTAAATCTGGTCACTCACTGGCTTGGCTCTGGCCAGCCGTGGGTCCCTTTTGGAGCCAGCTGGAGCTGGCTCTGCTCTGACAACAGGGCAGCTGCTGGGCTTTGCTCACAGAGCAGAGCTGCAGTCCCTCTGCTACCAAAACCTTGCCACATAAACCCAACAGACAATTGAATACAGCTGCTTGACCCAGTAAGGACTGCAGCAAAATCAAAGTGAGTTGTCCGAAGTGCTTTATCCAGGAACACAGGAAATTGCACAGAAACATCCCCAACCTTTGATATATCAGACAAACAGAGGGAACCAAAACTAAAGGTGCATTTCTAATAGGTTCTGGTGCAGCCTGCAGATACCTCAAAATGAAGAAACACAGCTGAGAGAAATTCCTAAGAAATGCTCTGCTAAACCAGTCAGGCGTGCTGCAAACAGTAAGGGAGTATACACCTCATGGTTCTCAGGACCTGGGTAGATTATGAAGAGACGTGAGAGATCCTACTTCAAATGTTCCAGTTATCAAGTATGTGGGCATGCAGCTCTTGTTAGGTCTCAACTGAGGATCTGACCCTATTCCTTTTTTTTTTTTTTTTTTTAATCAGTACTCCATCCAGCATAAAGCATAAAGTTTGTGCTTCACTGGTAAACACACTCCCTCTTCTCTGGGATTAACTTCTGCCTTTGGAGTTGGACAATTTGGAAACTTCTTAATTAAACTCTGAGTGCTTATACCCAGCACAGTACTTGACTTAGAGATTACTTCTTCATTATCTAACTTGCCAAAATGCTTAAAAAAAAAAAAAAAAAATCATCAAAACATAAGGAAGAGGGTATAAAGCAGAGGAAGAGGGTCAGCACGAGCATGTCTGCTGCCATTCACCTCCAGCAATTATATTTAGTGAAAATATTGAAGTACACAAATGTTAGGTGTGAGCGTTAGTTAGAGATGAACATAACTTTTGACATCAGTAAAAATCAGAAAAAAAAATATGCAAGATTTGGAGTGTTTCACTTTCACATATCTATTTATCAGCAAAAATGTAGGGAGGAGATTTTTGACTATAGCATTTTCCTGACCAACAGTTTTCAAAGTGATGTTTACAGTCCCCAGAATTTTTTGAATCTTTACTTTCATCAATATGAAAAATGTATTTTCCTGTTTTTGCAGACAGACCTGTTCAGACTCAAATATCCAAATCCTATTAAAACCATTCTCTCTTTTTGTTAAGCCTGAGATCAGTATAGTCAAGTAAAACAGCTGATGCTTAAACACAAGTTTCAGAAGATGAAAGAGCAGAAGTCAAATATAATACCAGTGAAGTTGGCCAATTTTCTTCAGGTGCAACTGAGATTATAATACCAGTTCTCAGGCTAGGACAGATTTTTTCATGACAAGCTACCCTTACATTATTTCAGTTATAAATTCTCTTTGCAGAAAAGAATAAAAGACAGCATCAAGGACAGAGGTGCTGGTAAGTGAAAGTGAACAACAGCTTTTTTAAAAATATACAAGATATTTTTATTTAACTTCTAAAATTCCAGGGTAGGGGAAGTAACCAACATTTTAATGAAAATGTACGTTGGGATGTAGAGGTGAGTTAAAGAAAAAATCCAGAACCATCTTCAAAAATATTAACTACTTGCATCAAAAATAAACAAACAAAAAAGTCCATATGCCAGCTAATCCATGGATTCTCATCTATGAGCTCTTTGTAAAATACATGAAATGACTACAGCAACACCAGAAATGCTGAATATATCTGTGTTTATCCAGGCACAATGTACACAAGGCAGATGTTGGATTGACCTCTGCTTAATGAAATCTGTTTGATGCTTTGGTTGTTCTTCTCAACTCATTTGAAACGTCCATGAGGGAGAAAAAATGTCAGTGGTGCATCTTTAAATTCCAGGAAAAGAGCTACCCACACACCTCGATGGGAGGATGCCAGACCCAATCTAAGACAACACCATGGCAACATTATCTCAAAGCATGTCTCAGACTTCTTTAAATAGTGAATGTAAAAGAAAAAGAATCTAAGAATAATGGAGTTATAACATTGTTTTCCAAATGTTAAGCTACGGCTTGCTGTTTCAGGCAGGATTCAGGAAGAGAATATGGGAAATGATGCTATCTTATGGATTTCCTTCTCAGACAAATCAGTGACTGGTAGACAAACAAGGGCAGTGAAGTGGGGAGAAGAGGAAGGAAACAAAACTTTAAAAACTCTCAAAACCTCTAGTAAGAAAAAAATACATAATACCAAAGCACTACTGCTCAGAGCATACATAGTAAAAGTGTTTCGCTTATATTGTTAAGAAAACAATGTTGTAGACTAACAGATAGGCTAGAGAAAGGAGTAAGGCATGTCAAGCAAACAATTAACTAAGAAAGCAGCAGAGGGTATTAAAAAGCGTGGGAAGGAAAAGAGTGGCTTTATGAGTTTGATGTAGCTTTCATTGAATAGCTGTATCTGTTTGGAATGATGTACACAGCATGCTTTGAGACATTTTTGGACTATCTATAGTTTGCCACAGCAATATAAAGTGGCATTCAAGAGTAACACTTTGAGGAAAAAGTATTAGTAGATGCCAATTAAAGTTAATATTGTGACAAACAACTGACTACCAGTTTTCTATTCTTAAATTCAAAAGGAAACACTTCACTCTCTGACTACTTCTTCCTTAATTGCCTTAGGAATAAGAAAAATGTCTTGTAATTGCTATTATGTTAAATTTTACCTCTATAAATATACACAACACCATCAAGGTCAATAGATATAAGCAGAATGCTCTATATTTCTATTTTGTCTGAGAAAGGACCTTTCTACAGATGAGAGGGAAAGCATGCATCCAAAAAATAACAAGTACAGGTTATCTACTGCTCTGATGATTTGTAACTCTGTCAAAAAAAAACCAAAAAACAAAAAACAATACATTTATTTATTTATTTATTTCTATTTTACTGAAACCGTAAGCTGATAAGTAAGAGGTAACAGGAGAATGAATGTGAGCTCTACTGAGCAGTCGATTATTGCATGGAATTAATATGGAAAGTATCTTAAGGGGGACCTGAAAGCATCAGAAAAGCTGTTTGAAGACATGCAGAGCTATAGAAGAGGGCTTTGTTCTTCAGATACGGTTTTATTTCCTAGCAATATTTATGCTCTTAACAGATGGTGTTTGCTTCTTGAAGCTCCAGAGAGTCAAAGGTAAAAATAGTACCATACAAGAGTAGTGTTTCAAAAGCATTTTTAGAAGGTCAGTTTTCCCTTCAATTTCCCTTCACAAATGTTTCCTCATTTGTCTGAACTCAGTGTTAGCTTTCAGTTTTTACCAGTACGTTCATATAATTGCCTTAATGCTAACATAGAATTAGCTTTAAGAAATCAGACCATGAATGTATTAGGCCATATCTGACAAGTGCAGTAGCAGATATGGATTGGTTTTTCAGAAGTTTAGGATTAAATTTGACTTGAAACCTCTGAGAATAATTTAATTTCTGATACCCTCTCCTTACCTTACCTCCTACTGCCTCACTGCAAAGCAGCAATTCCATTCCCATTCTTCCCTTTCATTTTGATGTAAAACTTGTAGGAAAGAATTGTGATAGTGCCTCCATTTCTTGCAATCTCTAAAATAGATAGATACAAAACAATGGGTTATACTGAGTTATGAGTCTGGTTGATTGGTGGTGGTTGAATCAAACGAATCACAGAAAGGACAAAGGAACTAAAACAATTATGTAAATGTAAAGTTTTCTTACATATCTTTTTGAAGCTATTTGAGACAGAAAAATCTGCATATTCCCACACTTCTATCATTGTCTATGTTAACATATTGTTTGCACTATGAATTAACACACAATACAATGATTATTCATTAAACATTATGTTCAAAAAATGCCATTGAATTATGTTTGCATTACTGTACCAGGAGTGTCATAGCAAACGCTATTCAAGTTTCCAATCACAACTTACTGAATGTGCAAAACAGATCTACAAGGAGAAAAAGACTAGCCAGTGGAAGTCAGAGGAATGGCTCACAGGGTAACAACATATAAGTGTGAAGCGGTTCACCGAAAGCAATACTCTTTAGCCAGAAGTATCCAAATAGCTGCCTGTTGCAGGTTTCTGCATCAGTTTCTTCATTATATTACTGAGCTAGCACTGAAAAATTTGACATAAGAAGGAACTCTTTTAGAGTCATAGAAATGCAATCCTTGGTTGAACACAGCATTCAGTCCACTGAAGAAATGAAAACTTTTTTTTTTTTTCCAGAGCTTTTTGTTTAATTTCCCACTGTTTCTTTCCTGAGGGAAACATAATTTTCTTAATAACAGTATAGAATTTTTAAAACATTTTTACAGAGCAGTGCTGTGAGTGAGGGTAATGGTTTCTGGCCACAGCCTCAGTAGATGTTAGGGTAGGTGGGGAACTGCTCTGCTGGGTATCTGTAATGGTATGTTTTTATTTATTTATTTATTAGTTTTTATTTTAAAATAAGTGAATCAACCAGAGCATTCCTTACCTTTCTGATGTCAAGGAACAAAAATGATTTTAAGGTAATTATTTTGCTAGAAGTGATTTTGACTTTCACATTAAATTTGCTATTTTCATACTCAAGAGAACTCTCTTCTTGCTTGCACCCTTCTGTCTTTGCTTATGTACAATTGATATAGTAGCAGTTTTTAGAAAGGCTGAAACAAGGTATAGTAGACAAACATCTAACTCATGAACTAATGAACCCAGCTCACTAAAATTTAAGGCATATTCCTGCATGTTGAGGACAATTTATTTATTTATTTAGAGGATAGTGCATATTATGAACATTTTCATACTTTTCCACCTGCTTGAATATTCTCCATGAACTGTTAAGTCTTACGGGCCTGAGGCAGCCCAGGATCCAAGTGGGGGAAAAATCTCTCATATATTAATTCCTGCCTTTTAAGTTCTACTCTCTGCTAAGGTCTTAATAAGATTTATATAAAACCTGGAAGTTGTTCCCAGTTTGGGTCCTTGGAAGCATACTTTAGTTTTAAAGCTGCTCATTTTTGGGTTATCATCTGGGTTGGAAGGTGAAATAGTTGCTCACTTTTTAAACTCCTGCTTCTGCCTTTCTCTCAAAATTATACCCAGCTTTGCAGTCTTGTTCAGAGTCATCAGCCTCATTTCTTGACAAACTTTAGCCTTGCATTCTTTCCAGCTAATCTCCTGTCTTTCTGCATTCACATATCCCTAATGCTCTTAGGAACCGTTCACAACCACACAAATCTCACTAAGAGGCAGAAGTAGCCCATAGTGAGGATCCTGTTTTCATATTCATCCTTCATGCTGAAAGTGGCAAATTCTTGAGCTAACATTACACTGAAAAAGCTGTTAGGAGCCTTCAAATGGAATTTTCTCTTGTAAAAAGTTTGTTTAAGAAAAAGTTTTAATACAAATGTAGTTGAGAACAATTTAAAACAAAAACTGGGAGAAACAGCCATCAAAGGATAGTGCTTTGAGCCACTGCTTTTCATTTTTCATTCCCTCCAACATAAGTTTTCAGTAGCCTATTACAAACTGATTTATATTGGAAAGGTTATTGTTTATCAGCCATTTTTAAAAACATATTTCCTTTCCTTCACTTGCTCCTCATTTTTATTTATTTATTTATTTATTTTTCCTTCCCAGCTTACAAAGTGTCAACACTTCAAACTTCCAGCTGGATGTCATGTGTACCTAATGGGAGCAATAAGATGACCTCACATGGAAGTCTGTGTTGCCATATCATTAGTCTTACTGTTGTTACTACAAGGCATTCTAGTTTTTACAAATTTGCGAGCACTAACACCATCATCTCTGGATTCAGTAGACATTCTGGATTCAAAAAACACTTCAACAAATTGCTTTTAAAAGAGTTACCAGGGGGTGCTTCCTCGTTACTTTTAACATGTATATCTTTTCCACAGCTCTTGGCATTAAAAATTCAGTGTTGCCACTGCTTCTCTACTGGAGTTCTTTTCATGCAAAGTACATTCAAAAAAATAAACAGATGTTTTTTTGCTTACTGATGTTTTAAACCTGGACCTTTTCTCAGACTGTTTCCAGCATGGCCAAGAAAGATTGGCGGTGCTTCAGGCAAGGAAGCAGGACTTTTCATATTGTCTTTGTTGGTAGAGAAAGAGCTCCTAAATGCTTCCACAAAGGCTACAAACTGGTCGTGTCTTGAACATATATGGAAATCTCTTTAACAAAGCACTGTTTTCCAATGTAAGTAATGAGCTAATAACTACTTCTATGGATATAGTCTATCATGCCAGAATCCAAAGGCTTTTTGTTGTGTGGCCAGCTCCTCTTCAGTACAATGCTCTGGGTTTCAGCATTCGCTTTCAGAAGTCAATAAAATTCTCAAAGAAGTCAATAAACATAATTCTTTAATTTTAAGGTAATCTGAAGAAAAAAAGAAAAAAAATCTTTCAGAAGATTTGAAATATCCTGGTTTGCCAGTTGGGACCTAAAATATAAAAAAATTCTGTGTTGAGTGTGGTATCCTGAATTTTTGATGTGTTGCTTCAGCGTCATGTTTCTCTCTAGTATCTTAAAGGAGTTGTGATCCAGAAATTTCCCTTTTACCTCAGCCTTTATTTTCCCATTGCCTGTCAAAATCTTTAATCTTAGGTTAGGTGCTTTTATTTATTTATTAATTTTTTTATTCTGTGTAGAATATCATGTGGTTCAGTAGCTTGTCAGTTCTTGAAAAATAATTGTTCAGTTGTCTGTTAACTAAGATGGATTTTCCAGCTGCCAACGTACTAGACTTTCTGGGATAGTGTGTTGACAATGTACTTTTGAAGTAATGTATGATTTCAGATTTGTGTTTGCCCTTTCTCAGCAGGCCAACTTTGTACTTGTTTGTATTCAAATCTCCCTACAAACTCTTTCCAAAGAAAAGTGGTACCAATGGAATCACAGAATGGCTTGGGTTGGAAGGGACCTTAAAGATCACCTAGTTCCAACCTCCTACCATAGGCAGGGACACCTTCCACTAGATCAGGTTGCTCAAAGCCCCATCCAACCTGGCCTTGAACACCTCCAAGGATGGGGCATCCACAGCTTCTCTGGGCAACCTGTTCCAGTGCCTCACCACTCTCTGAGTGGAGAATTTCCTCTAACATTTAATCCATATCTCCTCTCTTTTAGTTTAAAACCATTCTCCCGTGTCCTATCATTGTCTGCCTGAGTAAAAAGTTGCTTTCCAAACTGTCAAAGCAGTCAAAGCATTTCCATGTCTGAAGAGGTCATGAAACAGAGATAAGTGCAGATGTGACGACCACCATATTGCCAGATACTGGGAACAGAGCCAGGGTACTCTCAAGCTAAAGGCAAAAATTTCCACAGCTTTTACTAAAGTGTAAAGTTGCATATGCAGGATGGTGGCAGAATTAAGTCCCTCATGAACTGGGTTCCAAAGTGAGTATATAACAGTCAATTTAAGAGATGAAAAATCTCATCCCATGTGTTAGATAATCTATTACTAGCTGGGGATATTGTATGAGTGTGCCACAAGATGTCATGCATTATATCAGCATGAACAGACTCAGAACCTCTAAAATTTTTCAGCTTCAAGTGCTCAGCAATTCAGGAAAAATCATATTTCTTTTTAATAAAATGCATACATTTGGACAAGCACATATATTTTCTCCTTTTGTCATAAATCAGCCATTTTCTTTCAAATGGGTTTTAGTTTGTTTCTTTCTCCTGCTGAGAAAAAAAAAAAAGAAAAAAAAAAAAAAAAAAAGCTTGGTCTCTCTTCTAGAATACCTCTTTCCTCTATTTTTCTGGATGAACTCAGAAGGGTCCTATGATTTTCCTGTACCATGTCATATTCCTCATCATTCTCTTTAAATCCACAAGGTAATACAACAGTTTTATCCTTAAGATAAACAATCAATATTGGAAAGAACCTTTCTCTAGTCATTTGAACATTAATTTTTACGCCCAGCTGTTGGTAGCTTCCTGAAAGCCAGATGATAAAATCTATACCACTAAAAATCAAAAACGTATTCTAAAGTGTCAGCAGAATACTATCAAAGCAATATACTTTCAGTAGTCTGGAATCCTGAAGGGAAAAAAAAAAAAAAAAAAAACAACCTTTAATTATGTATTGATCTTTGGAAGTTTATCAGACAAAAGCTTGTATCAACATATGTAGAAATTCACATCAGTACACAAATATCAAACCCACTGAATGTTTTAACGATGTTCATAGGCCTAGCTGGGTAGCTGACTCTCATTTGCATTTAGGTTTTCTCATTTGTTTGAAAAATGAAAAATACTGCATTAACTCCAAGCCTGACTGAGCTGAAATATGTACCCTAAGCACATTGTGTGGCACTTAGGCAGCTATGTTGTAAACAGAGGAAAATGAAGTAAATTAGATGACTTGAGGTGGTAGGAGTTTACAAATTTCACATGCAAGATTCTTTTACACTCTACAAGGGAAATATACCATGCTTTGTTGTACAGTATACCACTATTATGTATCTGGGTGTATTTCACGTGTTCAGTACAAAGTTAAAGCAACTTTCAGTTTGACTTCACTTTAAACAACCAACATGGATCCAGAGAATAGCCAAAAAAAAATAAGAATTTTAACTGTGACACACTGGTGAACTGAGGTCCACACTCATACAATGGTAGCCTGTGAGAGGTAAATTACAGAAACAACAGCTATTGCAATCTCTGAAGTTTCTATTTGATCAACATCTATGTAGCAGACGATCCATAACAACCTGTCATTTATCAATAGTGACATCCTTCACCTTTGCCTCCAGAAAAAGAACCATACTTGGTTAGTTTACATAATCCAAGGAAAAAGACTGCTCGTACAACTTTTGGCGTGACCGATGGCGGACACTTAGTCTGTCACATACCTGTCCATGTTAGAAACTTTGGAAAGAAGACTGTGTCTTCCCAAGTTTTTTGCACTGTGGTAAGGTGATAATGGGTGGAAAATTAAAACAGTATTAAAGCTGGGGGCAATGACTTAAAGTACCTTGTATGCTGTTGTTGTGGGTTAGAGCTGGTTGGCAGCTAAGCCCCCTGCACAACTGCTCACTCACTACCCCCAAATGGGATGGGGGAGAAAATCAGAAAACTAAAGAGAAAAACTCAGGGTTGAGAGAAAAATAATTTAATAGGTAAAGCAAAAACTGCACACAAGAAAAGCAAAACAAGGAATTCACTCATTACTTCCCATCCACAGGTAGATGCTCATCCATTTCCAGGAAAACAGGGTCCACCACACGTACCAGTTCCTTGGGAGGACAAACTCCAAATTATTTCTCTTACCTCCTCTGCCCAGTTGCATTGCTGAGCACGATGCCATATGGTATGGGGTATCCCTTAGTTCAGTTTGGGTCAGCTGTCCTGGCTGTGTCCCCTCCCAGGTTCTTGTGCACCCCCAGCCTGCCTGCTGGTGGGACAGTCAGAGAAACATAAAAATCTTGACTGTACAAGCACTGCTCAGCCACAACTAAAACACTCTGTGTTCTTAACACTGTTTTTGTCACAAATCCAAAACATAGTACCATCTAAGCTTCTATGAAAAAAATTAAATCTATCCCAGACAAAACCAATACAGATGTGGAAAAGATCTTGAGATTTGCCAGATCAGAAGGTATAAAATAATTATTTGAATTTTGATAGGTACATGTTCCCCAAATTGGAACTCCCAATATGGATTGTTTTAGAAAAAAAAAAAAAATGAAGGAGAGAAAGCACAAACATACAGACAAAGCTAGCAAGAAGTCAATTCCCAGGAAAGAACAGTAAGGTCATTCAGAAGAAAATCTGTTATGGCAATAAATCCCCTCAGAATATCTGGGAAATAAGGATGGTGAAAAGCACTGTCTCTCTCCCTGCAGTGGCAGTCTGTGCTATCTCACCACTGAGTCAGATCAACTCAGGAAAGCATAGCACATTACCCACCTTTCTCTGAATGGTGAGGGAGACATCTGCCACAGCAGGATACTTACATAAACTCCCTGTAGCATAATGCAATTCCACTCATGTTTCTAAACCCTCTGTCTTTTGTACAAATCAAACTAGGAACCTAGGTTCTTGTGCACCCCCAACTTGTAGTTTGTACAAGTCAAACTAAGAATCTAGTCATAGTATGAAAAAAATCCTCAGCTGTTCTTTCTCTGAGTGTTTGCATGGTCTTTCTACTGACTGGAACAGTAGCCAGTTTTTGGAGTCAGTTTACGGACATGAAAGACTTCCATTTTACTTCAATAGCCTGTAGGGAATCATTGCTATATCTCTAATGAGTTATATTTTAATCTAAGTCTACTCTAAGAAAACTCATTTCCTGACAGGACATTCCAATTAACTATATCTTTGTATAGTTAAATATGTATCCTATGTAATGATTTCATCTAAGCATCTGGTTATTTCTTTTTGTTTATTTGTTTGTTGTTTGGTTTATTAATTAATTAATTAATTAATTAATTAATGTATTTTCCTGGAGAAGAGAGGGAATGTCTTTTTGAACTGTGAGATTTATTTTAACATGTGAACACTTTGCCATTCTGTTTGCAGTCTGATTGCCACCAGTGCTAAGCAGTGAGCACTGGTGTCAACTGCATCACCCTTCATCATGTTTTGGGAGAGGATTATCACTCAGGTGCACTCACTAAGGTCCCTTTGGATTTTATTATAAGTCCTGTATGGTCAAACTTAATGAGTCAATCAGAGTATCTGAGCAAGCAGCACAATTCAGAGACCCAGGGATTTGACTGGTCTTGCTACAATTTAGTTGAGAATAGCCTCTGATGCAAAGTACTTAATTTTCATGCTGCTGCACTACCTGTCAGCTTTCTCCTGTTTTCTCCCCAAATGGCTAGACTTAGAGGGACAAATGGCACTTTATAAAGTGCCAAGCAGTTGTTTATAGAAAACAGTTTTGACAGAAACATTACAACTTTCCTCTGGTTTTCTTTGTGTTCTTTGGATAAAGAAGAACAAACACCTGGTTAGGCAATCATTTGTCATGAAAGAAGACCTGATAACTCAGTACAGAAAATAGTGGAGGCAATCAAGTTTTGGTTTGAAAACAGCATTCTGAACATATGAGATTAATCACTACTACCCACTGGCAGTGAAGCATGTTTCAGACTTGCTCTTGTTTTTTTTTAGTGCTTATGTTCATCTCTAAGAAGTACTACACTTTTGATCTATCATTTTAAAGAAAGATTTACTAATTAGAAAAAAAAATCCACCTTCAAGTCGGAAACTATTAATAATGATTTACCTCTTTATCTAGCTCTCTACATTTTAAAAAGATTTTCACACTTTCATCTTTGGAGGCAAAAATGAAAGTTAATTTACTGTCTGAATAAATTTAGAAGGTTTCATCTTTAATGATACCTTAAATAATGCTGTACTTAAAGTTTTTGTGGCAAGCTAACCTAGCCTTAACAAGAGAAATCCTGACTACATAAAACATAAGATTGACTTTACATGCTTTTTGTCCTGGAAGAAATACAGTCTTTGTTACCAACTGCTATGATAATACGTTGCAGTTGAAAGGCTAGTGAGACAAAAAAGAAAAGTCTTACTATTTGGCTGAATTTGTTGCTCACTGTTTTCAGTAACTTCTACGTATATGAAGGAAGAACTGAAAGCCCTCTTGGTTGTTACCTCGATGATGGCTATGACAGAAAGGTGCCTTATAATTGGGCATCTTGAAGCTGTTCCTCACCTATGAAATTTATTGAATTTCTCTTGAAAAGAAAAGAAAAAGAAAAGAAAGGATAAGGAAGGAAGAGAAAAATGGGAAAGGGAAAGGGAAAGGGAAAGGGAAAGGGAAAGGGAAAGGGAAAGGGAAAGGGAAAGGGAAAGGGAAAGGGAAAGGGAAAGGGAAAGGGAAAGGGAAAGGGAAAGGGAAAGGGAAAGGGAAAGGGAAAGGGAAAGGGAAAGGGAAAGGGAAAGGGAAAGGGAAAGGGAAAGGGAAAGGGAAAGGGAAAGGGAAAGGGAAAGGGAAAGGGAAAGGGAAAGGGAAAGGGAAAGGGAAAGGGAAAGGGAAAGGGAAGGGAAGGGAAGGGAAGGGAAGGGAAGGGAAGGGAAGGGAAGGGAAGGGAAGGGAAGGGAAGGGAAGGGAAGGGAAGGGAAGGGAAGGGAAGGGAAGGGAAGGGAAGGGAAGGGAAGGGAAGGGAGAAAGAAAAAGAAGAGAAGAGAAGAGAAGAGAAGAGAAGAGAAGAGAAGAGAAGAGAAGAGAAGAGAAGAGAAGAGAAGAGAAGAGAAGAGAAGAGAAGAGAAGAGAAGAGAAGAGAAGAGAAAAGAAAAAAAGAAAAGAAAAGAAAAGAAAAGAAAAGAAAAGAAAAGAAAAGAAAAGAAAAGAAAAGAAAAGAAAAGAAAAGAAAAGAAAAGAAAAGAAAAGAAAAGAAAAGAAAAGAAAAGAAAAGAAAAGAAAAGAAAAAAAAGAAAAAAGGACATACTCTTAATATTGTTAAAAAATGTGAGGACAGTACTTCGAATTCATTGCAGATAAGCATCAGCCTGAAGGGACAGAACCAGAAATAGCACTATGAAAGACATAGTACAGTCATGAAGCTCCAGAAAAAGCACCCTCAATCTAAGAAAGATAATTGTAAAAGAATATTTTTACTATAATGGTGATTAGCTTCTTCTGGAGAAAAGAAAAACTTCTGGTATTGCTTCTTCTTCCTCCTTTCTAATTTCTACAGTGAGGTGGAGAAAAGTGGTTATATACATGTATATATGTTCCATGCAATGGATAAGAGGATCTTCACCAAATTGTCTGAATAATGGAAACTGCACAAGACCTGAATTTTGGTTAACGTTTTGAGTCAGAAGAGGTAGAGCTAGATATATTCAGATCCTGCATACTTGCTATAGCATAGAGACAGATGGCCAGAATACACTATCTAGGGTAATGACATGCTGTTTCCTTCCTCAAATTAATTGTGAGGAGAAAGCTATGCATTCAGCAGCAAATTTGTTACACAGCATTTATTTTTTATTTGTTTTAGAACAAATTATAGAAAGTGTGAAGCTCCTGTGAAAGGGAATGTCCAAAGAATTATTAACAAACACAAAACTTATTTTTCAGGAACACTAAGCCAATACTTCCAGGCACCAGAGTTTCTAGCTCTTTCATGTTTCCCACTGTCTTAATGAACCTTAATGAGAAAAAAAATGAATGTGAGGGCCTCTGAGCTTCATACCTAGGCCAGGATGAAATAGGAATCAGTTTCACTGTGGAAATTCAGAGATTCTTAGTGACAGCTGATTTTGGAGGATGCTTGAGTACACCATGGCCTCTCATACTGTGGCATGGGTGAGACTGGGCTGCACTCATGGAGGGTAGTTGCTTCAATTAAGAACAAGCTGCTGAGAACTGCCTGCAGGAAGCCATTTAAGGCAGAGGAGAGTCTCACGCTTGATTCAGGGGGTGGCCTCCTTCCTTCATCATGCTTCTTCTCAGATTTCAATTTGGACATCCAAAGCTCCAGTAAATATTAAATCTATCTAACACTGAGATGCCAAGTGAAATCTGCCCAAGGATGTTTTTAACATTTGTCCACCAAATGCTCCCTGAGCCATTTCAAAACATTGCACAATTTGTCCCTAGGTCAAGTGATTTTTAATGCTGATCAAACACTTATGTTTTCCCCATCTTATGCTTCAAACTTGGTTTCTACATAAAGTGCCTACACATTGATTTAAGCTTCTAAACTCTAAGTAATTTCCAATATATTAAAATGCATTTTCCTTCATTGCCTTGGCTTATTTATTTGTGAAATGACATCTGAAATGTCTTTATTTGGTTTCTATCCCTTTCATAATGACACCTTTGTTTGATAGGACATTACAGGATGTCAAAAAAAAAATCAATAATGAAAATGAGTGTAAGCTGCAGCTGATGTACTTATTTCTTAATTGATACATGCTGGACACATAATCCTCAGCTCTTGATTATATTCTTCTCTTCACACTCTACTTGCACTGCTTTTCTGGTTAGAAAAAACTTTTTGTTTGTTTATTTTTGCTTTAAAATAAGCTATAGGTTATTCTTTTTCTGCAAGCACATTAGGTATAATTTTTCTTAAAAATGAAAATATACATTTTGCAACATATACACCAACCTTTACTCAATGGATTATATTACCAGAACACTAATGTTATCATGCAGCCCAGATTATGTGTACACGCATGTACAGAACTCTTCAAGCAAGGCAACATACACATCTGTTTGTAAATGATTTTAGAAGGCAAAGCTGTTTCTGTCCTCCTTTCTCTATGGCTTTGTAGCTTGAAAATCAGACTGATTACCAACTAAGCATATGTTGAGTAAAGTAGTAAATCTTTTCATGCAGCTTTATTGTTATATTCAACCTTTTATTATTATTATTTTATTTATTTATTTATTTGTTTGTTTGTTTGTTTTAAGAAAGGTTCCTTTCTTTTGCATTTCTATTTTTTCATTCTTTTGCAAACATGTCTGTGTATGTTCTTTACCACTGGATGGTGCTCTCAACATACAATAGATGGCCAATCCCTGAAACATATTAATCTTAAATTCCCTAGATAATCACCAGCAAAACTCATTTCAAAAACTAATTTTTATCAGATTACAAAGGAAACTAAATGAAAATTGTGATCCCCTCCCTGCAGCAGCAAGGAAGGGTGGAGAAGGAATGTTTCATCATATCAGCCTGACAGTCATTCCATGGAAAAGTGTATTTTGTTGAAAAGTATCCCTTTTTTCCAACCCCCCTCTTTTCTACTTAGAGGACAAGAGATGATCAAGAATATTGTCTTCATTTAAAGCCTGCACAGGCATTTCAAAAACAGCTGGCTTTGATTGCTCTATCTTGCATTCCTTCCTGACATTTTCAGTATAGCAATGTGTGCTCCTGCAGCCTGCAAAGCTGAGCAACCTTCTGCTCTGATACTTAGATTGTTTGCAATTTTTAGGGAATTGGGCTTTTGGGGGGAAAGGGGAAGGGAGAATGACAGCATAAAAAATGGCAAAAAGCTTTTCCCTTTTAAGAGTGACAGAGACCTGTCTTGTATGAAAAGCAGAGGGGTGAAAGTAATACAAGTCCTACTATACAAAGAATTTTTTTTCACATTTGTTTTTGCTTCAGTATCAAGAAAAGCCTCAAGTTTTGAAGTTTTCTGGAGAACCCCTCCTATGCTTTTAAAAGGTCAAAATAAATTTGTTTTAGGTTGATCAAACCTAATTTGATTTTAAAGAAACCAAAACCTACACTGAGCTTTAACTAATACTGTGTGAAGCAAGTTGAAAGGAAAGGTCATTTTGACTGAAAAACTTTTATTGCTATTGTTTTTAAAAGCAATCCAAAACAAATTTCAAGAGCATTAGGAAACATATGGAAGCAGTCACGGAAGAAAGGTTTCGCAGTTTTCTATTAATTTATTTTTTTTCAGTTGAAGAAAGACAAAACATTATTAAGAAGTTTAGTAAACTTTTTGTTCAAAAGCCTTTATTCTTTTAATGTATCATTTTATATTTACTCTGAGAATAATCTACACTAAATTACTCTTTAGATGGTACCAAATATGTAATCTCCTACCATAGATACTGTTCAGTGTCCGTTTTGAGTGTGATGGATTAGGAATGGTAGACTCCAGTACAGCTCTTCCCTTCATTTGTCTTTCATTTACTGTCCAGTCCTGCTCATTTGTGACCACACAAGAGTACTATTGCAAGTTATCTTTCTTACCATTTTAAAATTCACTCCTGAGCTTCTATTTGCACCTCAGAGACTCAGAGACATGTTGTAGAATACAGGATATCTGTTTATATGAGTAAAATTTCCGCCTTGAATCAACAGGGTTAATGATAAATCTTTGTTGACATCAGGTAACAAATCAGATGTACCTGAAGTTTTTAAGCATATTTTTATGTGCATTTAATGACAGGAATGTGACAACTTTCTTTTTGTCTGATATCGTTATCACAGTTTTTAGTTATATCTCATCAAGGTTTATTTTTAAAAGTTGCCTTTTAATTTCAGCCTGACAACATAAGAGTGTTCCGTACAGCATCTCTCAACACTGCTGAATCAGCAGATGCAACACTTGATATGATATGCATGCTGAAGCTTGAGGTTGCATAATAAACACGAATGCTTCATGCCCTGAAAAAGTAATCACCCGGAACACAGCACATAAACTGCAAGCTAAAAGCAGATTTCCTTTTTGGTTGTCTTCCCCAAGTAAGCATCAAAAATAGCATGGAATATAGTGCATTAAAGAGTATATTACTTTAAGTTTAGATTTAGATTTCTTTTCTAGAGTATAATATTTACAATTGGGCTTACAGGTTTTTGTTGTTGTTGTTGTTGTTTTTCCTTCCACATGATTTAACACAGCAGACTGTATTAAAAACACCTACATTTTCCTCTTTATTAAGAATATCTTTCTCTTTCAAATGGAAAGTCTTTTCTTTACAACGCTTTCATTTCAGAGAAATTATTCACCCCTGGGACAAGTAGCAAGTAAGTCTTTAAAAAAAAAAAAAAAGTTGAAAATGATATAAGTTTGAAGTGAGACACAAGTGATTCACAGTCCTAGTTCTGGTCTTCACGACAGTGTGAGTTTCTTCCTTAACAATGCTACAGAGAGCTTATCTGTGCTTGCTGGAAGTCACATGCATGCGGCATGCACTCTCTTTGAGCACTCTCTGGGGGAGCTATAACACCGAGTTACACTGTGTGGGGATTATTAATCAGAATGTGTCTGACTGAAATAAATCTTTTTAACTGTAACCCATCAAGCCACTAATATCTGAATACTGGCCATCTCATTTTATTTCCTTATTCTCCTTATCAGTATCTCCACAGCCAGCTGTACTTACAGCTCACACTCTTGAAGCTTTTCTCTCCAAGAATCAGTCTGTGCACCTCTCTGTTCCTTTTCTGATAAATTTCCATTCCCCACTGGTAGGCGTGACATAATGCTTGCCTCTTCTCTGATGTCCTTTGGATGTTAAGAGCTTGTGGTTGGTGGACCAGGAGCCCTTAATAACTGTGCAAGTGTATCTACACACAGAACATAAATATGTGCATATTTCTTCCTAATGGGTGATTCTGCCAGTCCACTGCTCTTCACAAGAAGTATTTTATTGATAAAAGAGTTGAGGAGAGGAAAAAAAAAATCTGTCAAACAACTCTGGAGCTGGCCAGTAGGAAATAAAGGCAACAAACAGGTATCATCAGTACTGCTAGAGAGGAAAACAGAGGTCGCAAACATTTTGAAAAAGCTGTGTTGTTTCTCTTGTGTTCACTAGACTTTACTGACAAATGCTGTTCAATGACTAAGTGTGAATCTTTTTCCTGGATAAACTATTGCCCAGGAACTAGGAGGGTGGAAACAGAGGTTGCGTGACAACTGCAAGCTCTCTTGTAACAGCTGCAGCACAGAGAAGACAAGTTCTCTTTCACTAGTAAATAAATAAATAAATAAATAAATAAATAACAATTGAGTAGAAACTAGGAATATAATTGTAGAACTGTCCACCTCTCCACATGTGCCAAAACAAAACACCCACCAGAGTATAATTTGAACTAAGACACGAACATTGGGCCTTGCTGACAATGTTGTATACTCTGTAGCTTTGTGTCACACAGCATACTGTGACTTCATCCACAGTAGAATCACACTGATCCTAACACACACCTAGGGAAACACATCCTCCCCTTTCATTCCTCAGTTTCCCTGATTCATCCTCTGCCAACTCTGCATATGTATTCAGTGTTATTTATATTAGTCTTCAGCATGGAATGGGTATCCACCAGGCATCCCAAAATGTAAAGACTATTGACACCGCTGTTTTCAAAGCAGAAGCTTACATTGTTTAATCATTGGGCCTATTCTTCTTTTTTTTTTTTTTTTTTTTTAAAGGAGGATATTGCAGAATCATTTTCATCGTAATCATCTCACTTTTACCTCAGTCTACCTCAGAAACTGTTACTTGGTTATTTGACTTACTGAATCTCCAAAATGTACTATTTTGAGTGTGAAGCTTTATGGACTGTCATAATTATTATGGTCTCAGTATAACTGTGTGTCCAATTAGTCACTGAAATTCTATCTACATAAATGTTTGAAGAGATACTTCCAGTGGGCTTGAAGGAAAAGGACTAGCCAGCTTTCCTCAATCTGAAACTCCCTGAACCAGTTAATTACTGCCATGTCTCATCTCAGTCAAAAGCCAGTAATGAGTTCTCTCATTTATATTTTTGTGCCACTTTTTGTGAACTACATGATTCAGGGTTTCACCCTGAATACTGAATCTTGAGACTCTTCACACTGAAAAATGCTGACCAAAGAGGGAGGAGGAGAGGTGGCTTTTCTCTCCCACTGTAACAGGGAGTGAAATGCAGGAGAAACCCAAGATAGTATAATGGGGAAATACAGATATCATCAAAGCAAAACAACACCTCTGTTTTATTTTATTTTTTTTTAATTAAGAAGTATGATGACTTCTTATGATGGTATCTCCACCATGGTGAAAATAAATGCATTTTGAGGAGAAAGATTAGATCCATCTATAAAAGCTCCACCATGGAGAGATGTTCTATAGAAGGTGCCAAAAGGGTGTAAGCTATATGCAAAGATACAGTACCTTGTGTGGCTAACATGTAAATTACCTTAAAAAGGAGAGGGCCATTTCCAGTTAACTTAATTCTCAATGGAATTAGATAACACATTTTCACCTTTTATAAGTTTATATACTTATAAATCTTATAAGTATAGAACTCTACTATCTGTTTTTAATGTTGTGAATAAATTATGCTGCTTGCATTTAACTTTAGTCTGGCTTCAGATAAGAGAAATTTCAGTGTAACTGGGTAGCAACAAGATACCCACTGTCCAAAACATCATAAACATCATTAAACCAGGCACTGAGGTGCCTGAAAGTATTCTGGTTCCTCAGCACATTCTCCAGAGTATTCAAGAGTCACATAACCAATTCCTATAGAAGCTGCATGGGGCAGGAGGAATGATCATTTTACAATGGTCAGGAGAAGAAGAAGGAGAGAAGTATTCCAGCTTTTGGTGGTAACTGAGAAGATCCTCTGGGACTCAGTGAGATGCTGGGGAGCATGTTGTAAGCAACCTTCCCCAGGGAACATGCATCTCTGCATTCCTTTTTGTTCATCATCATGCCAAGAACAGCACTCAAAATCAAAAGGAGACCATGATGTCACTTGATAAGAATTTACAAAAGAAAGAACATAAAAAATGGCTGCCAAAACACAGAAAATTTTGTGCGCAACTCCAGAAAATTTGTGAGATTCTTGTGGCAGAAAAGACGGGAAGAAAGTGTAACAAAGAAACAAAAGCAAAAAAACACCTGATTTTACCAACTAAAAATGTTGACAGTTCTAACTGCTGCAACACTGGGTCTATAAAGTGAGCTACTGTTTAAGCCTGCAGTATACTGATATACCTAAGAGGAGCCTTCTGACCTTATTAGCATATAACAACTCCAAAGCTGTTTTGTCTTCATATCATAGCCACTGACTAACTGGAAACAGAAGACTGGAAAAGCAGAATAGATACAACCTGCAATCTTTGCCTTCACAAAATTGATATAAAAACTTCTGAATTCTCACATTTTTTATTCTTTTAACCTTTATGGGACAGCTACACCGTACAATCAGATTACCTTTATTTGCTCAATACTGCATATTTACATGGCAGTAAAGAATATTTGACAACAGCTGAACTAACACATGCGGAAAACTTTGGCAGCTGAAGGGCAAATAATTCATTAATGAAGATGAATGGAACATTTTTGCTATTGTTGTTGTTGTTGCCAAATAATGCCAGCTGTTCTTGACAAAACTGTTTGTGAAATTCGAGATTTTTTTTTTTTACTAATTATTTTTTTGTGTGTGTGTGTAATTCTTTTAATGTGAAAGTTGATGATGAGTCAAAATAAACTGTTCCTGTAAAAAGGAGAAAATTGAGGTCCAAATGATTTCCAATGGCTCATAAGAATTATATTTTTGTGATATTATATATATAATATATATGGTACTTACAAGCCAAAATTCATTTAATTCTGTTAAGTATCGCCAGTAAAAACAGTTTCTCTCTTCTGTGATTTTCTATACTGTCAAAAGTAAAAAACATTCTTAATCCGGTAAAAGTTAGAAGGTTCACAGTATAACACCTCTTTAAATATAGTCTTTAGATGCTAGGATCATTTTGGTCACGTCAAAGTGCATCTGATCATGCATTTTGTGCAGCTGGAGGGAAATAAGCAAAAGCTTTACCAGCATTTAGAAGTACCAGTCCTCTCATGCTCTAGCTAAGGCATTGAAAGCTGTCACTAGAAATGCTAAAGATGCAAGTATTCTCTTGAAGAATTTATCTGTCACACATTGACCTCAGAGCTGAATGCCATTTTATCTGTATGAAGACTGTGAAGGAATTTGGAGAAACACTCACCCAAATGATAGGTTCACTTGAGGTTTCTAGAGGCTTTGCTTATATTAGTATGCTGGGGCACCACATGACATGTTGCTGGTGTTTAGTTCTTTGACTGTCTGGACTGGGCACATGCTGGAATGTGCCTGTTCCTGTCCAGGGAGCATGACTTTCTTTTCTACAGGGGTTAGTTACCTTCATGTTATATCTACACTCGCCTTTTGCAGGCCTACAGTCTCCTCCTAGATGTACACAAGTAAGCTAGTGAGGTGAGTGGTGAACCCAATTACTTAGCTCCATGACAAGGAACTTATCTTTTCCAGGAGAAGGAAAGAAGTCAGGGAACAAGGTAAACAATGACAATTCAGTGGTTTCTAATTTTGTTTTCATTCACTAAATATATTAAAAAATTATTTCCAACATTATCTCAAAACAGCTGTGTTCAGGTATCTGATTTTACGCGAAAACCTTATCCACATATGTGAGTGAGAACACCACCTTCATTTCAAGTCTCTGCTTATTGGACTCAAAACCAAACATTAAATCCCAGGTTAGCCTCAATCTAAGAGACCTGTAGTTTGACCCTATACCCTTGGTACAGGAAGGTGTGACTATAACCTTATGGTGAATAACTAATAACTAGGTTGCTAACCTGTCACTAGACATGTCAACAGGACTTCAGGATAGTTTATATGTACTAATTCCTAAAACAGGCACTAATCTCAGTATCTCTTGATGCTGTAGGATTGATTAAAAAATATATATTAATAACAATAATAAAATAAAAAAGAAGACAAATATTACCTAGGTTCTGTTGAACAGAAATTAGTAAGTATTCTTTTTTCCCTTTACTTGCTCCCTTCTGTCTTGTAAGATGAGAAATACAGAAATATTCACTTTCAATGTAGAAGTATATCTATTTACTCTAAATATCTTAGTCTAAACATCATCTGTTCAAAATTCCCAGTAATGGCTACAGTTTAACCAGTAATGGACAATCCTCCGAAGGACTGTATTTTCCTTTATGTCTGGTTTAAGTTACTCCTACTTCATCCCTTACAAAGCATCCTTCTCATTTCAACATCTTTCACCAGAGATGTAAACCAATCTGCTTCATTACAGCATTTTCAATGGAACATAAGAACATAAGCTACTGCCTTGTCTTCATTTTTTCTTTTTTTTTTTTTTGTCTGAGTTCTTTCCCCAAGGCTAAGCAGTAAATGAAGTTTGTTGTTTTTAGAAAACAAGCTCTCTTCACAAAGGAAAGTTTATCTTATTTTCATGCCTGCAGAATTCAGCCCAGCTTTGTTAAATGTCATGTTTTTATCCCCAGGAGTGTAAAGTGAGAACACCAGGACTATTGACTTAGGTGAAGATTTTGGTATGGGAAACTGCGAACAGGTGGATATATTTACTAGTACTCTGGGGTGTGTAATTACAAGTGGCTTGCTTGACTGCTTCCTGGATATATAACCAGATGAGGTAGTGGCAACCCAGAACTTGCTTCTGACCCTCTAGTAAGATCAGTTACTTTCTGTTTTCCTTTTGGACAACACCTGCAGCACCGCAATACAAATAAGTTGTGTAAACAGCACGGTTAATCCTCACATGAATTAGAACATTGTAATGAGAAATGTTGTCTTGGTGACAAAACAGCTCTGATAAGATTATGTCTCCAGCCCCATGTTCCCATCACTGGACCTGCACACTGACTTGCATCATGGCAGCTTGAGTAAAATGATCCAACCATTTGTTGATGGTGCTTTTATTTTCATTTTTCTTTTGTTTTCTAACCTGAATGACTCTAGTGAATTTACAGCAAGTCTTCAACAAACATTCATCTGCACAACCACAGGGGTGGGGCAGATAAGAAGGCACAGGGACTTCTGAGTTTGCTACTGAAAAAAAAAAAAAAACCTCCTAAGCCCAGTATGCCATCACAGCTCCTCACCTGACTACCCATTTGTCCCAGTGCATCATCATTCTTGATGCCAACAGAAGCGGTGAAAGAAAATGCACAACTACTCTTGATAGGAAGAGAGCAGACACCAGAAAGGTACAGCCATGACTATGGTTATCAGTAACCCATTCAATCATATGGCTTTCTCACCCCGTAAGATTAGTGCCTTCTCTTACTTATTGGGGATCCTTATTTTACTATTGCTTAACTGCACTATATCTACATTAAAAGCCTATACAGTCACAAATACTATATTGTCTTTAGATTTATGTAATTTACATTTTTAATGTTGTTTTTTTCTTTTGTTTTGTTTTTCCCCTTGGAGCTGAAAATGTATTAAAAGTGCTCTTGAGTAGCCTATTTCCAACAGGTTCTATGTGTTGTCTCAAAGCAGGTTTCTTAGACTTTTTGGCTTGTACATCTTTTAAAAACTAATTTTCGTATGATATTTACACATTTCAGAGGCTTGGTGATATAATTGTGAAAGATTTGTGCACACACTCAAGGACATGAAGAGACCTGAGTAGGCAGAATATATGCTGAATCTGAGCTTCATTGCATTTCAGAGGTGCAACCTGGGTGCATGTTTCTTTCACTCTATTGTCTGCCATACTTCGCCCACCAAGGACAAGTACAATATAGCCCATATATTTCCGTGGTAAAATGAAAATACCACCAGATAAATATCTAAGGCACACTCAAAAATATTGTAGAAGAATCTGAAACTTTTAAAAATAATGCATAACATTGGCAGAAATTTCCTTTCTTATGTTTGTGAGAACACCACTTATATCAGCCTTTACCATTGGCAGCACATAAAGGGAAGATGGCTGGTTTTTAAAGAAAGCATAGTCACAACACCCAGACTAGCAGCAGCCTGGATTCTCCAGAGATTGTCAGTGAGAAGCACCAAACGGGACTTAAGGCATAAACTGCTTTTGAATATTAAGCATATTTGTTTTCACCTTGGATAAAAAAAAAAAAAAAAAATAATAATAATAATAAAAGGTTAATTGCACAAACAAACCATATTGCCAGGACCATAAGACCACTTGAATTTACATCCTATTTATTGTTACAGCTGCCAATACCCTCAATATGAAGTGCAGCAGTACTATTTCAAGACATTCAGAACACATTTATGGAATTTTGAATGTGCTAATATAATAAATCCCTGGCCATGAAAGGAAAAGAGGCCTTTACCTAGTTAACTTTCTCACATAAAAATCTCTAATAGATTTGAATGACATATTAGAAGCAATGTTACAGGTAGCAGAACTTGTTAAAATATAGAAAGTTTTGCTTGAAAGGGAGCTCTGATGAAATATCCTTTCATCTTTAAATCAAAAGTAAAAAAAAAAAAAAAAAGAAAAAAAAGTTGTAGTTCTAAGAACAGAATCATTAAAACAAGTGGTCTTTTGGACAATTTAAGGTACATATTAGAACAACAGCTAGAACAACAGCTTTAAGAAATCTGAGTTCCCTAAGTAGGTTTGGTAATTAACTTTTGTGACCATTTTCTAAAAATAACCTTCTGTTCTCATGTACCATTTAGATTTTGTTGAACTGACATTTTCTAGTGAAATATTGTTCTTTCAGAGTTTTCAGTCGGCTCTCTGAAATTGCTCTGTCAGAGCCTGTATATGTTAGCTTAAAAAGCAAGACATGCAGAGCTGAGCTATTGTCCAATTCTCTTTCCTGTGAAGCAGCTGCTGAATTTGTCCCCTTATTACTACAGCAGTCTGGAAGGGGAAGTTGAAGGATTTGGTAGTGCTCCCTTTAGCATAACTCATATGTCAGTCCTATTTTGGTGTGTGTGTGTGTGTGTAATATTTTAATGCTGTAATATTCATGTAGAACAAGTAGAGTCACAGGGGAAGACATAAGCATTTCATTGCAGGTCCTGGGTGCCCGTCACCCCTGACAGAGGAGGGGTCCTTACAGAGGACAACTCAGAGGCAGACCCTGATGCAAACAGAGTCACTCGCTGTCCATCAACTCACTGTGCTGAGAGTCAAGAGAAACAAACAGATTATGTTATTTGGCTTGTTGGTTACCTACATTTAAATAGTGCTAGCACTGCAAAACATAGTTAAGGGGCAGTTACCTATTCCAAATGACCCTGGAGCTCCATACGAAGATTTTAGTATCATATTGTGATAGTCATTTTAGTATTACAAGTTTCATGACTGTTAGATTGTTCAGGACTGTTTTTAGGAGGGGCTGCAAGAGAGGCTAAACAAGTTTTTATGATATTTCTTCTGTGGGATAAACAAGCTATGTGATCTTTCCCCTCCTTCCCTTTAATAAGATCAGAATAGTATTTTCATTCTTCTTAAAGGCTCCTTCATTTCTTCCTTCACTACCCTGCTGGCTACCACTCACTAAAAAGAAGCATTTCTGCTTGCATCATGTAAGTGTCTGAACCACTTCTTACAACTAAATAAAACTTCTTCATTTAGGTCTTTGGGGTCCAAGTTTCTGTTAGAGTGCTTGACACAGTGAAAGAGTAACAGAACACTTACATAGGATTAAAATGCCAGAATGGTTTTGGGGTAAATTGCAGAGCATTCACAATGCTAGTCAGAATAAAATAAGTAAGAGAAAAACCAGCCAGGAGCTTCCCTCCCTCTTAATCTCATTTGACTGTAAGTCAGTCTCTCAATTCTGTTCGAACATATTTTTGACAAAAGTTGAGTAAGGAGCATTTTCATACTGCCAATACCATTATTTTACAAGTTATAGCCTTCAATTTTGTCTTCCATGAAAGGAATTATAATTGAGGTGAAACTTAATTATATGCTTCCTTTAATCAGGTGTCTTTTGAGTGTTAATTCATCTGGAGGACTATCAATGCTAAAAACAGTTTCAAGCACAGGACCAGCTCATGTCTCAGACCCTGGTTACCAGAGTCATAGTCCTCTCAACACAACATAGTTAAACATGGCCCCAGTGACACCTCAGGAATGCACTTTGCTGTTTGTTAAGTTCAGCCCTTTGACAGCACATACTTGACAATGAACCAGCTTTCTGTTGAGTGGCTGCTCTAACAGCACTGTTTTATAATGCAGCACATGTTCCTGTCTTCCTCATATACCTGTGTTCCAGCTTCATTTCTACCTGTGCACCCCTGTGCCAAACTTCTGAACTTTTTAGGTTAAACATCACTGTGTACTAGGCAACATGTATAGTGAAAACTAGTTTTATGTAACATGAATGAGAAAACCAAAGTTGGTCACTAACTCTGTTTGGAAGTTATTCCTTCTAGAAAACAAATTTTAAGATGAATAGTCTGGAAGAGGACACCCCAGAACCTGTTTGCTGGAATTAGGGAAAGGTGTTTCTCCTCATGAATCAACCTGCAATGCTTACTAGATATTGTATTATTTGAGAATTTAATCTTTGTGAAGTGTTAGGCTGAGATTTTCAAAGCTATGTTTGAGATTCAAACATTCAGTTCCCACCGAGATGAAAGTTGGAAGCAGTAAGTCTTTGCATGATTACCACAGCAAAAGTAGTCAGAGGACTGTGAATGGGGAGGGCATGGCAAAGACAGGCAATAGCATATGGCTGACAATACAGCAATAACAGCAGTAATGTTGATATAATTTACCACAGGTGATTTTCTGAAACAACAGGCATCAACAAACAAATCCAAAACAAACCAGCAAATCCAAACAAATCCAGCAAACACTGTAGAGATGAGGATTCCATATGAAGAGGCCACTCAATCATTCTTCATTGGATTTACCACTGGCTTAATTAACAAAAGCAGAATTTTCTTAATAATTATTTTAAGTTCAGAATTCAGCTCTATGTCAGTTTCCTTAAACATTTATTTTAAACATATTTAAACATTCCTTAAACATTCCTTAAACATTTAAAATACAGTTCTTCAGGTGACAAGGCCTGATATATACTTGGATGGGAATTAAGTAACTAAGTACTGTCTGCACAGGTCAGTACTTAGTACTTATTACAAATAAGTGCTTTCATAAAGTAATAGCTATTTCCATAAGGCTTAGTCATTATAATTATGTTTATACACTTTTCATTTTATATACAGATCAGTTTGCAAAGTAGGTCAAGTTTGACATGTGGCTCCTCTTTTTCTAAGTAAACAAGAGTAGGTCCAAACTTTCATAATTGATTATTCATTGCCTTTAAGTGGGTTCTGATCTGGGATGTGCGCGGTGACCCCGAGCTGCCTGCTGTATTTTACAGCTATTCCTCAGCTTTGAGTTTTCTCATTAAAACCTGTCTGACGCTTTCTGCTTAAATACAGGTCTCCACTGCTAAAGCGGTACTTTGCCACTGGATGGAGCTCTCAACACACAATTGACATCACGCCCCCCAAACTGCCACATTCATTTCAAGGGCTCCCTAAATACAGAATGTAAATATATAATGCTTGGTATAGTGCATCTGAAATAACAGAGTGAAATCCAGTTCTGAACGCATGTAAAAATAGTGCAGGAAAATAGCTGTTCACATTTAATCTTTCAAAACAGGGTTCATGAATTGCTGTTTGTGTTAACCCCAAAGAAATGAATTAAGTGGTAAGACTGAAAATATGTAGTGATGTGTGCAAGGCTCAGAACAGTACATCATACCTGCTAATAACTTGGAAATTGCCATAAGGTATCACCAGGCAGAAAAACAAAAACAACAAATAGATTAAAAGTAAGGAATGTTGCAATTCTGCTCTTTATTTATTCATTCATTCATTTATTTATTTATTTTGCCTTTTCACTTTGGGTATTTGTGTAGTTCATATAACCATAATACTAGGGATGCATATGACTTTTATTTTTTCTCTAGAAGTAGGGAGATGCATTTTTCACATTTTACGTTTACTGAATAGACACAAAAAGGAAGTGTCATTGTAAAGGTCACAAAGGAAGTTTATAATAGATAAGCAAACAGTGTGAGACTACCAGGCACCAGACTTGTGTTTGCAGCATCAGAACTCCCTCATTCTTAATAGTCTTCTAAGAATTTAAACAGATAGAGCTTTCTATCTTCTGCGTTAGGAGAGGTTTTTTCTTTTGCAACTGCTGTTGCACACCAGCCATGTTCATTGTTCATTAAAAATTAATAAATTACGATTCTAGTTAGACAATGTAAAGGCGTAGGTGGAATCAGTAAAAGCTGCAAATTCTGTAAATATGCACTGTGAAGGCTGCAGCTTCTAAGAAAGGAATAAACACATGAGGGTGCTGCATGGTCTGTGACAGCTCCTAACTTTAGTAGGAGCAAATGTGAGGGCAGCAGAAATAATTCTGCACTGATGCACATTTCACCTGTGGCACTTCTATTTCTCCTATTTTTGTTCTGAACTAGTATGGAGGAGCATATTTTAGTTATTTTCTGCTGAAGATTAGCGATCACACTCTTCCCCCCCCCCCTTCCCTTTTTCCTGTGTGGTCACTCTTCAAACTCAGACTCCACTCATTTTTCCTCATGCAGACTTTGCCATTTCCTGATTAGGCAGATTTAACACTAGTAGATGCTGCACTCATTCTCTTTTATATTGCTAAAATTGCACTTTTGTCTTTGTTGCCATCTTCAATTTTTTTTTTCCTTTCCCAAGCCCCTGCCTTAGACTTTTGTCATTTTGGTGAAAAGAAAAGCTAAAGAAATTTCACTAAAAATTAAAATTTCACTACCAATTAAAATTCACTCCTGAAAACTTGTCTAATTGAAAACTGGAGTCAAATGAAAGACAACTGTATTTAAGCTTTTTTTCCATTTCTTTCTATGGAGTTGTTTTCACCTTGTGACCGCTCACAAGGTCAATTTTGCCATTCTAAATCCTTAAAATGCACTATCCCCTCACCACCAGTGCCATCTTGCCTTCTAAATTGTATAACCATAAAGAAATTTCTCATTACAGACATATAGAATTCAATAATAAGTCTTTATACTTTGGGTCTGCAAAGCAAAACTGCACATAGACACATTCAGAACAATTGGGGGCCTGAGGATAATTTGTTAGGACAGAATTATTTCCAGAGGAAAAATTCAAGGTGCAAATGAAATAACTGCTGTTGTAGAGCTGAGAGACCCAATGGCAGGCTGGAGAAGATAGACAGTATATATTTTACAATGAAAGAAAAGAAACTAGAAGAAGCTTCACCTTCCAAATCTGTATTAGGTTTACTTATACTCTTCAGCAATTCAGTTTCAACAATCAGAACACACTTGCTTTGGGAAAATATCATCATTCCAGTTCATGGAAACAGACTGCTCAAGAGCCTATGGCAGCCTCAGCATCCACAGCCACAGAGCAGCAGAACAGCTGGTGCACCATGTTGTTCTGGGACAAACACGAGAACAGGGTGTCCCCAGTCAAGTAAAATGCTTGGTAGCTGGGCTGAGATTAACAAACAATGCTAACAGGCAGCATCTCTTAACCAAGTGAGCACTCCAGAAAAATGTCTATTGTCATTCACAGTAAGGCACTCCCCTTCCCATAGTGTAGTTGAAGTGACTGCTGTGGTCATAGAGCTTTCCTTTAGCTAGCCATCCTGCCTTATCAAAACATCCTCTTACTGAAAACCAAGCAAATACTTTGGTTTATGCATATGAAAGAGTCACGAGGCTCAAGCTGGGGACTCTCCTCCCTTCAGAAAATGTTCTCCCCCATTACTCTAAAAAAATTATGAGGTTCCAGACGTTTTACAGTTTCTTTTCTTTTCACTAGTGGTAGAAAGGTGAAAATTTCCTGTAACGGGGTATATTATATTTCTGAAGGTTCTGAGTAGCGTAACCTAGTTATAGCAATGAATAAATAAATAAATAAATAAAACCTTACATACTATTCACTGAAACATAGTTTGGCCGAATATCTCATTGAGCCACATCAAAACTGTGTTGTGACTTGTGCCAGTGGATCACGTATGCTCCTTGGCAGAGTAGAATTTGACATCTGAAGGATGCATTTTTAGTGGCAGTGTTTGGAATAGTTCAATTACAAACAGTACTTTCCAAGGATACAGCCGCTCAGTGTAATGATTTCATCTGTTTCCTTGGGGGAATTATGTGATGAATCCACACAGAGCATCTGATTGCATTTACCACCTGCAGGTGGTTTTAAAGTCCTTTCTTGTTTATTTTTTTTTTTAGGAATTTTAGAGCTTCACTTACCCGATGGGTCTGATTATGAGTTTTAGAAAGGGTAGTAAATTACATTTCATGTATGGGTATCACTATAACAAAGTCTATTGCTGTATATCACTTCCATAAGTTGTTTACTAGAGAACCCTACCAACAGGGACATATATTTCCTACTGAGGACATTTTGTTATAGGAGAATGTTGAGTTTCTAATGGAGCCCAAAACTACCTTTTAAATAGAGCCTGTAGAATGAACTGTATGGCAATAAACCTTTCTGCAAAATATGTTGGGCTTTCTATGGATTCCATAACACATTTTGAATGAGGTTTATTTGCACTTGTTTATCATGTCTGCTAACATTTAAGTGAAGGAAGATCTCTCCTTGGTACTACAGCATACATCTCCATCTGTTACTGCACACTCAAACCATTATATAGTATGCAGTTGAGAAGCAGAGCTCCATTCCAACATTTTACACTTTTACATTAGTCTATAGTCTTTGAGCACAAGCATTGCCTCACTTTTGAGATCTCTGACTTAAATTGTTTACTTAGAAGACCTCTATCTAGTCAAAGAACAAAGAACACACAAGTATGACAAACTCTCATAGACCTGTTATTTTCATAATCAGTAGGATATGTTATGTGCATACAAACTTAAACAAGCACTTTAAAATTAATTAATTGATTAAATCCCTACAGGTGTTGTAGTAGGACTTTTATGCAGACTTCTGCAAGGCCTGTAGAAGTAGTTGAACAGGTCTTCAACATCAAGTACACTTTGAACACCAGCTTCATTTTATTTTGACTCGTTTCACACAGTATCTCTCTGATTTGGCAAACCGTGAAAGTGCAACCACAAAGAAACACACAAACATCTAGATAGTCTGAACATTACAGAATCTTTATAGCTTATCAGTTTGACAACATGTTTTAGAGCCCTCTAGGGAACTTCAAGAGTTGTAATCCTCCAAAGGCAGATCAACAAAACAGGTCTCTTGTAAGGGTGGGATCTTTTTAAAGCACTTTTACAAGAAATGCTTACAAACTTCTACATTATGAGATACAGCAGGAAAAGAATTATGATTAGCAACTTATATCCCCCTTAAGCTGTTTACTGTAAAAAGCAGTAAAATAGCTGAGACTATAGTTTCCTCTGCTACTAAGCAATGAATGTTGATTTTGATTCTGCAAGTTTGAATTCCCAAATTATCAACTAAGTTTTATTCCATTTTTCTAAAAAGAACAATTTTGACAGAATGTTTCTGCCCATCAGTCTTTTAAAATGTCACTTGTGGGTAAGATTGTACAAGGTACTTCATAAAAATTACAACCATAAAAAAAATCTCCTTTAACAATGCCTTCATAATGGATTACCTCATGTAGTATATTTTCATTAGTTATTGTATTACACATTGAAGATGTGGTATTTCAGTTTATTCTTTCTTCTCATTTGGAAGTCTGGCAAGGAGTGGAAGTGAGAAAAATGATCTTATCTGATTCGTCCCTCTCCATGACAGAGCCACAGGAAACCTAAATCTTGATATAAGAATCTACCCAACTCTCACAGACATGTTCCAAGCAGGTACAACATCCTTCTTTAGTGCAGTCAGTCATTCTGGGTGTAACACACCCTACAAAAGCTTGGGACTAGCCTGCTTTCTCTGACTGCAGGGAAGAAAAAAAATATATATATATATAATAATAATAATTTAAAAAAAAACACTCTGAAAGCTATATCTCCCACCAGGGACTCTCCATGTACATTGTTTAAATCACCTTTTCCCTCCCATGTCAGTTTCCTCTCAGGTGTGTGTCACAAAGGAGCACCTGCAGGGTCATTCCTATCTTGGATGGGAGTATTAAAAAGAACAGGGAAATAGGTTCAAGTTCTCTTCAAGCTCCTCTTTAATTCTGGTTGCCCATATCAGTGTGCAAACTGGAGCATTTTTGCCTTACTGGAAAAAGTCAAAACAGGTGGAGATGCAACAAAACAGGTGGAGATGCAACATCTGCTACATCAACAAGCAAGCTGCTTTAACTACTTATTTTCTACATTCATATTTCATTCTCTTTGTGTCATGATACATCTGAGATGGACAAGTCTATCCAGTCACTGGAAATGGAGCCCAACTTGGCTCCAAATCTCTTTTCTAGTAGTCTGTGAAGATACAGTGGCACCTCCAAGCCTTAAGGAACAGGTCACGTGCATGGGACAAATGTCCCAAGCCCCATGCCCTCAGCTGTGGGCACAGACACGGCAGCTTGTAGCTTTCAGTTCCAATAAATATAGGCACGTTAGAGGAGCCTCTTAGTGCAATGTAAGAAGTATGTCTCCTCCAAAGCACAGTTTGGAGTCTGCACTTGACAGTGTGACACAACTCTTGAGAGAGATTGAGGATGACAAAATACAGACATCTGCATCTGATTTTAACTGCAAAACAGTGTAGAGTGACAATGGAGAGAAAGGGGATCTTCTAGGGCATGATTTATCTCATGCTAAAGATGACATTGTTACCGATTAAAAAAGGAGCTAAGGATGACCAGCTGAGATGCACACAAAACACTGTAGTTGTCTAAAGTTAGTGAAGAGTAATCTCCCTTTATTTCTTATACTTTATGAAAGTTGGGGGTTGAGACACACCCAAACTGGCTTTCCCATGGAAAGGAAAGCAGCAGCATGAGGTCAACAGTCATCTATCTGGGCATATTGGGTTATAGCTAAAGAGAGGAGAATTAAGACACAGACCAGGATTCATTACTACTTCTGCTACATGGCTTGTTCGAGTGTACATTTGCAACAATGAGTAGCCCCAGTCTCAGCACCAGGCAGTCAATTTTTGTTTTGTTTTGTTTTGTTTTTTAAAGCAAAGACAAACTGGGATTATAATACACTAATTACACTTCTCCCTTCAAATTATTTTCAGTAGCACCCAGGCCTTTAATCATGATCTTTAAGAACTACACGACCATAAAGTGCTTTCTACTTACTGAGCTGTGTCAAGCTATGTTTATTTTATTTTTATATTTCCCAAGAGATGCTATAGTGGGTTATTATCTCCCTTTTTATCTGCATCCGATTTGTCCACTGCTAATTCCAGTTTCTACAGTCCAATAGCTATGACCACATAAGCTAAATAGTTTCTGAATAAAGTTAACTATTAAAATGCGGCTGATGTTATGTCATAAAAATGTTATAAAGATAATGGTGCAGAATTCAATCTTGGTTCTTTATTTCCACATAATATATTCCATATTTATGTAATACTTATTCTTGCCCTGACCTAGCTTGCTGCATGGAATCAATCTATATGTGAGCCATAAAACATATCAATGCATCTATAAAGTCAGCAAGATATTCTTAAACATTTTTTCCTCCCTAAGTAAGACAATTGTATGAATCTAAATAAATATACTCCAAGTAATAGAGGCTGTATTAGAAAGTTTAATAACACTACATTAAGACAACATATTGCTATTAAGACAATGAGCTGAGCGTTTCAAGGTTCTTACCACCCCACTTTGTATGCAAAACTCATCTTTCTTCATAAGACCTCATGTATTAAGTAACAATTTTTAGTCCAGATTTCCTAAGGAACTAAAAGTCTCTTAGATCCAAGCTTCTGTTTCACCTGCTGATACAGAGATGTACACTCCTCTTAAGTGAGTGCTAATAGGCATATTTGTTCTAATTGTAAGATGAAATCAATGTAAGATCAACCTTCAGCTACATCCTAGAATTTAGCACAGAGTTATGCACACACCCATATAAGTAAAGTCATCTCATACACAGTATCAAGGCCTTAAAATGTTACATTTCTGGAAAGAACAAGGGCATTACTGGCTAAAAAGGCTAATAAAAGTAGCAGTTTAAACTGTCAACCACAAAAGCATTGCATTATACATAGTAATGGTATAAACAAGATAATAAAATAGATGAAGGGCAAGAGGTAATTGGAAGTCATGATACTTTTTGTTGTCTTCTTGTGGTGGCATGGCTCTGCAACAGGAAGAGGGAACTATAGCACTAGTTGACGCTAGCCATCACAAAAACTGTCCTTGCTGGAAAACACCTACAAGCCCCTGCCACCCTTTAACATTTTTCAGAAATCCCTCCCAAAATACTCACAATGTGTTGTTTAAGTTACCCAGATCAGATAACTGAAGTGAGAAGCATCTCTGCAACACAGCCGGTCTGGTTCAGCAAATGCCAAGGTCTAATGGTAAAGTAAGAATAACAAGTATTCAGCAAAACTTAAGGTCAAACATTTGGCTAAGTATTAGAAACAAAAGTTTACAAGAAAAAAAATATAAAGGCACTCTTCATCTCAATTTAAGAGTTTTTGTTTATTTGTTTGTTTTTTACTTTGGCTGTTAGAAGCCATTAAACAAGGAAAGACAGGATACACAGCTTTATTTTTTTCTTGATGTTGTCTTCAGTTTTACAGCTGTATTCTTCACCCTGAACTACAGTGATTACAGACTAAAAATGTAAATGTCCCTACAGTTCTCCAAAATCAATTGTTTTACAGTTTAATCTGCAATTTCCAGCCCTCGTATTACACTTATTCCACTGAATGAATATAATATAGAGACTGCTGCAAGTGCTGTTAATGACATGCATTTCTCCAGAGTTTAAGTCCAAACTTTTTCATCCCTACCCATAATCTTTATTTTTGTTACCAACATATCCTTGGTAACCTGAAACATGATTCTGGTTACATCTATAATTTATGAAGCTCAGCATCAGTACAATATCAGTTTTCTGCAATAGCTACATGCAATAGATTGACTTTGTGACAGAGCATTTTGTCCAGTCCCCTTTCCAAACAGGCACTGTAATTTTTAGTGGTCTGTTATCAGACATAGTGAAGAAAATTATGTATTCTGAGCTATTTGATACATATACACATAAGTCGATTTTCCTTAATTGTTTGATGTGAAGACTTTTTTGGAGTCCTCCTGAACCAGCTGACTGACATGAAATTATTTTCCTCTAGATCATGTAAAACAGACAGAAGGTGTAATGCATTGCAACATCTAAGGAAATAAATTTAATTTCTTTCCTTTCGCTCCCTATTTCTCCTTGTAATCTAATCACAGCCAACCATAATAGTAAAATTTTATTTCATGGGGAATTAAACATGAGCTGTTTTATACACAAAACAATCTAAACTGAAGCACATGGGAGAACCTGGAGTTGCTGAGTCTCTTCAATTGGTCAAGTAATAGCATGGAACTACCACTGTAAGTGCACAACAAATTAAAATTCTTGTTTCACCTACTTCTAAAGCTGCAATAATCAAAATGGTTCCTTTACAGTGGTCCAAAAATCTGTGATGCAATTTCAATTAGTAGGGAGCCATTAAAGAATGACCTCAACTAAACTTTTGCAGAAATTTGAAAAATATACCATCTTTTTGTTTTTGTAAGTTAACAAATCTTTGCAATTATCTTCTCAGTATTAAGCATTATATTTCTGAATATCTGGATATACACTGCATGACAGTATATCACAATGGAAATTAATCAGTAGGTAAAAGAGTGCCAGTAGAGACAAGTGAAACAAATGAAGAAGATGTAATTGCAATTAGTATAAGCTTGTGTACCTTAAGAAATTTGTTCATATCTTCTGCCATGAAAACAGACTCCTAATAGTGTTGAATAATATGGAAATTATTTGACTGTGAATCAAGACCTCTGAGTGGAAATCAATAAGTATAATCATAGAATCGTTAGGGTTGGAAAAGACCTCCAAGATCATCTGGTTCAACCATCACCCTACTACCAATGTCACCCACTAAACTGTGTCCCTAAGCACTAAGTCCAACTTTTCCTTAAACACCCCTAGGGATGGTGACTCCACCACTTCCCTGGGCAACATGTTCCAATGCCTAACCACTCTTTCTGAGAAGAAATGTCTCCTAATTTCCAAACTAAACCTCCCATGACGCAACTTGAGGCCATTCCCTTTACTCTTATCAGTAGTTACCTGTGAGAAGGGGCCAACCCCCAGCTCCCCACACCTTCCTTTCAGGCAGTTGTAGAGAGCAATAAGGTCTTGAGACTCCTCTTCTCCAGACTAAACAACCCCAGTTCCCTCAGCTGCTCCTCACAGGACTTGTGCTCCAGGTCCTTCACCAGCTTTGTAGCCCTTCTCTGGACATGTTCCAGGGCCTTGATGTCTTTCTTGTACTGAGGGGTCCAAAACTGAACACAGTACTTGAGTTGCAGCCTCACCAGAGCAGAATACAAGGGGATGATCACCTCCCTGGTCCTGCTGGCTACCCTATTCCCGATACAAGCTAGGATGCCGTTGACCTTCTTGGCCACCTGGACACACTACAGGCTCGTGTTCAGGCAAGCATCAACCAGCACTCCCAGACCCTTTTCCTCTGCACGGTTTTTGAGCCACTCTCCCCCAAGCCTGTAGAACTGCCTGGGGTTGTTGTGGCCAAAGTGCAGGACCCAGCACTTAGCCATATTGAACCTCATCCCATTGGCCTCTGCCCATTGACCCATCTTGTCCAGGTCCCTCTGCAGGGCCTCCCTACCCTCCAGCAGATTGACACATTCCCCCAGCTTGGTGTCATCTGCAAACTTACTTAGGGTGCACTCAATTCCCTTATCCAAATCATCAATAAAGATATTAAAGAGGATGGACCCCAACACTGATCCCTGGGAAATACCACTGGTGACCAGTTGCCAGCTGGATTTCACTCTGTTCACCACTACTCTCTGGACCAGTCCATCCAGACTTTTTTAATCCAGCAAAGAGTGTACCCATCCAAGCCATGGGCTGCCAGCTTCTCCAGGAAATAAAAACTGTGGGAGACCATGTCAAAGGCCTTGCTGAAGTCTAGGTAGACTATGTCAACAGCCTTTCCCTCAACCAGCAGGTGGGTCACCCAGTCATAGAAGATGAAATTGGTCAGGCAGGACTTGCCTTTCAGGAACCCATGCTGACTGGGCCTGATCCCCCGGTTGTCCCAAATATGCTGTGTGAGTGAATTCAAGATGACCTGTTCCATCACCTTTCCTGGCAACGAGGTCAGGCTGACAGGCCTGTAGTTCCCTGGGTCCTCCTTACAACCCTTCTTTTTTAAGCATCACATTAGCAAGTCTCCAGTCATTTGGGACCGCGCCAGATGACCATGACTGCTGATAGGTGATGGAAAGAGGCCCAGTAATCACATCTGCCAGATCCCTCAGCACCCTCGGGTGGATCCCACCTGGCCCCATGGACTTGTGACAGTCCAGGCAGAGCAGCAGGTCTCTAACTGTTGCCACCTGAACTGAGGGGGGTTTCTTCTGCTCCCCTTCCCAGACTTCCAGGTCGTGAGACTGAGTACTCTGAGGATAAGTGGTCTGGCTAGTAATGACAGATGTAAAGAAGGCATTAAGAACTTCAGCCTTTTCCTTGTCCTCATTACTCATGTTTCCCCCTGTGTCCAGTAAAGAATGGAAATTCTCCTTGGCTCTCCTCTTGCCGTTAATATATTTGTAAAACATTTTTTGTTATCCTTGACCATAGTGGCCAGGTTGAGCTTGTACTGGGCTTTGGCCTTCTTGATTTTCTCTCTACATATGCTGGCAACATCCTTGTACTCTCCCCAAGTTGCCTGTCCCTTCTTCCACCAGACATAAACTTTCTTTTTCTCCCGGACACTCAGCAAAAGTTCCCTGTTCAGCCGTGACAGTCTTCTACCCTGCTGGCTCATCTCACAGCACACGAGGAGAGCCTGCTCCTGCGCCTTTATGACTGCCTTCTTGAGAAGCGCCCAGCCTTCATGGACCCCTCTGCCTTTCAGGACTGACTTCCAAGGGAACTTCCTTACCATTGTCCTGAAAAATTCAAAGTCTGCCCTCCAGAAGTCCAAGGTAACAGTTTTACTGACACCCCTCATGACTTCTCTAAGAATAGAGAACTCTACCATGTCATGGTCACTCTGCCCAAGACAACTCCATACCACCACTTCTTCCAGCAGTCATTCTCTGTTCATGAAGTGCATGTCTAGCAGGGCACCCCCTCTGGTAGGCTCACTAACCAGCTGAGTCAGGAAGCTGTCTTCCATGCACTCCAGAAACCTTCTAGACTGTTTCCTCAGGGCTGTATTGTATTTGCAGCATATGTCTGGGAAGTTAAAGTTCCCCATGAGAACAATCCCTGGTGATTGAGCAACTTCCACCAGCTGCTTATAGAACGCCTCATCCGTCTCTTCCTCCTGGTTTGGCAGTCTATAACAGACCCTACCAGGATGTCTGCCTTGTTGGCCGACCCCCTGATCCTTATCCACAGGGACTCTAGCTTATCATTCCCAACCCTGAGCTCAACAACATCAAAACACTCTAATATAGAGAGCCACACTACTGCCCCTCCTCAGTTGCCTGTCCCTTCTGAAGAGCTTGTAGCCATCCATTGCAGCACTCCAGTTGTGGGAGTGGTCCCACCATGTTTCAATGATGGTGACTAGGTCATAGTTTGCCTGCTACACAATGGCTTCCACCTCCTCCTGTTTGTTGCCCATGCTGCATGCATTGGTGTAGATGCATTTCAATTTTGCCATTGCCTTCACCCCCAACCCTGGGACTGCTTCCCCAGGCTCATCTCTATTGAGCCTCATTTCACCCCTGTTCCCCTTCATACCTAGTTTAAAGACCTCTTGATGATCTCTGCCAGCTCCTGGGCTAGAATCTCTTTTCCCCCTTTGAGACAGGTGGGACCCATCAGCAGCCATCAGGCCAGTGCCGAGTAAACCTCCTCATGATTCAAAAACCCAAAATTCCTGCAATGGCACCAGCCTCTCAGCCACGTACTGACCAGCTGGACCTTCCAGGTCTACTCAGTATCCCTCCCCACCACTGAAAGGATAGAGGAAAACACCACCTGTGCACCCACTCCAACCAGTAACCGCCCCAATCCCCTGAAGTTCCTTCTGATAGCCTTCAGGCTTTTCTCAGCAATTTCATCACTGCCAGGCTGAATTATTGTGAAGGGGTAATAATTGGAGGGGAAAACCAGGTCAGGAACTTTCCCGGTGATGTCCCTGAACCAGGCCCCAGGCAGGCAGCAGACCCCTATGGGTAGTGTCCAGCTGACATATAGGGCTCTCTGTTCCCCTCAGAAGGGAGTTGCCTTCGACCATTACTCTTCTTTCCTTCTTGGCAGAGGAAGTCTTGAGGCATGGAGTTGACTTCTTTGCCGTAGACAACCTCTTGGGTGTACCTTCTCCCACATCCTCACTACCCTGTCCCTCGAGCTCCATGGCCTCAAACCTATTGTGTAAGAGCACCTGGGGAGGTGAGGCAGGTAGGGAGGGGGCTTGCCGTCAATGCTGAGTAGGGACCTATTTCTATTCTTCTCCATCTCTCAGGTCCCCTCCCTCCGCCTGACAGTAACAGGGCAGGGAGTCCATCACTATTTGGGGTGTATCACCCCAGTGCCTTTCTTTCAGGCATGGCAGGGAGTTACTCCACCAGTCTAACTACTTGCACTCCCTGATAGTCCTTAATCTCCCACGTCCTGCTTGAGCTCTGCCACCAGGCTGATCAGATCTTCCACCTGCTCGCACCTCATGCAGGCAGTATCTCTGTCACCCTCCATTGGTAGCAACAGGTTCATGCACTCCCTGATTATTAAATAACCCTGATTATAAATCATCACTCCCTGACAATTTCTCTCTCAGGATCCTACTTCAGAGTTTATAGGTCTCCAGAAAAGACTGCCATTTTAAGTAACTAAAAAAAGCTAGAGTAAATATAACTGCACTACTTGTATAATAGTGCAATTTAGCAATCTCTTCAAGATTTTTGATTAAGAAGAAACAGGCTACAGCCTACTGAAAGACATGAAGTATCCGCTATCCAGCAACCCACCTTCCGACTGGTTAATGTTTGACTGATGGGCTCCTTTACACAAGTGCACAGGAAGAGTTTCTATTTTTTTTACCCTGACATATTAGTATTTTAGAAGAGAAGAAATGGAAAATGAATTAGCGTTTTTCACTTTGTGTTCTCTACAGAGTTCAGAAGATATTTAAAATAATTAAAAAAAAAAAACAACCACAACACATGACCTAAAGACACATACACACGCAGCCCAAAACCCATCCATATGAGGTGAGTTTTCCAGTGCTCATAAGCCTGACATAATGAAGCATTTATTCTCTTGTATTTTCTGGCTGCATTTTAACTTTTCTTTATAAGAATTATCTAGAAAAAAAAGAAAAAAAGTCCTTTGAATATTCTCTCATTAGTATGCTTTGGCAACTGAAGGTAATAACATCAGTCAAAGAATACAAGACAATCTCCAACTTAGCCTTCCAGCGAATGTTGTTAATGACCTATCACATATTTCACTGAAAAAAGAAATGGATCCACATAACAGTCACTATAACAGTGGGCAGACCAGCAGGCTGCTTCATCTGCTTTTAATTTCTAGTTTTAAATTACACTTGTACCTATATTAAAAGAAGAGAAGGAGAAGGAGAAAGAAAGAGAAGGAGGAGAAGGAGAAGGAGAAGGAGAAGGAGAAGGAGAAGGAGAAGGAGAAGGAGAAGGAGAAGGAGAAGGAGAAGGAGAAGGAGAAGGAGAAGGAGAAGGAGAAGGAGAAGGAGAAGGAGAAGGAGAAGGAGAAGGAGAAGGAGGAGAAGAGGGAGGAGAAGAGGGAGAGGAGGAGAGGGAGGGGATGGGAGGAAGAGGGGAGGAGGAGAGGGAGGGGATGGGAGGCCAGGCAAGGCAAGGCTAGGGGAAAAGAAAATAGAAGCCTCTAGATATTTGTGATACCTTTCCTTCCTCCACCTTCAAGCCTGTTTCCATATGATTTCATGTGATACCATGACATTAGCAAAAGTAAACCAAGTTAATGTGCATTAATACAAGTTTCAGTTTGGAAGCCTGGTGTCAGATTTTGGAGGTCTTTTTTTTTAACAAAGCTTTGGATAGTCATATTCTGGGTTATGGAGAAAAAAATAAATATTTACCTTAAAGAAGTTTGTTGTAGTAATAAAACATAAAACCACTACTAAACTAATAATCAAATTAACCCAATGAATTCAATAACCTGAAATAAGTTCACAATGTTATATTGTTTATAAAAAAGTTTCCATGTGCCTAACAATTCAATGTAGTCTGAATTTTAACCTGTGGTATTATTGCAATAAAAGGAAAGGCTGCAAATCTATCTCTGTAGTTGAATGTTTACATGTAATTTAATAGTCTAGTAAATATTAATAACAAATAGCTATGGCCTACATAATGATAAAAATTTGACTACTGTACTGGGTCTGGAGAAGTAGGTGCAACTACTATTCCAATAGAGAAAGAGAAGGAAGTTTTTTTGTTTTTTTTAATATAGAAAAAGGTAATTTTAAAATAATTTTTATTGTCAAAAATATTTTGTGTACCTATGACAGAAAGGATATAAAAATTATTATACTCTGTTCATTCAGAAATCAACCACAAACATTTTTCCCTATAGATCTTTTCTATATTCAAAAGGTTTTGCTCTGCTATACACAAAAGAGGATCAATTATGTGCCTTGGGAAACATGAGAATGGGTCCACAGGTTACATCTTTGAACTTGACAGTTAAATTTCCAAACTTGCACAGCACAAATCTTGAACTCGGACATAAATTTAAGATGATTTTTTCCTAATAGAAGGCTGAGGACTGACAGAGAAAGAGTTTTGCTTTTTAAGAGGTTTAAGGAAAAGAGAAGAGAGGGATTTAATGAGATATTCTAGAACTACATGACATAGTAAAAGGAGAGCCTGAACAATGAACATGCCCAAGAAATCCAGATTATAGTATTAGCACTATTAGCCATATTCAGAAGGTCTAAATTCCCCCCAGGTCTTTCTGGGAGTCAACATTTCCAGCCCTTATTACTAGCTGACTAGTCTTTAGAGATTTTTAGCCAAAAGCTAATGCCATGCAGAAGGATCTGGACAATCTGAAGATATCACAGGGTAACATGCAAGTTTACATACTGTAAAGGCTCTTTTAAACACACAAAAGTTGTCCTGGTCTATGTTTCAACCACTCTAGTTTTCTGTTCTTGAGGAACATCAAGGAAAGTTTGACAACTTGATGCAATTTGTTGTGTCCTTCCAGAGCTTACAGAGAACCTGAAACGATAGCTCATGTTGGCTGTGACACACCCCAACACTCTAAAATCATCTGCTTCCCTGAGAAGAGAGCTCTACCAGGAGTCATAAATCAAAGCCTTTGATTTATTCAATGTAAAATCTCAGGTTTAGGGAAAAAAAAAACTTGGTATTGTAGTTGTGGCTATAGTGATGTAAATGAAAGTAGGCTGTACCTAAATTAGTGAAGCTGGGGAAAAATACAGTGCACTGAAAAGGTTACAGATGGTTCTACTGTCACAAATAACAAGTTCAGTCAGCTTACATGAAAAATAAAGTGCTACTCTATCAAGGATAAAAGAAGCAGGCTTATAATCAACTTCATCAGTTACTTCAGGAAGGATCTTTTGAAGGAGCAGGGAACAGAGTTAATTACATGCCCTTTTCTTTGTCTTTTTTTTCTTCCCTATGCAAACTTCATATGCAAGATGCACCTATGAAATAAACCTCTCATGAAGTAACATTGTTGTGTATGTGCTTGAAACCCATCAACATGCTTTTATTTTGCAAACATATTCAGAACAGCTTTAGGCTTAAACAGGCCTTCTCTTGACTCAGAAGCAAATAGGAAATCCCTTCTCAATCTCGTTTTGCAAACTGGTAAATTAGATTAGTGGAACCAAGCTTTCACATCTCCTCTTTATACAGATTAATAGTTTATTTTTATGTTGCAGTATGAACTGCTACAGTAAGAATCATAAACTGTTTGAGCAAACAAACCCTGCCTTAGGGAGAGGGGATTGGGTAAGGATGAGGAACAGAACACAGTTGACCTTCAGGAAGCTCTGTCTTGGCTGAACTGCTGCCCCTCCTGGTTTCTGCAGAGATCTCCCATAGCATGTGAGGACACCATGATCAGGAGCACAGGAGACCAATGGCAAGGATTGATCCAGTGCAGGTAAAAACATTTATTTATAGGGTCTACTAACAAGTTTCTGTCTGAAGGAAAGGTGTCTGTGTTATTTCATTCTCTGGGCTTCCTTGAAGCAGAAATGGCTGCTTTTGCCAAACTGCTGAACTATGCAACTAATCTGCAATATCCACAAACAGAGGTTGGAATGAGATACTCCAGTTTATTTTCATTTGATGGGGCTTAACTACTGAGCAAAGTATTTAGAAATCAAAGGCTAATGCTAACTCTTTTTACGACCTCTTTCCCTGCCATACATGGCCTTCTTGTAGTGAAATTTTCTTTTCAGGATGAAAATAGGAATTTAAATTGGACAGACTTCAAAAAAAAAAAAAAAAAAGTAAAAATTGTGTTTGTAAAGAGACACAGGCAACATAATTAAGTTTTCTGTTGAGATCTTTTTTTTTTTTCCATGTTTGTAGCACTGACAACTGAAGTGAATTGTGCAAAATATATATATATATTTTCTCTGTCTTACAAAAGGAACATATGTTAACTGCTCATAAAGTAAGTTGTGTACATTACTTTAAAATATTTAATTTTGTTAAAATCTGCAAGTTCTTAAGCCTGTGGAAAACTACTTATCCTTACAAATAAACTATCTTAAGGCACACAATTCTGTGCAAGCTGTTCCTTTTCTATGTTCTTTTCTTCCTTTTTGTCTTCTTTTTTTTTGTTTGTTTGTTTGTTTTCATGTAACAAACGTTCACTAAATTAGAAAACACCATCTCATTCCAAAATAAAACAAAACAAACCTATGAACCAATTTTTACCTGCTCCCGTTTTTCCACTTAGATAGAATGATGTTGAATAAACAAAAGATGCTACTGTTTTAGTAGGCCATAACTTTACTCTTAGGTTTACAAATTTTCCAACATAAACAACTAAACAAAAGAATGTGACCCTGAACCCAGCAGCTGGTGTTGACAGGAGCAGTCATGAGACATTTCCAAACATGCTGCCAAGGGTTCCTTACAAGTTTTGTGAGGAGACAAAAAGAGAGACCTCACCAATATGTGCATGTTGCATTTTTATTTTGGTTTGCTTTTTTTTAACTGTCATGGTTTCACAGGTCACCTTTAATTCCTATGGAAAAAAAAAAAAAAAAAAAAAAAGAGTAACACTGCTTTGGTAATTTGCCCAAGTATAAATCTGCTTCTTTGTTTTTTTGCAGAATTGGAAACTCAGTTTATACTGAAATTAAAAAGTGAATGAATCAAAAATATTGGAGGAGGTGGAAAAAAAAAAAAAAGAAGGATTTTTTAGCTGTAGAATATATTGTAGAAAGGTCAGATGTATCAGCCTCCTGCTTTGTTAACTCACATCAACGATGACTTCAATGGACTATTCTCTCTTTTAATATGAAGATGGGATAATTTTGCCAAAGTCTTCTCAAGCAATTGGCAAGTGAAAAGTCCTGCATCTGGGCCAGGGCAATTCCAAGCACAAATACAGCTTAGGAGGAGAATGGATTGAAAGCATTCCTGTGGAGAAGAACCTGGGGGTTTTGGTTGATGAGAAGCTCAACACGAGCTGGCAATGTGGGCTTGCAGCCCAGAAAGCCAACCATATCCTGGGCTGCATCAAAAGAAGTGTGGCCAGCAAGTCAAGGGAGGTGATTCACCCCTCTACTCCGCTCTCCTGAGACCCCACCTAGAGCATGACATTCAGCTCTGGAGCCCAAGCACAAGAAGAACACAGACCTATTAGAACGAGTCCAGACGAGGGTCACAAAGATGACCGAGGGGCTGGAACACCTCTCCTGTCAGGACAGGCTGAGGGAATTGGACTTGTTCATCCTGAAGAGAAGGCTCCAGGGAGACCTCATTGCAGCCTTCCAGTACCTAAAAGGGGTCTACAGGAAAGCTTGGTTTGTCGGGGAGTGTAGTGATAGGACAAGGACCGATGGCTTTAAACTAAGAGAGGGTAGATTTGGAACAGATATTAGGAAAAACATTTTTACTGTGAGAGTGGTGAGGCACTGGAACAGGTTGTCCCAGATGTACATGCTCAGTCTCTGGAAGTGTTCAAGGCCAGTTTGGTCTAGCTAGAGGTGTCCCTGTCCATGGTAGGTGGGTTGGAAGTAGATGATCTTTAAGGTCCCTTGCAACTCAAACCATTCTATGATTCTACGAATTTCGATTCCACTAAATGTAAGGTCTGCATTAATATTTTACCTTATACCCTTCCACATATCTCACATTAGAAAAAAGTCTCGTTATTGAGATTACTGTTGTCTATGAACAGGGAAACAACTATAAGTAGGGTCTGGAAGACAGGAATCTACCTTCTGATTTTGTTTTACGAGGTCTTCTTAAAGTATCTGTCGACTTTGGTACCACAATTGTGAAGCTGAATTTGGTATGAAATTCACCTATAGCTGAAAAGACTGAGAGAAGGGAGTTGATATCAATATTTGCATATATTCTACTGGTTTTATTGTATTAACTGACAGTGTAGTTCCAGCTATTTTGCATTGGGTTCACTAGAAAAGCAGATATTTTTTACCTCTTCAGTACACTGAACAGCATCACCAAATATGCAATACATAAACAAATGTTCTCAGTATACTTCATTTTATTGTTTAAATAGTATCTGATCACTTCAACTTCATTTATTTTGTAACTCTACTACAGGGCTAGTTCCAGTTAAATTAACATTTATTTCAGGCATCAGTAGAGCTGGTCCTAGTAAGTGTCCCTGAAAGCACATCCCTCAGTCCCATTCTGGAGAGTCTTCCTATGAAGCATGAAAAATATGTATTTTAAGACTCTGAAGACATTTCCACATTAAAGGTAGATTTTTTATTTTTATTTATTTATTTATTGGTAAAGCTTTGTAACAGCAGAAAAGTTTTCATTCGGACCTTAAACTAGTGAATTTACATTGCAAACATCAGGAAAAAATAAATAAATAAATAAATAAATAAATAAATAAATAAATAAAACAGAGTTAGTTTGTAGCTCCAGATCGTACAACTTTGAAAACTCATTTTACCTTCCTTTTTCTTATGCCTATCCTCCTTTCCAAAACACATTACCATAGGTTGGAATTACAGTTGTATACTTCAGACATATTTTACATTGACTCTAAAAATTTATTGCAGCTGTAATGCTTGATTTGGGTATAATTAAAACAATCATGTTGTATGAACACACACAAAGGCAGTAATTCCATTTTCCATCGTTTGTCTGAGAATAGGCTTTAAGAAAAAAGAAAAAAAAAAAAAGAGAGAGAGAGAAAGATTTAATATAGCATGTGCTATACTCAGGAAGAAGGAATTGCTAGAGAATGCAACTGTAACAGCTTAATGTAACTAGAAACCATTTGGCCTCAGTCTCACATGCATACAATGTACACATGGGGTATATGGGTAAGGGTAAATGCAGTGGTACTGCCCAGGCTCTACAGCAGCTAGAGAACTGCAGTAAAAGCACATCATGGAAATCCTTTGACTTGCTTGGGTAAACTTACAGAGTTGAAATGTAGTGTTTCTGTCACCATTCTGTATGAACTTACATGTTTAGAGATCTGTGTTAAGAGGATCGGCATTACACTTGACGGGTAACTCAAAGAAGGTGCAATGCCTGAGTCCTTGTGACTTTGGGTCTCCATGTTAGCCTCTTCCCCAGCTATCCCTGATGCCTTTTGCATTTATGGCAGAATTGAGATTAAAGCTGTGGGAATCTTTCAGGAAGTGATGCAGTTACAGACCCTCAACAGAGTGGCAAGAGCCAAGCAGGTAATACACCAAAAAGAGCCCTTAGCATATATATGTATGTATGTACATGTGTATGTATACATGTGTATGTATATGTATACAGATATATTTGTTCATATATATACTGTTCATCGAGCCATCATTGTGACAAAACTGTGAAATAGAATAAAAAGGTACAGTAATAGTTTGAATTACATGTAGCATGTTCAGCCACGGTGATCCTATGTCTGTGTTATCAGTTTTGTTAATGCTTCTATTTATAACCTATATGAATAGCAAGATGCAATTATCAATAATGTAGGTTAATTGGATCCTACTTTTATCCAATTAACCTTTGCAAATGATTAAAGTTAACTCTCTCTATACAAGAAATGTGAATTGTCAGAATTATTCAGCTAGGTCACAGAAATGAGTAATCTAAATACTGAATTTCTTCAAAGGATTAATATCTTTATGAATTTTAACTAAGATTGATGAATAAACTGAAAAATGTTGAGGAAATTAATTTCTTACTCAAAGAATAAGTGACAGCAAGTCTGTGAATGATCTGCTGGATTTCTCCATAGATTTAAATGAAAATATGTTTAAATGAAAATTGTAATTAATTTTCAATGAAAGAATAAATGACTTTGAAAGTACATGCAATCTGACTACAAACATACTGAAGAGAGAACTTAGCACAGCTGGAAGTACGTTGTTCCATCTCATAACATTTTGCATCTTCCTTTTTTTTTTATTCTTCTTTTTTTTTTAATTATTATTATTTTTCTTATATTTGCCTACCTTCAACTTTCATGTCTTTAGCTGTGAACTCTCTGCTCATAAATAATTAGTAGGGAGAAAAGAACAGATTAATCTTAATTTCAGCACAGTTCATCTATGTGTTCTTTGGGAGTCAGTTCAGCATGAAGAAGTGATTTTTATTTTTTTTTGAAGTCAATATTATGTACATTTGTTTCTTGAAGAAACAGAAATGCAACATTCATGTGACTAAACTCAAGATGAACGGGTGATATTAAACAACTGCAGTAGTCATGGGTGGGATGATGTGAGGCATCAGAGAGAGCTGATCAACCTTCAGAGAAAGAAATAAATTGTCAGTACCAGGCCAAAAAGAAACTATAAATTGCTCCTTAAGACATAATCGTGCTCCATGCTGTTGTCTCTACCTTGAAAAAATTGTTCTGAGTCCCATGTAGAAAAGCGCTCCTTGTGTCCAGCTGAGTGATCAAAGACAGAGACTTAGTGGCAGGACTTCATCCTAATGTAAAGTGTAAGCAAAGTTGTACCAACTGAAAGAACTGCAGCATCCCCAGAAAGACAGCCAAAATGATAATACTTAATGAAGGATATCTATTTAAAAAAAAAATAAAAAATCTGTTCCTCCAGTTGAAAATATGTCCCAGAATTTTGGCTAAATATTAGGGCTGCCTTTGTAACAGAAAACAACTTGTAAGCACATTAAGAATCCTTGCAAAACACCTGCATATATTACCATAAACCTACAATAAGAAGTGAACAGTAAATTTGAACCCCAAATATTGTGCTCAGTCTGGTGGCTCCCACAAAATATGTCAACAGAATCAATCAAGTTTTTATACACATACCTAAGTGGAGACAAATTCAGCACCAAGATTATGGTGGATACTCAGCAGTATCCAAAGTCTTGATATTCAGACACATTATTTCCTCTTGTAGTAAAGGGCAGATAACACTATTTTTTTCTGCAGTTTGCATATATCTTTACTACTAAAACAAGAGCACAGCAAAACGAAACATATCCACATTATTAGCTGACTGTGATTGTTAATTTACTGGGCTGAAATCAATATAGGGGTCAGGAAGCAAATGTTAATTCTACTTTATATGTTTGTCTGAACCTGCTACACATTGTTATAGAGTGCTAAAACTCTCTAAGAGATAAGGCTATACATTCCCCTGAAGGCAGTTTGGAGCTGACCCACTTACGTCTGAAATTAGAAAATTCAGTTCTATTTTGTTGTAAGATTTTGTTAATCCATACCTATATCTTGGGACACAATGCCCAGTGCTCCATTCCTGCCTTCATCTCAGGCTGCCTTTGGTGTTCAGATTAAATTCCAGCAGGCAATGCCAGCATTCTCTCCAGGTTCTGGCAAAACCTATTTTACAAGTTCCACAGAAGAATTCATTGAACATATTTTTAATCTATTATTTAGAGTTATTTATAATAAAGCCAGGATCCCATGCCACCTCGATTCCCATGGATTACACTTTCAGTCTTACACTCTCACTTCCTTTGCTGCACTGGTAGTGTCAAGGGTAACAACTACTAAAGCAAAAACTGACAAGGGGCAAACACTGCTCTTGCGGATAACAAGTTGATTAAAAATAAACAAACAAACCAAACCAACCAAATGAACAAAAGCACAAAACGACAGACACAAAAGCAACCTCCATGCACAACACCAGTAGTAACAGGCTTTCTCAAAATGAACAAGATAAATTATCTTCCCTGACTAATTAGTAAATTAGTAATGCTCAGGAAAAGAGGAATGTGCTAATTTCCCAGAAGGAGGATATATCTGAAGCCCTATTCCTTGACCCTTTAAGTAGCACATTAGGGAGAGACTCAGAGTTGCTGTATCTTGCAGTTTAATTAGGTGCATGTTTAAGAAAAACTGATTATTTGGTAGACCCTTAATCTGCAGTAATCTCTCATACAAATGCATAACTGCAAGATGGGTTCCTAATTACATTTTATCAACTGTTCAATCTATTCAGAGTCCAAAAGAAAGGCATGTATATGCAGTTCTTTGAATGCTGTTATCCACTATTCTTTGTATTTCTTTTGTTAACTTTCTAGAGTACAAGTACTAAATAAAACAATGTAGCATAGCAGGCCAGAGCAGAATACTTTGCTTTCTCATTTTACATTTTTAGTTCTTTTCGAGCCATATTCAGTAACTGTCCACTTTTGACATTGTTTCTTGTTATTTTGCTCAAATAGCCGAGGAGGGATACAGCTCCACTGAGCAAAAAAATTATTAATAAGTCTTCCTCCATAACATTTTTACTGTTGGTCCCTGTAAAACTGGCAGAGTAATTGGAGCTGGGAGTGACAGGAAAAGATTTTACAGAGAAAAAAAGTCAAATACTATAAGCACTAAGATTTTTTTCCCTGGTTTTAGTTTTACACAGAGAGAAATATGCAAGATGATTTCTTCTAGCTGGAGTATTTTAAAGTCTTCCAGAAATGAATCATAATATCTATAATATGCATATCCGTACTGTAATTTAACTGGTCTTTAGTACAATGAATCTCTAGTGTGAAATTTCCTTGTTAATGATCAGTATAAACTATGGTTCTTAATGCAATTACGAATCTAAGGCTTACAGTCTATAGGCAAAAGAGTAACAATACGATATCATTAAACTTCTCATTTCATTCACTGATACCTATAGGGAATAAGCAGCCATTATTGTAAGCATCTTACTTTTTCTATCAGCATACATTGAATTACGTATTATAGGCGCTTCATTCCCTAGTCTAAGTAAATAAACTGTTCCGTCACTAACAGTTTCTCTGTTAAATGTCTTTTTTTTTTTTTTTTTTAAATAACATTAAAGGAAAATAAGGCAGGGTAGATAGGAAAAGAAGCTTTCTTGTGATCAAAAGCAAGCAAGCCCTCCAGACCCTTTGGAGAGGTTCTTCTATTTGAAGGAAGATCCGACCTACCACTACTATCAGTCATGGGAATCCTTTGTAAACATGAATCATGCCCTACCACAGGCCACTTATGCTAAGGCCTGGAAACCAGCTCCATCCTATTGAGTTTCCCAGCAGAGCTAGTGTAGCTGCTTCCCACAGACTGCAAAGGTCCTTGTAGATGCTAGGGCATCCCTTCCTCCACCTCAGCTGTGTCAGTAACCTGATGGAAAAGGCTTAACACCTTTTGCTTCTGTAGGAAAGCTGCACTTGCTCTGGTTGGCTTTGAGCTGATAATGCATTGTGAAAGCCAAGAGCTTTCAGCTATAACATCAATAGGAATAGCATCAGCTATTGATTCTCAGCTAATGTCTCTTTCAATAGCACATGGTCTTTCAGAAGAGTAAATGGGCCACATGGTTTTTGGAACCACAAGGAATAACCTGGGTGAATAAGCAATGTTCTGTAAGAATGTTTTCCTGGGTTGTCACCCTAAACCCAACATTTATAGATTAGAAAAGTTGAGTGAGTAAAATCAGAAAGGTCTTTAGAAGATATTTAGCCAGCTAAATGTCAGATATTTCTGATGGATAATTATTTAATCTATTCTTTAAAATCTCAGTGATGCTGACTTCATTGCCTTCTCAGACAATGAATTCCATTCATTGTCATCTTTATACTCAGCACCTTTTTGTCTACCATCTAATCTAGATCTTCGTTGCTGCAAATTAAGTTTGTTACTTCCTGTCTTAACCTTTGGAAAGAGCATATTGCCTTCCAACTTGTAGAAGGCAGACTATCTGTAATTGGAGACTTCTATTACATCTTTTCTCTGTGCATTGTCCTCTAAATTAAACAGCGTCAGTTCTTGCTATCTTTCTTCACACAACTTTTTCTTCTAGACCTCTGATGCACTCCTGTTGTCTGCTCTAGATTCATTAAAAGGTCACATGTAAACCAAACACAGTAATTCAACTGTGGCCTTATTAAAATGAAAATATTCTGAGCTTTACACATTCTTTAGACAGCCTAACATTTGTTTTCTTGGTAATCAGCTTGACATTGTTGATTACCACTCAGTCTGTGATCCAACTTATTCTCTCTAACCATTGCACTTTGTGCATGTTCCTAATTAATTGTTTTCCTGTTTCGAGGCAAATTTTAAGAATAATTCCTTAAGATTAATTAAGACTAGATTTATTCATTAATTAAAATTTTATTTGGGGAGAAAAATTTTGATAGATAAGAACATATTCATCCAGTTACTAGCTCCTCTTTAATAACATTTTTGTTTTAGCAGTTTTGTGTTAAAGAGCTGTTAATCCAAATTGTTATAATGGATCTAATGTATGGAAAAATGCCCAACAAGCGAATATGTAAACTGAATATTATGTGGCTGAGGAGAGGATCTGTTAGAAACCTCATGTATTCACGCTTCTCTAATAGAATATTTAATTAAATATAATATTGTCATCTCTTACTGACTTCCACCTACAGTCAAGTTTCAAAACCAGAAGATAACATTGCTGCTGTGAAGGAGCAGCCACCAGATTTAGTACAACACTGCATTCAGCCAAAGAGAGAATACTGTAACCTCTAACGCTGTCAACATAGCAGTCGAGTTTTCATATTCAAAACATTCATCTGGATTCCTGTATATTAATTCTCTACAGAGAAAGAAGATTTTACCACAGTACCATGAGAATAAATATGTCATTTAAGGCTACTGATTCAGATCCTACTGCAGTGAGGGACAAGGAGGAGACAGGAAAGATACCCCAAAAAAAGAGCTGTGGATGGTAATAAATATTTTAGTGCTACAGGCTACATGGTTTTGTTCACTGTAATACTTTAAAAGGTCTCCTTCTTAACCGACAGCTTTTAGATCTCATCTCATCTTTCAAATCTCCCTAACAGGGCTATACAACCCTTTTTGCACAACACTGTGTTCCACCTCTTCTTAGCAGTTATATTTATCTTTGGGGGCAGGGGCACCTCTTCCTCTCCTTTTCCAGGACAGAAGCTTGCAGAAGGATGATGTGGCCAGACAGCTAGCTGTGACTTTTGTGCCAGGGACACACCTGCCTAATAACTTACCCCTAATATTTTCTTCCTTCTAACTGAAGGAACGTATCCTAGAGGTTACTTGGTGGGTTCAGTGATGCTATGTGTAACTCCTGTATATGTGAAGGATCCCCAAAAGTATAAATAGACTGAGTGTGCAGAAATAATTTCTGGATTTTCACAAAGAATCAAAGAATAATCCATTTAATGTTTACAGCACTGAATGATTGATGCTTCCAAAATCCATTTTAATGTCCTCCTTGAAATATCGTTCCTTTATTTAATCTTTTTGGTTTATTTTATTTCAGCAGCTAGGTGCATATAATCTCCTGCCTTTTAGTGGTATTTGATAAAATAAATGTAGATCTGTTAAAATATGTTTCATTTAAAATAAATTACATACTTCCATAAAGAATGATTTGGTACTATGTTTGTACATAAAATTAGATGAGGTGACTAAAAGCCAGTATCACAGTAAGAAGCAAGCAGCATTCAGCTTATGATATATTAAATAAAAATATTCTAATAGCTATACTGAGTTCCTGCAGATAAAGTTTCATGCTATATTGAAGAACTGAAAATTTACAAAATGGTGTTAAAATTAAAATACACTTGAAAGCAAAGGACACAGTCAATGTTAGAGAGCTTATTAAGGACAGTGTGTATACTCTGGGCTTTAGCCTCTGGGATTTTGGCTAGTGCTGTAATAAACTGAGTAGCTTCAGTGAACATCTCTATCTCTAGAAAATAAGTATACAAAATATCCAACAGAATCAGAATCAGACCATCACATAATAACTGTCCTATATCTGAGAAGTTACCCTAAAAACATTAATATGTTATAAGGAGAGAAAAGATTGCAAGAGCATCTTGAGAGATAGGTCTTAAATGGCTAATAAGTCCATCCAGTAACAAAGTGAAGTGGCGAAGCCAGAAAGGCCTTTTTGTTAGACAATTCATAAAAAAAAAAAAAAAAAAAAAAGATGGATTTTGTCAATGGGAAGGACTATGGTAAACATCTGGAGTTGAAATAAACCATTGTGTTCATTTTATTTGAACTGATTTAGGAAGAAGCAGGAGAATACTTGAGACAGAAAATAATTAATGTAAATAATGCATGGGAAGTTTTTACACTGATGCTTTCAATTGAAGAAATGTGATTAGCATTTCACTTCCCGATTGGCAGTTTTAGGTCACTGGCCTAGTCTAGCATGAATAAAATCAGCGAATGAAAAATGGCAATCATGAAGCAAAAATTAAAGAAAGGCGATTTGGAAAGGGAACTTTTGCTACATCTAGTAAAAAAGATTAAATTTAATACCTTATTTAATGTCACCATTAATCTGTCATTGCACTGGGTCAATATGTGCAGAGGCAAATGGAGACAAAGAGGAGACTCTGGGTAATGGGGCTTATGTGCATTTCCTTCACTTTGAAAGTTTGACTCAGTAAAGATTAAACAGACGGAAAATGATTATACCCGGCCTTTGCAGTGCCCTTGAGCTCTGGGGCCCTCGCTGAATAACTGAGTAATCACAGATGATGACTTTAGGCTCAGAGGCACAACCCTTGGAAAAGCATTGCCCCAGTTACAGGTAAATTCATTTGTCAATGTTTTTCAGGTTCTGGTACAACTGAGTACATGGAGCTGCCCTTCAGGTGATATATTAAGCCCCAAAACTGAAATGTTTTTTTCAGTATCAGTGATATGATGCGTTCTTCACACTTACCATTATGAAAGTCCATGTTTTTAATTTGTAAATAGATACACATATAGATACACACGCATATACATGTATGTGTATGTATATGCATGAATATACATGCACAAAATATGAATACATATACACAAAAAACATCCTAATTTTTAAATAAATTAAAGTGCATCTGCACACTAAAGTTCAGGCATATGTTTAGATCATAGCGACTTAAGTATGAGCATAAAAACAGTTTCCTGAACTGGGTCATACTACCTGATTTAGAACATTTGTTCCTGTAAATGCAAGCAAGTATGGAGCTTATTTTCCATTACTTTTCACATGGAATAACTATTTACATTTCTCATTTGGTGTTCGATCACAGATATAAATGAGAACCTTAAGACCACAAGAAAGTCAGACCATGCATGCATTTAAATAGTGTTGTGGGGTTTTTTTTAGTATACAATGGTAATAATCAGAATGTGCCTGTACCTGTAACCATACGTAGAAATAGAAAGACTTTCTGTAGATCATTGTAAGCAAAAAGGAGGTAGTTGTGGGGAAATAATGATAGTAATGACTTTGTGAGAGGGAAATATGAGAAATTTTTAAACTCTTATCACTTGAACTGTTTAACATTTATGAATCTTTTTAGTGTGTCAAAGTGGCCTTGGAGATACTGAAAAATTCTTGGGCTTTGTGCAGTCAAACCCAGGTCTCCAATAAGAATAACAAAATAAATGTTACTTCTAAAAAAACTATTTAACATTCTCACCAGAAAGAGAAAGAACTTTCAGTTTACCATTAAGGGACATTACACTATTTTTCAAGTATGAAAAGGATTATATGAACAGTAAGATCTATATCCTACGATAAAACATGAGTGTAAGAGGAAGGTGTTTTTTTTTTCATTTTCTTTTTTTTTTTTTTCCCTAAATTGGCGAAGTAACAGTGATACAGAAACACACATAACCAACAGAAAAATGTAATAGAATTTGTTTAGATCTCAGTCCCTAAGTTAAACTATGTTCTTGAATCAAATTAGAAAGATATGTTAACATGACAGTGTTAGAGAGTCTGTCAAATCTAATTAGCATCACCCACTGATTGTCTGAAAACTGGCTGGGAAATTTTTAGAGTCAAAGTCTCCTGCCTTTGTTTATTACGCAGTTAAAACATTTTATTGGAGAATCTGAAGACAAAAGGTGAGTTAAGAACATATAATTTTGTTTTCTTTTTCAAAACAGAATACTTTCCTGAGCATAAAAAAAGGCAACAGGAAATAGCAAGAGCAAATTAGACAGAAGATACTAATGGCCAGCAATCACACATAAGATTAAGTTTGAATAAGGAGAAAAGTTATTTTTCAGTAGGAAATCTGAAATAATGGCAGCATGGAAGTCATATATAGCTCCTTTCTGTGATTTCATTAATGTGTGTATAGCAGAGAGAAAAACTAGATGCACATGTGGATAACACATGAGTGGATAACAATAATGAATCTGGGTCTTTGGTCTTGTGGGTACTTGACACATATATTCCCCCACAAATTTGGCAAGGACTTTGTATACCTCTTGTGGAAAGGTGTAGGTATTTCTACATCTGAATTTTACTTAAGGAATGTTTCTAAAGTCTTTTTGGGGGGTGTTTTAACACTATATAACACTGCCAAAGAAACTGAGAGCTATAGCAGTTCAGATACTACATTTCTCTTGTGACTGGCACAGACTTGTGTATGATTGCAAATTAAGACATATGTAATGATAATGACACAAAATATTCATTCTAGGCTTGTATTTCTAGGGGCTTATACTCATCAAACGTTTCATCTGTTGTGTCAAAAGCATCAGTCTGCTTCTTGTCAAAAAGATATATATATATATTTATTTCTTAAGATTAGGAAAATAATTCAGCTGTTAGAGGAATAAGTCATTTTCTGTGTATGCTTTGTTTTTAATGCTACCTATTCTTCCCCAGGTAGTGCCAATTAAAGTAGGATATGGAAGTGAAAATGTAGGGTCTGACTGGCCTGTGCTGGTGTAGCAACAAAAAGAGAGAAGCATTCTGCTCAGCCATAGCAGCAGGGGAGCGTATGTAGTGAGGGTTAGGAAAGCCAGACCGTCTCAGACACTGATGTTATCTCGACTTCAACCAGTCAGCTGCATCAGTGTGCTGGAGAGCATAGGGTTCTTGGTAACAGAGTTGGAACAATCTACTCCTTTTTGATATTCTTAGGCCAAATTTAGATGAGAATAACAATATACTGCTCTTTTGGGACAGCAAAAGTTACTTTCTAAGGGAAATATTATTGTGATTGGATCTTTTCTATTTCTGAAAATCCATTTGATTAGGAGGATCAGAGTCTTGAATTTTAAAATGAATCTTTAAAAAGTGAGAAGATTAACTACACTGAAAAGAACCTTGTGATTATATGGTTAAAATAAGTAGGAAATGCTAACATTTGTATCTTTTAATTCAACTCTCTTGTGCAAATGTGCATTATTTTTCAGACACTATTTTCTTGTGCAGTACTGAAGCAATGAGGTCTGCTCAAGACACAGTGTCTGCAATCCATCAGCCTCCCCTAAATCTGTCTTGGGTTGTGAACTACTGAGAGCTGCATCTATAATACAATTTTGAGACCCTGCTGAAATATATGCCTTGGCTTAACTAACTCCTCCTGTGCTTAACTGTACCACAGCAACTGGCTTCAGGCTCCCAGAAGGATCGATGCAATACTCCTTTTAGTTGTTGCATGTCTTTGGCCACCAGTAACTGAAGGTAATAATACAAGTATTGAAGGCTTCTGAATCCAAGTGCTTTAAGTACAAACTTAACAAATGCCTGTTAGTAGTCTGTGTTCAGGGAGACTGAAGACTATAATCTTATGTTACCTAAACAGTTGAGGTGCAGTCCCCATTGTAATCATGCAAACATGATTACAAATAGCAGAGACAACATATCCTGTTTTGTTTCTGAATATGAACCTAGGAAACAAGGTGTCTAGTAATAAAATACCTGTGTGGATTTGACAGTATCTTAATTCAAAGCCAACGTCCTTCCTGAAGCTGAAACAAAAGTGAAACAAATTAAAGGCAGGATAATTTGTAGGATAATCAATTAAAAGTCTGTAGCAACAGGTGTTTAACAAGCACAATGTGACTCCCATTTAACCAATTCTTTATTTTGAAAATGAGCAGAAGAGCAAGAGTACTTCTAGTTAAGTCTGTTAAGAAGCCCAAAGAAAATTCTAGGACAAAAGCAATGCGCCCATGAATCAGAAACAAAGATCAAAGAAGCAAACAGTTGGAGGTGCTCAAATGTCATTAGCTGGAGTATCTCATCTATCACCTGTGGGTCATGAAATATGTAGAATTCTTGATAGAGGCAGTGAAAACTGTCAAGCTCAAATGTTGGAAGTTAAGGTTCTAAGTGCATTTAAGGTATTTGTACAATATGCTAGGCTAACAAAGCTTGTATTGTCTTAATTTTGGACCTATTTAAACCATGTAAATGTCTAAATTTCATTTGTTGTGCTTTCCATTATTGTCAACAAAGCAGAAATATTTTCAAGTTGTCACTTTTGCAAGTACTCAATTCCATCATTCAAAGATTAAAAGTGAAAAAAAAAAAAAACCAAAAAACAAGCAAAACCACAAAACAAAACAAACAAAAAAATAAACAGCAAATGTATTACATTACATCCGGCATAGGACTGAGATTCAAAAAGGCTTTTAAGAGCTTAAGTCTCAATGAATCTCTTGAGACCTGGGCTCCAAAATGTGTTTGTGAGTCTGTGTGTCAGTATATTAAATCTTCTACTAAACGTGCTGCCAAAATATTTAAGGAACATGAGATGTTTTTAATAATTCAGATATAAATACCCTTTATCTCCTCTCCCATAATTCTCCTAGATATAAACTTTAAAATGTGATTTATTATTAGAAATAATAATATATCATGAAGCTTCTTAAGAAACGGTCCACCTTTCACCTTTCCCTAAATTAAGGACAATGCTGTTATCTTTTTCTTTCTTTTTTTTTTTTTTTTCCTTTTTCTCGTTTTAAGACCTTTGAAGAACAAGAGATTATGAAGTAATATACTTTTTTTTTTTTCTTGCCTGTACTTTAAAGAGGCTTCTTTGGCACATAGTATTTTCTCTGTACTGCAAATCATAAGTATTTTTCAACTACTGTCTCAGTTTAAACAAAGATCTCAGAATACTGAAGCATCTCTGTGAAGTTCATAGATAGATTTACTCATTTTTAATACGAGACTTTAAATCACAAAATCTCAGAATGGCTGAGGTTGGAAAGGACCTCTGGAAGTCACCTGCTCCAATCCCATACCCAAGCAGGACCACCCAGCACAGATTGCCCAGTAACATGTTCAGGCAGCTTTTGAAGATCTCCAAGGAGGGAGACTTCACAACCTCTCTGGGCAGCCTGTGCCAGTGCTCCATCATCCTCACAGTAAAGAAGTGTGTCCTGATCCTCAGATGGAACCTCTTGTGTTTCAGTCTGTGTCCACTGCCTCTTGTCCTGGTACTGGATACCACAGAAAAGAGCCTGCCTCCATCTTCTTTGCACCCTTCTTTCAGATATTTACACATGAACATGAGCCAGCAGTGTGCCTTGGCAGCAAGGAGGGCTAACTGTATCCTGGGGTGCATCAGGCATTGTTAGATGGTCAAGGGAAGGGATTGTTCCACTCTGCTCTGTGCTGGTGCAGCCTTACCTCGAGTACTGACTCTATTTTTGGGCACCACAGAATAAGAAAGATATAAGAAAGTTAGAGAAGGTCCAGTGCTCTTAGCCTTCCCTTACAGGAGTGATGCTCCAGTCCCTTCATCATCTTTGTGGCCCCGTGTTGGACCCTTTCCAGTATGTCCATGTTTCTCTTGCATTGGGTAGCTCAGAACAGGACATAATACTCCAAGTGTGACCTCACCAGTGCTGAGTAGATGATTTGTCTGCACAGGCTTTTGCAGACAAGTTTGTACTTGTTTTGCTCCCAGCTGTCCAGAAGTAAGACAAGTTGAGTCCAGAAGTAAGACAGGTTGAGTTCAAGACCATTCTGCATGACTCAGTGCAGTCATATGACTCCTGTGAGCATATGGCACACACATACTGTATTCCACAGGGAGGAACTTCATTATATACACGAGAAATGTCTGCAGTCTTGTCTCAGAGAACAGATTTGAGGAAAGCTCAATAAAACACATTAAGGTACTTCTTTTAATAATGTTGTTCATTGCTTTGGTAAGATCTGGAGTGTAATAGTGAGAATATGCTCCTTTTTTGTCAAGACCACAAAAAAAAAAAAATCTTCAGAATTTTCACTTTCACTTATCAACAGTCTCACATTTGACAAGATGCTCTGAAACTTTAGTTTCTTGATATGTGAGAAAAATATTTTTTGTGTTTTTGTAACCAGTTCAAAAGGAAATTAAATGTGAGATTTATAATGAAATTCTATGGATCTTAGCTGTGCCTATACTGAATGACATGAGAAGGGACCTGAATGAAAGGATAAAAGGATTAGTTCATGCATATGACCACCTGTTTCCTGGCTGTAGCCTGTAGTCTATATGGCTGCAAAAAAAATTTATAATGTGTTATCCTTAAAACCAATGCAAGAATTCCAGAAATAAAAGCCTTACTAGCAAGTTTTCATTTTTTTATTTTTTTGTCCATAAAAGTTCTTTGTGCTTCAAATTTAGTCAGCAGTCAATTGTCCATTCATTAATATCTGCATTGCTACCTTATTAACAAGCATAGAAACACAGTAACTAACTCAGCTAAACTTTTTTTTTTCTGGATTCTGTAGGGTTACCACAGTGCAAAAGTGCACTGAAATCACAGTCCATGTGCCTTTTACCTTTTACACCAGAGGCCAATATCAGAATTACACAGTTAATAAAAGAATTGAAATTATAGAATCATTCACGTTGAAAGAGACCTCTAAGATCATCTAGTCCAACTTTTAACCTAGTACTAAAACATACCTCTAAACCATGTTACTAAGTTCTACATCTACACATTTCTTGAAGACCTCGAGGGATGGTGACTCAACCACTTCCCTGGGCAGCCTATTCCAATGCTGCCCAACCCTTTCAGTAAAGAAATTTCTCCTAATATCCAACCTTAACCTCCCTTGGTGCAAGCTGAGGCCATTTCCCCTTGTCTTACCACTTGGTGCTTGAGAGAACAGCGCAATCCCCACCTCATTATAACCTCCTCTAAGGTAATTGTAAAGTACAATAAGGTGTCTCTTGAGCCTTCTTTTCTCCAAGCTAAACAACCCCATTTCCCTCAGCCACTCCTCATAAGACTCATTCTCTAGACCTTTCACCAGATTTGTTGCCCTTATAAAAAATTGTTTATACAGCAAAATTTAAATCAAGAGACAGAAGCAACTTCACTTATTCTTTTGGTCAGATAAACCAGGTAGACTTCATTGTTAGTTATAAACTGTCATTTACATACCTGCCTGCTGGCTTGTCTTCAACTATTGGTTTGACTTTTGAAGTCATATTTAAAAAAAAAAAAAAAAAAAAGTTTTTTTTTTAAATCATACTCAATAAACATCAAAGTTGCTGAGGTATACTGCCTAAATGCACAAAGTTCCTTAGCATCACTCAGTAAACTTCTCTTACTCCAACTTAAGTGTCTCCATAGACAAAATGACCTGGCACTTCAAGATTTACAGCAGTCCATTTTTTCCAGTAGGGACAAATGCTCCCTGTTTATTGGTATCTGTGAATATTCTTTTCAGAACAAGAAATATCTCCTCTTTAAGAGTCTTAAGCCACCATCATAAAGCCTCCTGGCTTCGGACAAGCTCTTGAGCTCTGAACAATCTTTTCTATTTAAGTGCATGTAAACTATTCCTCCAGGGTCTTAGCCTCACTAATGTCATATCTGGAGAATGTTAAGTCTGTCAAGTAAATCTGTAGTAATGTTTCTCAGTCACTTCATTATGATAAATACATGTTAGAAAATTTTATTTATTTTTATTTTATTTATTTTATTTTAATATCTCTTGGATCTCTCTGCTGTTTCTACTGATCTTTGTGTTGGCAGACAGCCTGCTTCTCAGTTCCTTTTGAAAGCTGGTATGTCAATATTATAGTAACTTTGTCCCCTCTCTCTCCTGCTCAAGGTTTCTTTTTTTGGGAACTCGATAACACATTTTCTTCTGTAAAATCTAAATAATTTTAGTTTTTGCTTTCATTAATCTTCATACATATACAATATCCCCTATATATATATATGACTGTAAATATGTCTGAACAAATGCATCTGACCTGCACAGTCCACATTATTTAGCATGCCTTTACTAAGAAAGAAAATAACATAAAAATAAATTCATTATCTCTCTTTAGTTTTGTCTGTTTTTGGCATTCCTTCTTCATTCTTCAGCTTATCTTCCTGGTTCTTCATAACAAATTTTCACCTTCCTTTTGTCTGCAAGAAACAGGAAAATCCACCTAAATTTTGTAACCTACTACCTTATCAAGTAAAGTGAAATTTAACCCCTTCCATTCATGTTGCAGGTCCTTTGAACCTAATACATCTTTCTTTTTTCAAAGGCAGCACTTTCTATTTCTGCTGAAATCCTTTTTGAATTAAAATTGGGCAAATTATCACTTATGCAAAACTTATTGACATAGTTTCAATTATTTTCTTCATCTCATAATAGCCTATTTTTAATGTACTTGTACAATATTTGTACAATTTTTTTTACAAAATTTGTACAATATTTGCAATGCACTTGCAACATGCATTTGCATTTTCCTGTGGGAATGGGAATGGGAATAGATTCTAACATAAAAGTCCATATTTTAAATCCCCTTTTAATATGATTCCTAGTAATATTTTTATTTCCAGGCACAAAATTCGGAGCTTTGAATCACGGTTCTCTGAACTCACCCTGGGTCAACATGAAGTAGATAAACTGAAAGCAATAGAATTACCTGGTTTCAAAAGAAATTTAGGAGAACTACTATTTACTCTCTAATGGTGAGAAATCTATAGTTATCATTCAAGTATTAGCATTCTAGATTCATGCAGTAACAAACAATATTAAGATTATTAGGCACAGATAATAGCACTGTATCTTGCAAACACATTTTGCCCTGCTCTGTGCTATCTTCCATGTGTCTGTTCACCCCTGCTGTTTTGCTTGGTCCAATAATACCTCCACACCTGCACCCTTTCCTTCTCCCAACTCCACTTCTATGGAGATGTTAAGGGACAGTATCTATTCTATGCTTTAAATCTTGCAAGAGATCAGACTGAATCATGAAGGCAGAAAGCCACATACTGGGAAAAAAAAAAAAAAAAAAAAAAAGGAAAACAAATATCATATATTAATATAATAACTAGTCAAATTTGATAAACTGGAAATGTGGGATATGTCTGTGCTTTATTTCTAGAGCATTGGCTCCATTAACACAGATACTAGTCTTAAAAAACAGAATCTGAAAACTGTCTGCAGCATGACTCCACAAAAGGTAACTAACAATGACGTGTATATTCACAGACAACAGTTAAAAATCAAAACCATAACCATTTGTTGTGATGGAAGATGGGAAGATGTTACTGGTTTTTTTTTTTTTTTGGTTTGTTGTTTTATTTTTTTTCCAAAACCAACTCCTACTTGAGAGGCATAATTTTAAATGCATTTATCCGGCCTTCTGAACTATTAGAAATCTGTACTACCTAACATAATTAGTACTTTTTTGTTGATTTGCCTTGCTGTTTATTCTTGGTTATGGTGGCAAACTAAGGATTTCACTGGCTGCTCTGCAATTTTAGAGCATCATTAAATCATAATATATGTCACACAAGTTGTCTGCAGCATTCAGTACAAAACAAAATAAAATAAACTAGAAATCAGGTTTCCTGTGTCTTGAAAAAGATGGCTGTACCATTCAGATTAGAGTTTGACTTCCTCTGAAGGAATCCAGTAAACATTCCTGCAACCTTGTTAAAATGTTAGAACTAAAAAATAACATGCGTCAAACTGTACATGCAATGACTTACATCACACACATCTCACTTTACCTCCTCATCTTCTAGCACTTCTTCTCTCCTATATTTTTCTTGATGTATTTCTGATTTTCTCATCTCCAAGATTCACTTCCAAACCACCATCAACAAAAAAACACATTTAAACAATTTTTTTTCATATAGAAGCAAAATCCAAATCAGTCCCCCCCTTTTCAGTTCATAGAAGTAGAAAGCTAGAAGCTCCTTATGTCAGCAAGAGTCCTTTGAGCATTCTTTCATTAATCCCCCTACAGTTCTATTTTTATGCTACTGCACTTTAGCCAACTTTAGCATTAAATGGTCCTTACCCATGTTTCACATTTGATAGTTTGTTTTTTGTTAATCACTGTTTCTCCCTCAGGTGGGCAAAAACATATTTTGTCTTTTTTCCATTTTTTGGTCAAGGACTACATGACAAATAGATACAACATAAGTTCCACATCAGTTCAGGATTTTACGATCGCAAATGAAATGAAGAATGCATACTATTGCTGGACACAGATTATATTGCAAAACACAAATGTTGTGATAGGCTAATATTGCTACTGACACCATTAAGATCCCTCTAGGGAAAACATATTCAAAGTGATTCCCAAAATTTAGTGCACGAAAACTCTATTGTGAAATTCTAGTAAGGGAAAATTAGAAGAGGAATTACCCCTGAACTATTAGGAAAAAAAAAAGGGGGGGGGGAGGGGAGAGAGAGACAGAAAGAAAGAAAAAATCAGAGAAAGAAGGAATGTAAAAGAGGGAGTGAAATATATAAAAATAAATTTATGAAATATAAAATTATACAGTTATTAACCCTTTTGGACATCTTAGGGTGAGACTTCATTACTGTGGGACTTCAACTTCCCAGACATATCCTGGAAGCACAACACAGCCCAGAGAAAGCAGTCTAAGAGGTTTCTGGAGAGCGTGGAAGATAGCTTCCTGATGCAGCTGGTTAGAGAGCCTACCAGGGGAGGTGCCCCACTAGACCTTCTGTTCACAAACAGTGACGGACTGGTGGGAGATGTGGTGGTCGGGAGCTGTCTCGGGCAGAGCGACCACGAAATGGTTCAGTTCTCTATTCTTGGCGAAGTCAGGAAGGGGACCAGTAAAACCGCTGTCTTGGACTTCTGGAGGTCTGACTTTGAGCTGTTCAGGACACTGGTTGGCAGAGTCCCTTGGGAGGAGGTTCTGAAGGGCAAAGGAGTCCAGGAAGGCTGGGCACTCCTCAAGAAGAAAATCTTAATGGCTCAGGAGCGGTCTGTCCCCACGTGCCCAAAGACGAGCCGACGCGGAACTAGACCGGCCTGGCTGAGCAGAGAGTTGTGGCTCGAGCTTAGGAGAAAAAGGAGGGTTTATAATCTTTGGAAAAGAGGGCGGGCTACTCAAGAGGACTATAAGGATGTTGCGAGACTGTGCAGGGACAAAATTAGAAAGGCCAAAGCTCATCTGGAGCTCAATCTGGCTACTGCCGTTAAAGATAACAAAAAACGTTTTTACAAATAAATCAACACAAAAAGGAGGACTAAGGAGAATCTCCATCCTTTACTGGATGTGGGGGGAAACTTAGTTACAAAAGATGAGGAAAAGGCTGAGGTGCTCAATGCCTTCTTTGCCTCAGTCTTTAGCGGCAAGACCAGTTGTTCTCTGGATACCTGGTACCCTGAGCTGGTGGAAGGGGATGGGGAGCAGGATGTGGCCCTCGCTATCCATGAGGAAATGGTTGGTGACCTGCTACAGCACTTGGATGTACGCAAGTCAATGGGGCCGGATGGGATCCACCCGAGGGTACTGAGCGAACTGGCGGAGGAGCTGGCCAAGCCGCTTTCCATCATTTATTGGCAGTCCTGGCTATCAGGGGAGGTCCCAGTCGACTGGCGGCTAGCGAATGTGACGCCCATCTACAAGAAGGGCCAGAGGGTAGACCAGGGGAACTATAGGCCTGTCAGCTTGACCTCAGTGCCAGGGAAGCTCATGGAGCAGATTATCTTGAGTGTCATCACGCAGCACTTGCAGGGCAACCAGGCTATCAGGCCCAGTCAGCATTGGTTTATGAAAGGTAGGTCCTGCTTGACGAACCTGATCTCCTTTTATGACCAAATGACACGCTTGGTGGATGAGGGGAAGGCTGTGGATGTGATCTACCTTGACTTCAGTAAGGCTTTTGACACCATTTCCCACAACATTCTCCTCAATAAACTGGCTGCTCATGGCTTGGACTGGCGTACGCTTTGTTGGATTAAAAACTGGCTGGATGGCCGGGCCCAAAGAGTTGTGGTGAATGGAGCCAAATCCAGTTGGAGGCCGGTTACTAGTGGAGTCCCCCAGGGCTCAGTGCTGGGGCCGGTCCTCTTTAATATCTTTATCGATGACCTGGATGAGGGGATCAAGTGCACCCTCAGTAAGTTTGCAGATGACACCAAGTTAGGTGCGTGTGTCGATCTGCTCAAGGGAAGGAAGGCTCTGCAGGAGGATCTGGATAGGCTGGAGCGATGGGCTGAGGTCAACTGCATGAAGTTCAACAAGGCCAAGTGCCGGGTCCTGCATCTGGGGCGTACCAACCCCAAACAGTGCTACAGGCTGGGAGATGAGTGGTTGGAAAGCTGCCTGGCAGAGAAGGACCCGGGAAGTGTGGCCAGCAGGTCTAGGGAGGTGATTGTCCCCCTGTACTCGGCTCTGGTGAGGCCGCACCTTGATTACTGTGTTCAGTTTTAGGCCCCTCGCTACAAGAAGGACATGGAGGTGCTCGAGAGAGTCCAGAGAAGGGCAACGAATCTGGTGAGGGGTCTGGAGAACAAGTCTTACGAGGAGCAGCTGAGGGAGCTGGGGTTGTTCAGCCTGGAGAAGAGGAGGCTCAGGGGAGACCTCATCGCTCTCTATAGGTATCTTAAAGGAGGCTGTAGAGAGGTGGGGGTTGGTCTATTCTCCCACGTGCCTGGTGACAGGACGAGGGGGAATGGGCTAAAGTTGCGCCAGGGGAGGTTTAGGTTGGATGTTAGGAAGAACTTCTTTACTGAAAGGGTTGTTAGGCATTGGAATGGACTGCCCAGGGAGGTGGTTGAGTCACCATCCCTGGAGGTCTTTAAAAGACGTTTAGATGTAGCCCTCAGTGATATGGTTTAGTGGAGGACTTGTTAGTGTTAGGACAGAGGTTGGACTAGATGATCTTGGAGGTCTCTTCCAACCTAGACGATTCTGTGATTCTGTGATTCTGTGATTCTGTTGAATGCAGAAGTCTGTTTACATTTGCAGTTCTCCAAGGAAACTCTCTGTTCTGATATCATGATCTTCCTATGTTCAGAGAATAACTGTTATTATTGAGAAGTTGTTTACACCTAGTATAAGTAGACACATATTGTGTAGATCTGAGAATCTGAGAAGATTATTTTGTACAAAACCAGCACGTGATTGTACTGGAGGGCTTTCTATGAAACTGTAACTATAACAAAATAACCCTTTTTCTATTAGAGAAGTGCCTTTTTTTTTTTTCTTTTTGTCTTCTAACTAACCAAAAAACTTTTTCAGCTGTCTAACCAACCATTTTGAGTCCCACAGATTCCCTATAGGAAGTGACTTAGGCCCCACCATTGTCAATTTATCTCCTATTCACTGTTTAGTAGATCCATTTTATTCTCAGCAGACGTTCAGACTGCCTTAATTACTGATGGTCTGGTCAGAAACTGTATGGCACTTATTTCATGAGCTGCTGCTGCTACCCAGAACTGACTTTATGCTTTTTTTTTTTTTTTTTTTGCTAATGCTTCCTTTTTACTTTTAAGCTTAGAAGACATTCCTATTCAACTAAAAACTGTAATGTAGCGGTCTTAGGATTTTCAATTTATATAAGGTAGACAGAGAAAGTATTAGAGAGTAGTGAGATCTTTTGCTGAGATGTTGAGTCCTCAGTACAGCCAGGTGCAGAACTCCAGGCACTTGGCTCTCATTTACTAAACTGAGTATTAGGCAACACTGCCTTCCCTGACGCTCCTTGTGTCACATATCAATCCACTGGATTAATATGTGGTGAGCAGAAGTACTGGATAAGCAAAAGTTGTGAAAGTGAAATAAAAAATGGCCTTTATAATATTCACTTTATTCTGAGTTCAGAAGTGATTTTTTTATTGTGAGCCAGCAGTACCGTTGAGCCACCTAAAGTTCAATCCTCCTCCACAGAGAATTATTACAAGGACTATATTACAAAGAATTATTTTGACTGAAGTCAAAAAATATGGAAATGAAAGTTACTAACACACATTTTGCAACTAACACTCTACGGCAGTGTGAGAGATGCTTCTATAGCTTATGCAATGAAATGGTTAACCAGAAGTTGCTATTGTAGCCAGCCATAAGCCAAGCCAAGACACTTCTCACAGCTCACCTCTACCCTTCCTATAAGTAACAATTTAAAAAGTGGTATCATATTACATGAATATTCAAGATCTTTAGAACAAGAAATGGGTTTCTGGTAGATCTGTGCATTTCTTTCCCTATGTATACTTTCCAGATAGGACCAAAAGTAATATGAAATAATGTTCTTAAAAACATTTTTCATAAGACTAGGCCCAGCAAAGCTAGAATCTCATGAGAAAATTTCTGAAAGCTTTCCAACTCATTCCTCTAGATTTAATTGACTGGAATGGCCTTCAGTCATCTTAACTTTCAGCTGTTTATTCAAGACAAACATAAATGATGAAAATTCTGTAGTTGCCTATCACTACTACCATGATGCAAAAGCATATGATTAATCCTGGCCCCATTTAGCATCACTGTGGTCAGTCCCCACAGGAAATATTATTCTTGCCATGGTTTAGGAGCATTTAATCTGATTTGACAATGCTCAATCTACTTCCCAAGTCCTTGATCGATTTCTTCTTCTTTGCTATGGTAGTATGACCATTGTCTTTTGATTAAGACATTAGCATTGTATATGACCTACATCTTTTGCAATCTAGTTTTCCATAGCTCATCCAAGAGTACGATTTATCTTAAACAGATCAAATACCATAATAGTTGGCCCCAATAGGTGCTTTTAAAAAAATGTTTTTAGTACAGTGTAATGGCTGTTTGTTTCAAAGATTCCAAAGACTTAAACACTGAAAAAAATAGATGTAATTCAGCATACTAATCATTTACCAATTATACTTTCATTTGGGTTTTAGTGGGGTAAAGTATGTTAAGCAAAAGTAGCAGTCATATTCAAAATGTTTGTTCTGATGATCAAGATCTATGAACTACGGATTGTTTTCATAATCAACTTTCTGCTTTGGAAACTTTAAAGCTCATCATGTCCCGTTCATGGAAAGCCTAAACCAAACATTTGATTCCCCCCAGATTTAACTAAATTGCTGATCTTGCAGTACAAGCCTTCCTTTCTGATGCTAATCATAGACACAAATCCTTATGCCAGTCCAGCTGGTATAATAAAGTGTCTATCATTTCACCTTTTCAATAAAGACATTGTTGAAGTATTACAGTCTCTCAATGTGTTTGTAATACAGCAGAGTTCATAATTTAATCTTTTAGTACATGACTACAGAATGTATTTATTTATTGATTGATTTACCAATCTGAGAACATGCTGCTGTTCCATGCATGGACAAACAACCAGATAACACATCAGGAATAAACATCTTGTTGTCAAACTTAATTAGAACTACAGGTGGTCAAGAACTCTACTAAGACACAAAGATGAATAATGAAGACTTTCAAGCTTTACAACCTCTTTGTATCTTTCTGTGCCATCAGTATTTTAAATACACATACCCGCACAATTTTCTTTGCCCTGATGGCTATAGGGCTGATTAAAAGAAGTAAATGCAAAGGCCAAATCCATCAAGCTGAGCTTTAACTTCCTAACATGGTGCAGAAGGCCATAGATCACTTCTGAACAGGACTTAAGAGATTAATTTGTGCCAGCAGTCAATGACAGGCTTGTTAGGAGAAAATTCCAATGATGCTAACCCTTCAAAAAGCTGGTTATTAACTGCATCGATGACTGACTCCTCATTAAAGATCACTATTACTGTCTTCCATAGTGTTTCCCCTTTGACCCAAATGGTTAGTGAATTTTCAGGATTTCCAGTTTTTGCTGTAAAGAGAAGATAGTGATGACATTTTTCTTTCATTGAATGCTCCTTATTTCAAAGAATGCAAATGATCTCCTGCTTCCCTGAACCAAAAAGGAAACAAAACAGTCAGGAAGCAGTTCATTGGCTCACTGTCTTTTTACAGAATTCACTGACTTTCAGCTTGCTCTTCCAGTGCAAATCACCTTCAATCAAATATATCAAAACTTTTTTAAAGCACATTTTTATGATAATACAACAAACTGGAAATCCTTGTATAGATCCACCCCACAAATCATTAATATTTCTTGAGAGTGCCTTAGTTTTATGCATCAGACACACACTACCTTGACACTTATTCCATCAGTACTGTTTGCCTGAGAAGGCTTTGCAGTTACCCACTTTTGAGTCAAATACTACATGTCTATGCAGGAGAAAACATACCTTGTCACTTCCTCTTACATTACACAAGGAAGAAGATGGTAAGGACAGCATCTACTTAAGAAGACGGTAAGGACACCATCTTCACTTTGGGACGTGCCTTAGAGCCCAGACTTGACAAAACTGACCAACACTCAAAGATACAACCAGAAGCAAAGAAAACAAAGATTTCAGTGTGCTCACAGGGAAAATAAGTTGATTTTAAGAGGAAAGCCATTGCCCAGGGGCCAAGTCAGGAAACAGGACAAGTGTTAAAAATTTCCATGAACTTCATGCCAAACAGATGTCCACAACCTTTATTTTAGACCAGTATTATACATCTCTTTTATTCTTTCTCAGATAAAAAGCTTCTCTTCCCCAGGGCCTCAGGGCTTTGCACTGACATTTCAGCCACCCAAACCACTTTCCTGCATCTTTAAAGTCTTCTGAAATCAGGTCAGGAAGAACCAGGCCTTGACCACCTGGGCCTTGAGCGAAGGGTTCAGTGAGAGGTACACAACTGAGACATTTTTTAGCTGGAGACCTGTCCTCCAAAGTCCTCCAAATTAACAGTCTTGACAGAGCAATGACAGAGCAACTTTTTGCTCTAAGCAAATCAAAGTTCCACAATACAATTGTTTGCATGTTGGGACTGGCAATTCAGAAGGGGGAAAAAAAAATGTAAGTAAGCCATCTGCCCAGAAAGGCAATTATCCCAGATCAATGACTACACTTGCATTGACATAGAATCTTTAGTAATACCCTCTACTTTTTACACACTAGGTTTTTCTGCCAGCTTCTCTTTCTGACTTTTCAGATCTCTTAGGCCAGCTTCTCTGCAGAGGACTGCAGTGGAGGTCAGGCAAAGCCTCCTTTTCACAGAAGTCTCTATGCATACAGAGACATGTAATTCTATGGACTGGCTTACAATTCAGACTTTTTCTCACCTCCTTCTGTAGAAGCATCTGCTTCTGTGACATGACCTGAGAGGAAAAATGAAAAGATACTTGGCAATTTATGACAGAGGAGACAAGATCAGAATAAGCAATAGCTACTCTTCAAGAGAGATTCAATGGTTCTCTAAAATATTTGAAAGCGAGAACAGACTGGGATAAAGCAGTGGGTCCCTGCAATTGTTAGGGCTGGTCAGACTTATCTGCTGTATAAATGCTTCACTGACAACACAGTCCAGAAAGGACAGAAAAATGGCAATAGATGCCCTTTTTTAACAGCACTATTTTGCCAGAACAGTTTTCTGAACACACTTGCGAACAAATCTGCCTGGAGTCTGATATGCAGTGACATTAGGGTGTAGAAAGAAAAATATTTTCATCTGAGACCAGAGCCAAACTGATCCTCTCCCACCACTGGTATAAAAAACAGCTCTTACCCAAGCATCTCTGTTAGAAGAAGCTCCTGTTCTTGGCTCCACAGAAGGCATAAGTGAAATATACAGCAAGAAACAGGACAGTCCTGTGTTGGAGATCAGAGCAGCACTAGAATCAGGAATTTGCTGGGTACCGCATGCTGGATGATAGATATAGGCTTCTTGCCCTGTCTGTCCCAGAGGACCACATATAATGAAGCAGGATAACAGATTGTTTTCAGCTATTGCTTTCTGATAAGCATTCACAGATAAGGTTGAACCGAAACTGTAGGTCATGCAGAAGTAAGGCCCACACACTCATCTACAGTATCCCAGCGTGTTGATTTGACAAATAGCAGGTGTTTACTTGTATAGGCACTGAGGTCTATACTGCCCAAACATTCACTGCTGGGAATACAGGTGACTGTGATTGACCACTGGAGCCTTGTGTTCACATGCCATCTGCATCTAATCAGATGGGGTCACCAGGGATCACAGAATCATAGAATCATTCACGTTGAAAAAGACCTCTAAGATCATCTAGTCCAACTTTTAACCTAGTACTAAACCATGTTACTAAGTTCTACATCTACACATTTCTTGAAGACCTCGAGGGATGGTGACTCAACCACTTCCCTGGGCAGCCTATTCCAATGCTGCCCAACCCTTTCAGTAAAGAAATTTCTCCTAATATCCAACCTTAACCTCCCTTGGTGCAAGCTGAGGCCATTTCCCCTTGTCTTACCACTTGGTGCTTGAGAGAACAGCGCAATCCCCACCTCATTATAACCTCCTCTAAGGTAATTGTAAAGTACAATAAGGTGTCTCTTGAGCCTTCTTTTCTCCAAGCTAAACAACCCCATTTCCCTCAGCCACTCCTCATAAGACTCATTCTCTAGACCCTTCAGCATCTTCATTGCCATTCTTTGGACATGCTCCGGCACCTCAATGTCCTTCTTCTAGTGAGGGGCCCAAAACAGAACACGGTATTCAAGGTGCAGCTGCACCTGGGCCAAGTAGAGGGACAATCACTTCCCAGTCCTGTTGGTCACACTATTTTCGATAAAAGCCAGGATGTTGCTGGCCTTCTTGGCCACCTGAGCACACTGCTGGTTCACGTTCAGCTGGCTGTTGAGCAATACCCCCAGGTCCCTTTTTGCCAGGCAGCTTCCAGCCACTCTTGTAGTGCTGCATGGGCTTGTTGTGCTGCAAGTGCAGGACACGGTTGAACTTCCTACAGTTGCCCTCAGCCTGTCGATCTGGCCTATCAGATCTCTCCACAGAGCCCTCCTACCCTTGAGCAGATCAACACTCACACCTAACTTGGTGTTGTCTGCAAATTTACTGTCTGCAAATTTAATGATTTATCATTGAGTACTGAATTTACTCAAATTTACTCGATCCCCTGGTCCAGATCATTGATAAAGATATTGAAGAGAACTGGTCCCAGTACTGAGCCCTGGGGGACACCACTAGTGAGCGGCCTCCAGCTAGACTCCATTCACCACGACTCTTTGGGCCTGGCCACTCAGCCGGTTTTTAATCCAACAAAGCATACACATATCCAGGCATTGAGCAGCCAGCTTCTTCAAGAGAATGCTGTGGGAAATGGTGTAAAAAGTCTTACTGAGGTCTAGGTAGACCACATGCAGAGTCTTTCCTTCATCCACTAAGCACATCACCTTGCCATAGGAGGAGATCGAGTTCATCAAGCAGGACCTGTCTTTCATAAACCCATGCTGACTGGGCCTGATCGCCTGGTTGTCCTGTAAGTGCTGCATGATGACACCGAAGATAATCTGCTCCATGAGCTTCCCCAGCACAGAGGTCAGACTGACAGGCCTGTAGTTTCCTGGATCCTCCTTTCGGCCCTTCTTGTAGATGGGCATCACATTTGCCAGTTGCCAGTCTACTGGGACCTCCTCTGATAACCAGGACTGCTGATAAATGATGGGAAGTGGCTTGGCGAGCATTTCCACAAGCTCCCTCAGTACCTGTGGGTGGATCTCATCTGACTCCATAGGCTTGTGTGTGTCCAAGTGGTTTAACAGCTCACTAACCATTTCCTTGTGGATTTTGAGGGCTTCATTCTGCTCCCTGCCCCTATCTACCAGCTAAGGGGACTGAGTAGCCAGAAAACAACTGGTCTTACTGCTAAAGACTTTGGTAAAGAAGGCATTAGGTACCTCAGACTTTTCCTCACCTCTTGTCACTATGCTCCCCCCGCATCCAATAAATGATGAAGACTCTCCCCACAACCCATAAAGGATAGGATCCCACTCCTCTACAGTCAATCACGCTGTGCACAGAAAAAAAAAAAAAAAAAAAGAAAGAAAAAAAAAAAAACAAACATGGCAGGAGTGTATTGGGTTTACATGGCAGGAGTGTATTGGGTTTACATGGCAAGGTTTTGGTAGCAGGGAGCTACATAGGGTGGCTTCTGTGAGAAGAGTCCAGCAGCTGCCCCATGTTAGATAAGGGCCAGCTCCAGCTGGCTCCAAAGGGACCCCCTGCTGGCCAGAGCTGAGCCAATAAGCAATGTTTGCTCCTCTGTGAGAGCATATTTAAGAAAGGGGGAAAAAAAATGTTTCACAACAACAGCTGGGAGAGTGAAGAGTGAGAAACAGCTTTGCAGACCCCAAGGTCAGTGAAGAAAGAGGGGGAAGAGGTGCTCCAGGCTTGGGAGCAGAAGTTCCCCTGTTGCCTGTGGAGAAGCCCCTGGTGGAGCAGGCTGTCCCCCTGCAGCCCATGGGTCCCACACGGAGCAGATCTCCACGCTGCAGCCCGTGGAGGAGCCCACGTGGAGCAGGTGGATGTGGCCTGGAGGAGGCTGCGGCCCATGGAGAGCCCCCGCAGGAGCAGGCCCCGGGCCGGAGCTGCAGCCCGTGGAGAGGAGCCCACGCAGGAGCAGGGGGTCTGGGGGGAGCTGCCGCCCGCCCGTGGGGGACCCGTGCTGGAGCAGTTTGCTCCTGGGGGATGGACGGACCCCGTGGTACGGAGCCGTGTGGGAGCAGTGCTTGAAGAGCTGCTGCCTGTGGGCAGCCCCCGCAGGCTCAGTTCGGGAAGGACGGCATCCCGTGGGAGGGACCCCGCGTGGAGCTGGGGCAGGGAGGGACCGTGAGGGAGCAGTGAAGACAAAGAGTTAGGGCCTGACCGCAGCCCCCATTTCCCTGCAATGCTCAGGGGGAGGTGGAAGAGAGTGGATGGGGGGAAGGTGATTTTAATTTTTCTTTGTTTCTCACTTCTCCAGCTTGTTAGTAATAAGTAATAAATTTCTCCGATCTCCCTATTCTGAGTCTGTTTTGCCCATCACAATAATTGTTGAGTGATCTCCCTGTCCTTATCTCAACCCTTGAGCCCTTTTGATTGTATTTTCTCATCTTTCCCTTTGAGGAGGGGGAGTGAGAGAGCAGTTGTGGTGGAGTTCAGCTGCCCAGCTGGGTAAAACCGCCACAGGAGATAATGCCTTAAGCTCCATACGTGTGAAGTTGCATCTGTAGGAATCCACGTGTGTAGTCTGCCTCTCTAATCATGTCAGTAAAGCAGGCTGTAGCTCCACTTTATATCTGTCACTGAATTTAAAGAGAATTAAAAATGACAATCTATCATTTAGGAGAGGAGGAGTCTGCAGGCACAGAAGAGAAAAGGGTTGATCTGTGCACAGGTGTTAGTCAGAAGTCACTGACCAATGTGTGCTTACAAAGGTCAGTCCTCTGTTCCACAAACTGTAGCATCAATATGTTACAGGGGGAGAAGGATAGTCTGATTTTACGTAATTAAGGCAGCAAACCTGAAGAACAGCACAAGCTGTTAAATGAAGGAATTGCAGTAATGTATTGTAAAAGCATCAGCAATCCAATGGTGCTGGTCTGTGAAGGGAAGATAAAGCAAGTAAGTGCAAATGATTTTAGCTGTACATTTTAATATCTAATGTTAAAGATGTGTCAGTGTTTCCATTTGCAAACCTCTATCTCTGAGTATAGAGGTTGTGGCTATGGAAATGAGCCCAAACTGAAACTCGACATGTTGTCTCAGAAAAAGGATTTTTTGTTGTTGTTATTGCTGTTTCATTCTTGTAAAAAATAAACAAGAGGGAAATACATGTAGTGTTAGAAATGTTTCAAACACTTTTTCACTGTGTCATAAAAATGTTTGCAATTTGAAATGGAAATGAAGTTCAGAAGCTATTGTGACAGACTTTTTTTATAAAGAATTCAATTAAATTTTAGCATCTTAGCAAGTCCCAGAGCCAAGTCCTCAGTAAGAAACAGGGCTGTGAGGAGTGTCTGTACTCTTCCTGTGGTATACAGAGATGCATCAGTTGCTGTCATGTAGATGAGCTTTCCTTGCATCAAGGACACTTCCTTAGCTCAAGGATATAGGAGCTACTGACCTCCTTCTCTAATGGCTCCCTCCCCTTTAGTATATACCCTCCAGCTCCATTTGCTAGATGGGATTACCTACCCTCCTAACCAGGCAAATTTCAAAAAAAGGATCAACAATTTTTCCCTTTTAAACCAAGCTTTGAGAGAAAGCTGTTTGTTGAATACAAATTTTTCATGGGAAGTCTTTTTTCCCCCGTACTTTCAAGCCTAGTAGAACATAAGAACAAAAATGAAATTAAAAGCATATGATTCACCCCCTTTAAAACAAACAAACAAACAAAAAACAACAACTCTTTACTCTCTATAATTTCAGAGGGATTCCAATATAGTACCTCTATCCCCAAAGTTCTGAGAAGTGTGCACTGTATTTAATCTTCTTGAGTTCACCTCTGTTTCACATTCTGTGAACCTGCACTATACTTTCAGGAATGTTTTTCAATGTAACAGATATTAAATGAATATTCAAGAGTATTTGTAGGAAATACATCAGATTCCTGCACAAGCATTCATATCAAAAACATGATGCTAAGAATTAAGCTCATTCAACCAAGGAGCCAAGACCACAGCATGCAATCTGAGTGCAACTAATCAACTCTTCTCAAATTATTAATATTTAGAGAGAATTGCTGGGGACCAAACTGCAACTGAGAACTATTTGAATAGCAAGCCCATTTGAGAAAACTTTGTTTTGCAGAACATTCACAAAGAGAAAAATAAACATGATTTATTGAATATATAGCTCCAAAATATTTTCTCATTCCTAGAATCTACTCTGTCTAAAATAGTTCCTATGTACAATCAATTAATAAGAGTAGCAAAAATGTGCTGGGTACATGGTGGGGCTGTGGAATAATCTTCAGTATTCATTTTTGTACAAACACAGAAGTGCACAACCTTGGAAACAATGGTTTGAACTTCATTATCAATATATTTTGTGGGGGTCCTTTTTTTATTCCTCCCTCTCCCCCCCTCCGCCCCCCAATTCTGGTTGCAATTCTGTTCTCGTTGGTATGGTATTCAACTGCCTGTGAGAGTAATTATAACCCAGTTCCATTTAGTACTGTGTGCAGAAATAGTTCACTTAGATTGTTAAATAGTATTTCCCACTTCTAGCTTGCTCTAGTCTATCCTAACATCTGCAGAAATTGATATCATCTGTTATGTGCTAGATTAATAACATTTCTTTCCTGAATAGTATTATTTGAGTTGTTCTGTTTGCATTAGTTATGTTTCTGCATAATTTAACTAAGCAGATTGTGAAGATGAGGCCAAAATAGAGGTTTTCACCACTATTTTGTTAATGTTTAGTGCTTTATTTCTAAAATTATTTGATAGTCTTACAGAAATATATATATATGTTCTTTAATATCTACTCTTTTATCTGGATTCAAATGCATTTAATCTTCAACATCTTCCGTACAAAATCCCAAATTTCTTAACAGACAAATTCTTTTTAAAGGAGCCCAGCCCATCTCTTTTGGGATAATGAAGGCATCCAGTCATGCAATTATAAGTCATATTGGGATTAATGGTGTAGCTCACTGAGCCCTATACTGCTATCTCTTCTATCTGCAGATTATCAGTTTCACTAAACAAAGTGTATAAACAAATGTATTTGTGCTGTTTTTTGTTGGTTTCTTTGTGTTGTTTGTTTGTTTGTTTGTTTCATTTCTGGAACAGCAACAGAGGTTTTTATAATTTTCACTTTTTATATTAGTTGTTTCCATGAATTATTATTTACAGGGATGGGAGTGATTAGCTCTCTGATATCATCTTTCTTTAGAGTGATCATTGAAAGGATAACTTCTTTTCCCTTGTTTGATGAGACTGAAAAATCCTACACATTACTTTCACTAAGCCTTCACAGACTATTGTTTACAACTATGCCTCCTTCTGCCCCTCTGGTTTTGAAAGTAAAATTCCCTGTTGGAAAGTACATTTTTAATGCCTTTTTTTTTTTTTCCTGTTCTTTTTCTTCTTCAAAGGGAACTGTTAGAAAAGAAAAATTGAATCTGAAATTTCCACAGACTTCTAAGGTTATTGCTGACTCTACTCATTCAAGTACTATCATTATCAGTAAGCTCAGGAAAAAAAAATGTGGTCAATGTATGTGTGAAGAAAACAGGTATGTCTCTCAGTTATGGGATGATTAAAACCCCAGTGGAACAGATGAGATGGCAAAATATGGAATGAAGATGAAACTTCAAAAAAAAAAAAAAAAAAAACACACACCACACTATCTGTTTAGGTATTGAATGAATATCTGTCAAAAAAATGTAGGTTCTTCAAAAGTGATTGCGTTTACAGAAGCCAATGCAACCACTGCTAGTTTTCTAAAACTGTCCATAGCATTAGTTTACTCAGATATAGAAGTAGACAATGCTTTTATTCAGCATTGTTAGATGCCAGCTCTCCAAGGCTCTATACGGTTTTCAAATACGCCGTAATGCAATGTCTCTTGCAGAGAAGCAGTGGTCCATGACATGTAGTTTAAACAATCATTTTTATTTAGCTGACATTTCACAGTCACCTGTATGGTCAAGGGGCAATTCTGATCTTGTCTGACCTCTCAAACAAGCAGTAACCTGACATCTTTTCTTCTCACCAGTAGTGTGTTATGCTTTCCACTCACACTACATAACCTCTGCTCAGAGAAGCCCCAGACTATTCCACTCTGCTGCTCCTTTCCAGTTCTGGGGACATGTTCTGTAGTTTGCCCTATCTGTGTCTATCTATCAAGGAGAGGTCTACCCTTGCCGTGAATCGTCCATGACAAGGAGGACAACAAAAACTTTTGATCTGCTACTCAGAATTGGGAAAATCAGAGCCAAATTGCAAGAGTCTGAAATTTGGTGCAATACCTGAAGTTAGCCCAGTAGGTGAAATTTCAGGTTGACCTGAACAGCATCTTATGAATGCTCATGGTGCTGTGAAGAATAAAAAAGAAAGTGAAATGTTAGCATGAAGAGATTGAGTCGAAGTAAAGCAACATAACTAAACCAGCCCATTTTCTGAATTCCTTTCCTAGAGTCTAAATTCACTATGAACCATTTTGTTATTTTCAGAACTTGCAGTTACAACAGGCAACTTTCTTTGTACCTGAGAAGGCCTACAGGAATCAGAAGACACAAGGAACAGAAAGGTTTTGTTCTGAGCAAAAGGAATCTTATGTGGGAAAGAAATGACTTACATAATGGGAATTTCTATAGGTTTGCTAGAAATCATCATGTTGACCTTAAGGTACCTCTCTTTTTTCCCCATCCTCTGATTGTCACTGTTATGTATTTATCAGAGATATTTTAAAAATTATTTTAGCACTTCTTAAAGCAATTGCATTGATTATAGCAAAGATATTCTTCTGGAGGCTTAGCAAATGAAGCATTGGGTAACAATATAAAGACCTTTTCACCACTAGGTCATCATTAACATGATCTGGTCAAATACTTAATGACAGAAAAATGCTGCCATCTAATTAACAGTGCATTGTGGCCTATATATAATGAGCTGATTTCAGTCCATATCCTGTTCAAAACGTAAGAAATAATCAATTTAATTGGGGATTAATTGGCACCTGACTTGTCAATCTTGATAATCTTTAGGGCATAGTCTTTATTTTGAGTGTAAATGCCTTAGGGGAGACATTGTTTATTACTACGTTTGAAAAATTCTGCACCATCATCCTTGCAAGTGTTATTTTTGTCACAGATCCAAAAGAGCTTACCGTGCTATTCTTGTAACTGGAGAAAAACAGATGAGCTGATTTGAAGGACTTTCAACCTACTGCCTTTGAAAAAGCATTTGAAAAGTAAGCATTATCCTCAGATTAGTGAAAATTCATACTAAGGGCAGAGGTTCATCTTTTGGTTTGGACAGATTCTCAGTTTGTTCCAAATAAGTACGCCTGTCTCATGTTATCATGTAGAAAAATCTTCTGGAAACCAACAATTCTCTCTCTAACAGAGAGTATAAAGAAGGCAATAAACATGCCTGTCTCAAACCTTAAAAATCTATCAGCCTTTTTGTACCTAAAGCAGATAATGCAGAACTTTGAGTAGGCTTTTGTCTTAGTATGCACATAATAGTGTTACAGGGAGCCACACAAATATATCTGTGGGGCAAAAGATCCCTGGATCACAGTGAGTAATGCCCATAAGTATTAGCCACAAAATATACATAACCAAATAATTCAAACTGGCTAAAATAAGTAGATACCATAAATTAGAGAAAGAAAAAAAAACCTTACTGCATGCATGGAAATTTCCTCAGAAAACGTTTATCTTCATCTCTACAATAAGATTCTTTATTAACTACATAATCTGGGATACACTCAGTTTTGCTGAACACAAGAGGGAATAAAAAGGCCTAAATATGCTAAGCCTTGCTTGATCTGTGCAAAGAGATTTTTCTCTCTGCAGAAGATTTGGTGAAGTAAAACCACATTTGATAAACATGAGCACATGGCTTTGGTTTTATGGTTCTTACGCTAAGCTAGGAGGGGACTAATCAGACCCTGGAGACGATATGAATTTGACAACTGACCAAGGGATAAATGGCAGGAAACTAGTAGGGGAGAAAAAAAGAAGTGACGATGAAAATAAGTTGAGGGAAAGGAACAACCTTTTTGACAACATCAAAATATCACTACAGGAACCTTTAGTTTTTGGAGGGTAAGTAACAATGAACTGAACAAGGAAAGTCAAAGCTGTAGAAAGATGAGGAATGCAAGGCTATCTACTGCAAACACAGAGAGAACAGAGCCAGAGGCAAGTATGACTAGCTTTGCTGGTAGCCACAGTAGCCGGGACTCCAGGACTCTCCACACTCTTTTTCATTTTGAAACCCATCTTTCACTCCCAGTAACTAAGGTCACCACATTGGGGCATTCACTGTTTGCCCTTATGAAAACCATTCTGAATATGACAAATAGCATTTGTATTTGCCTTAAGTCCTCATCAAACCCACCTGCGGGAACAATTCTGCTTGCCTCCCTGAAAACTCTAAGTAGAGTGGATATTCTTACAAGATTTCCAACACTTCTATATTTTCAGGAATATCAGCAGAAACTTTTTTCCGAACACACCATTTCAGTACAATAGATTTATCTTTGGAAAGGTGAAAGTGTAAATATGTGATGGAGGATATTATTGCAAATGGACATTCTCTTTATAGGCTTATGAATTTAAACACGGTGCCACACTACGTAGTTTGGAATCAGCTTGTAATTGTCTAGAGTATAATATGAGTAAAGAAAATTCGTATTTGTTCACAATAAATTTCTTAAATGTATTTCAAGTGGTATCTGTGTATATGACCTTGTTTCCAATACAACTGTTTCTACTAAATTACTGTTCTCCCTTAGAACTGACAGGAAAGGAAGATGGCACCAGCTGAGAAATGGAATTTTATTCATGAAAAGTAGCATAAGCTGGTTCCAGTTTCTCTTAGGATAAGAGAAATCCTTACAAAACATAAAAGAAGTTGCTTTTTAGGGTAGGAGGCTCTTGAATTCAGCAAGAGGAGAACCTTCAACACATTAAAGATGCTGGCATTTTGTGAGGGAGATTCCATTATTTCTTTCAAATCGTCTTTTCTCTTGACATCTCCATCATCAGCAGAGCTTGTTCACAGCTCAGCAGCCTCATGTGAAGCACTATTGGCTTCTCAGAATCCCATGGGGAGTAGGGGTCAGCTTGGGCACTTCAGGCACAAATACATTTTGAGAAGAAAATTGCACCAAATGATAGGTTAATGGCAGTATTCATGTCAAAAGCCAGTGGATCATGAATGGCCTTCAAATAAGTATTGCTCCAGCCTACATATTCAATGAGATCCATATTCAATGCTTCAGGTTCAATCAGTGATTTTGATAAGTATGTGGAGAATCTCCAAAAGACATCTTTCAGCAAGGCATGGACGGTACATTTTTATAGTTGGTTCTACAGAGGAAAACACAGCTGCTAAAGAAGAACAGATAAATACAGCCACATAAATACTTTCTGAATCTTTGAGTAAAAATAAGAGAAGAATGTAGAACAGCAGCCTTTATATAAATACAGATTTTAATATCGTTTTTTCCTATGAGCAGCAGAAGTAGTAAAGCATGATGGATGCACCGTGTCTCCCTGGCAATCCCTCTAACTTCAAGATGTTGTATTCATTTCTGGTTTCCTGGACACTTTCTGTCTGTGCAGGATGGGCCTGATATTTTTGCCAGTTCTGAGAAACAGCTCAGTTTTCCTCACTGAAGACACTAACTCACACTGCAGCATTCTACTAGTTTTCTTGAAACTTGCAGTATCTTAATTCTCCTTGAGATTTCTTTCCTTCCATCAAATTTGATTTCAATGGGATTAAAACTTCATCAAGTTAAAATAGTTTTAGGGGTAGTGGTCAAAAGGAAGCTGTTAGTGAGATTATCTCAGCCTGTTTTCTTCAGGGAAGTAGGTGAAAAATGTACCTAACAGAAACAATTGTTCCAACTAGATGAGGACCTAACATTAAGCCCTGCTTTGAGATATTATTTCTGCTTGAAGTAATAAATGTACTGTTTATTACTCAAGTTCTCTTTGTCAAACTGTTTGTACTGCTTTGGTGAAATTTATACTATTGTTTTGTTGTGGGGTGTATAACTCCCACATGCAACCTAGAAACCAGAAGATTGGTAAGAATCAGTACCAGGTAAAAAGAAAAGTCAACCTTTTTGAAATAACTGATTTTAATGGTAGTTTTCTGTAAACATTAATCAAGAAAGACAGGAAATGGTCTAAAATAATGTAATACAAATATCGCAGGAAAGAAATACAGAAATAAGCTGATGTTTATAACAGAAAGAAAATAATACTGAAATTCTTATATGTTTAAACAGGACAAGAAACACTAATAAGTGGTCAGCTTGTTAGGACTTAAAGTTAGCCAAGCATCACATATTAAGATGCGAGAAGCAACTAACTCATTTCCCTGGAGGGTGGGAACTTCAGCATGAACAGGAGTTCAATGTCAACAGCACACTTTTTCAAGGCCAAGCTCTGCTTAGCTCTGATTTTCTAATCTGTGATCTAAAACCTGTATTTTTGCAAATATAAGTGCATGTAGTTAATTTGACACCTTGCTTCTAAGGCAGACTAGACCTAAATTTCAATGAGAAGTCTTTTAGTGTTACTATATCCTCACTTGCATTCACTGTCACATTTGCTATCTGTTGAATGTATTAGGATTTTTTTTTTTCTCAGTGTCTGGATGACAGTTTACTGGAGTTTTGGTCCATGACTTGGGCATTTGGATACTAGGTAACAATGACAGATATTATCAGCTAAGCCAGTATTTCTCTATACGGCCAGATATTTTTAATAAACAAGATCCAGTTTAAGAATTTTGGTAGGAAAGCTCAAACTTAATAAGCTGAAACTTTCATAAACAGGATTGTTGTGAGGATAAAAAGATGAAAAATTGCTTATTAGTATATATTACTGAAGATGGATATTCTCTAGATGGGTTTATTCACTGGATTTAAATTCTGCCATGAGCATATGAAGAACAGGATCAAAAGGAGCCCCCAGACTCTTGGGTTAAAAAGACAGAGCTCTCATCTCTGCTGGTTATTTCTCTTAATGCACTTTTCCCCTTTTCCAAATAAATCTGTTTCTGTTCCCTCAGATCTGATTTCTAACGCTACAGATTATTATTATTATTTTTTTTCCTCTGGATAGAGCTCTGCTGAGGTTCTGATAATGTCCACTGTCTTTCTCTGCAGGTGCTGGTTGTCATCCTATCCACTCAGCTGCAGACTCGCTGATCTTTCAAAGTCTGCTAGGAAATAAGGTGTAGAGACTTACTCAGCCCTACTTCTTGTCCTGTGTTTTCTGTCAGCTTCCTCCCTCCCTCTCCCCATTTATTTTCACCTGGGATTCTTTGATCACAAAGAAAAGTTTGGATATACCACAAATCACTCAATGTGCTCACGGCAGACAAAAGGTCGGAGAATCAATAAAACAGAATTTTGGCCAGTTTCTCATTTCTACAGTTTTGCACTATCTGCACAACCCTTAATGCCCCATTAGAGTCTGTGGGAGGTATTTGACAAGCAATGGTGCTCACACAGCTATTCCCTCCTCTCCTTCCTGTTCCTCGGAAAGTGGCTTAAATAGATTTCTCAGCACAGCACTGGTCTCAGGCACCCACTCACCGTTTATCTTCCCTAGTCATTAATCACAATCATGTGCAATTTAGAGCAGTTCTTGGTCTTTTTTCCCTGAAATGAAAGAGTTGCTCTTGTCATGAATATTATTGGTCATGAATCACAGTGATTTCCAGTCATGCCATCAATTATAAACATAGCTAATTGGAGTGCCGATAGGGCTGCATCTCTTCACAAAGAGGATCCTGCCATGAATTTTACTGGCCATAAATCACTGTGTCTTCAAACAAGAGACTCCCCTTCACTCTTTTCCACTGACCTGAATCCAAGGCACCAGTATTGGCTTCCTGGAGTTATCAGGCTATGCGATGTCATAAATCCACATCTAATCAGTTCACCAAGGAAGATACTGTATCTCTCTCTACCCATACTGCTTGCAAGTCTCCCTCATGGCTGTCATATCTTTGCTTTACACTGGCATCATCAGGGAAATTGGCAGAGTTTCCTTACAGGTCTCATGCCAAGCCAATATTCCCCACACTTTTTCCAGGCAGACACAGAGATAACGTCTATCTAAAAAATGATTCTCATTTCTCTACTCAGACGGACAACAAGTGCTGCCTCCAAGCAGTTTGTCAGGACTTCTGGGTTGTATGCTGCTGCTGCACAAATGCTAAGTAGTAGACAAAATCTATCACTTTTGTTTCTCAACGATAGCATTCATGGGAAATGGATCTTGCGTTGGACTGTGCGCAAGGAGGAGGGAAGCTGGGATTTTGAATTGTGCCTAGCAAAAGAACAAGAAAATTGATTGCCTTCTGCCTTTAACTTTAAGCACAATGCAGCAAGAGAGAACAGAATTCAGTAGCTCTTCTGGATGTCATGCAAGATAAAATCCCAGAAAAAGAAAAAAAAGAAATCAAGACGAAATCTGTTTCCTCCTCAGATGAAAAAAGTATCACCCTACAAGGGATGGAGGAAATGGACACTAATGTGAATGAATTCATCAACTCCTACAATGCCAACTTCTCCCCCACCAAAACACATCACTTGCAACACAACAAATTCTACTTTTTCAAATTGCATTAATGCTATTCACACAATTAATCACCAAACCACAATATTCACTCATTACCTCAGATTTTCGGTGACCAAGAACTTTCCCTTCTGGCTTCCTGACATTACCATGGATTCTTTCAACTACTCCAAGTATCTTAATCATTTTTTCAGCATACTGGAGTATACTGAGGTATGTGGGCCTCAGACATCTAGGATATCTAGTCCTCACAGGTTTCAAAAGAACAGTAAAAGACCTGTGCTGCAACCCTGGAGCCAGTGCCTGGGTGATGCCCATGATCTGCACCATGATTCATGACATGACCTATGGTGTGTCCAGACCAGGCCCTGTGGTGGCTGTGGAGAGCTGCTTTGAGATGCACCTGCCCTACAGACATTCCACTAGGACTCGCACTTACATACATAGCAGTAAATACAGATTTTCTCAATGAAGCTGGAGTAGTTGGTATGTACAAGCAGATGCAGGGCTGCCTACTGCCCGCTTGGGTTTGTCCTGTATTTAGAGGCCTCCCTACTGACTTGCTTACTCCCCTCCAAACCTCATCCAACACAGCTTATCTCTACTCCTTATTTTTAGGTAGTTCTGTTACCTAGACTTGGACCTGTCCCATCCCTAGTCTCTATACCAACACAATCATTAAAAAACTAACTATATTCTAACTGCTAGTCCTAAAAATTAACCAAGAAAGTAGTTTAAGTTGTTTTAAACACAGCAATCAGCAACTTACAAGGTGCTAACTCTCTCTACTGCAGCAGATCCCCCAGACCACTGTGAGACCACTGTGAGACCACTGCACTCTATCTTTGCCAGTACTTCATCCCTTTTAGTCAGCAGCTGTATGGAAAAGGGATTGTGAAAAGATTTGACAGAAATATTTTTTGAGTCATTTGGTTAGCTTAGTGGAAGTAACCACTTTATGTGAATTCAAAAGCTGATTAGGCAAGAACTGTAAGTACAGGCACGTGAGAAGCTCTGTTCAAACAGGAGTGAAATTGCCCATATTTCCAGCAATTCAAGCATTAGTGAGCTTAGCAGAGCGAAGACTGACCATTCTAACAAACTTCTGTCTGGCCAGCTAAAACCTTTCCATTACCTAATTTAACCACTGTGCATATCTTCCAAAGTGATTATGACAGTAAATTGTTCACTTTCCCCATTGAAGATGATGTATCTCCTTCAATTAAATCAGAATATAGATTCAAAAATGACAAGATGACAATGCCTCATATGACCTTTTCCTCCATTTGCCTAATGAATAAATAAACATCAGTTTAACAATAACACAGTTTATCATGGTCTATTGTCTGTTTCCAATTGCCCTTAAGCAATAAGTTTACTGGAAAAAAAATGTTCTGAACTTTTTAATATAAAACATAAAAAAAACCCACGTTACTAATCTAGGGATAACATAAGTCCCATGCCTGAAATATTTTACATTTGGCAAAAGAAAGAATTCCTTACTCAGTCTCAACAAAGGGTGAATGATCTTATACTTAATTTCAGATACATATGGTCCATCAAGATTAGAATAAAATCATTGAAGGCCTCCATTCTTTTTCCTTATTGATATAGTACAACCGGTGACACAAAGTCAATGATGTCTTAAAAAAAAATGCAAAATGAAGAGTCCAAGAAAATAAGAGTGAGAGGAATGATGGATGCATCACACAAAACTCCCAGTACACACAACTGAGTTGTAAAAGAGAACATGGCTTAGGGCAGAGGACAACAACAGGTAGAATCCACTGGATTACACACTTCCAGTAGGGAAAGAAGGAAAATATTGAACTGTGACAATTTAACTGGGAGCCAGAGAAGGAGAAGCACAGTGAACTCTCCACCCAATTATACTGTTGTTATTGCATATAGTGGTGTCCCCTTAAATCTCATATAGAGCAATCCCAAAAGATAACATATTCTGTCTCTGCACTATCCACCTACTGGAAGGTTTTTACAAATGAAAATTAATTATAAATGGCAGCTAGTCTTATCATTCAGGGGTAAAGTACACCTTGCCCAATCTGTTTGCATCAATACAAATAATAGTTAAATATTATTTTTAATATATATGTAATTATATACATTATAATAATCCCCAGATAATATTCTCTGCAGCAAGTGTAATGGAAAGGATATACTGCTTTGAAGATGAATTGCTAAAATCTAATGTTCTGCACATATTTATGATAATTCCAAGTTAAAGTTCACCCACCCCTTTGTTCAGCAGATGCACATAGTTCTTTCTAGTTGATGCAGATAATTGCCATTGTTATGTTTGGGAACTATGGATAGAAATCGTTCCTCTCTTACTCTTTTTCTTTGTATGCCTGGGTATTTCATTTACTTTATTCACCAAATGATATTAGAAAAAAAGCTTATGCACTCGGATGAAAGGTGTTTTTAAATATATATATATTTGAAAGTCCTAGATAGAATTCTGCCTGATCACTTCTCAGTAGGAGTGCCATAAAAAAATATATCCTCATAAAGATATTCTGTATCTCCAGTGGGTCCCTGGTATCTTCTGTGTTTCTGATGCTGCAGGAGCATGACTAAGTTTTGTTAGTATTTATTTTTTACTTGCTATTACTTTTTCCTTTTCTCTTTGGCAAGAGCAAACCAGCAAACCCTGAACCATCAAAGACATTTACTTGCCTAACATTAATCAGGGTGGTCTCATTATGCAGCTTTAAGCTTTTCCAGTATCAGAGCTTTTGACTGTACAGTTGAATCAAAAGTCGTTTTGTAGGTAGGGTAGCCTGCATAATGGCACTGTGGTCCTTGGTAATACTGTAAGGTAAATAAATAACAATTGTTTGAATCACAGGAGAAGAGAGAGTTTCTAATTGGGGGAAAAACAAAACAAAAGAACAACAACAACAAAAAAGAAAGAATGCACAGAGGACTGCATTTTTCACTGATGATTTGAACGAATTAGCAGCTTGCCTCCCCTTACAGAGGGAAATGGCATGTAACAGATAAGCAGCTGTACAAAAATAACAAACTTCACTTACTATATGCACCACTGGAGGTTGCTGCAGTTGTGCGTGTTTTTAGAAAATTATGTCCTAAGCACTCTTATTTTTACCAGTGTTTGTATAATGAGTATTCTGTTCTAATTTATTTTTAATGTGCACCTTACCCCTTACTGCCAGCCATTCTTTGAATGAAGTGCTGCTTCTCCATGGGTATTTCTGCATAAATATTTTATAACTGAGCTAAATTAAATAATTAAGTAATTAAATAAATAATATCTATCTATCTATCTATCTATAAAACACCTTATAACTGCTTGAGGATAAATTGCTGGAAAAGTGTAAGCAATCCTATTTTGCTTTCACATTTATTTTTGGTATTTTACAACGAAATCTCACTAAGGCAAACTCACAATTTTATTCCAGTTCACACTAAATGGCAAGACGATAAGTTCATTATCAACACGAATAGAAACGAAACATAAATATACTAGTGATACAGGACACCTTTGTCATAATGGAGATTATAGAGTAATGGCTGCAGATCTACTGGAACCTGATATAAAAAACATAGCTTTGTACACCATGCTAACTCTGTAGTAGCTTTTGCATCACTTTGCAATCAGGATATATTATGAAAACAAATAAACATAAAATGTTACCATGTACAATGTGAGAGAAGTTAACACCATATAAATTTAAAATGAATCCATGGTAGATAATTATCTTCTTCTGAACAATGTTAGAAACTACCTGACTGAAATTGCCACCTTTTGTGATCACACTGAATGCTTCATCAACACTCTGTGATAAAGAATCAGTTTTGTGTCAACAGTGTATACCTGTAATCAGTCTAAAATAAATGTCTAATATATTGGTCACTTACCATCTGTGATCTTGATGTATCTTCACAGAAGAAGAATAACAGAAAATGATGAAATGCAATGACAGATGCACGCGTATTTAGGGGATATGCCTGTGAGGACTGAATTCCTCATTTATTTATCTTCATGTTTGAGAAAGTTCAAATAAAATGATTCCCAGAAAATTAATAAGAGAATAGGGACTCAAAAAAGTTTCATTACAAGATGTAAACAAGCTCTTGGAAGCACATGCTTGCAAACTGTAATCAGTACGAAAGCACAAAAGAAAAATTTGCACAATTGCTTTGAATCACAACTAACCTCAGTCAGGACAGTTTGTTGCTGCTGCTGAATTGGATCATTTTTCTTTTTCTGAACAAAACCAACAAATTTCTTTAATGTATGCCACAATGACTGGATGCCTCAAGGGTCTATGTAGTACTCCTTTGCATAGAAAAGATCCACCAGAAGTTTGATTAAATGGAACTAAAATAGATTTGCTTTGCTGTAAACTGCACAGAATGAGAGCACCATCTTCTTCCAAAGCCAGGAGACAACTTAGGTTGGGCCTCAGCCATCAAGGGCAAGGGCAACTGCATTTCATGATAAAAAGCTATAACAAACCCAGGGTACTTGGACACATCAAAACAGAAGTAATTATTTGTTTAACATAAGAAATCCACTTACAAGGAAAAGTCAGTAAAGGTCATCCTAAATTCCCTGTCTTGAAGAAGACAGATATTGCTAATAAGAGCGGGAAGCCTAACTGGCATGATCAAGGTTTACAGTATAGTTTGGAGTGCTACTGAAGATTATGTAGATACACAAACACTGAAATGAAACAGCTTTGCTTAGCTTGCTGCCTCATTAATGAGCACATTGTTCCATCTTAAATAATAATGGCAACCTCTGCTAGGCCTTGGCTGAAGTGAGTCCAGCTTCAGCCTGTCTTTCCTGAAATGCTGACATGTCTATCCAGGAAGACGGAAAATAATGTCCCATTTTAGAAAGTGCCTGACCATGAGGGCTGGCAACAAGTTACACTGCAGCCCTTCTAGCTAACAAATAGCATAGGCTTACTGAGAGAGAAGAGTTTTCCCGCTTCGAGTGAGAAAAATCCCCAACAGGAATACTCACATCCTCCTTCCCCAAACTGAACAGATAAGAATTAATCTCCTTTTCTTGTTGTAGGGAAGCGTACTCACTGTGCATCAGCCCAAACAAGTTTCATCCTGAGGCAGTACTGCCTATCTGCTATTAGCAGTTTGGGCTTCTGGGCAGAGTTGTCTTGCTAGTCTTAAACTGGTCTTGACTGTACTTAAGCTGAAGCTGTCTTCTCTGCTTACTCTTTCTGATAACTTCCTTCCTTGCTAGCTGTCCTTATCCCAACTGCAGTCACTAGTTCCTCTTGCTAGGCCCTTTCCACTAGTGATTTCTGCTAACCACTTCTTTCCTCTGTCTGTTCGTGTCAGCCACGTGCTGCTCATGCCAGTGTGTGATGGTAATATATTCTCAGGGCAAAAACAGTAATACACAGATGCCTTTGCCACGTTAACTTTCCTTCTTTATCTTCTGGGCAAGATGTTAGCAAGTATTGAATTAGGTATCTGCTCAGCCCAGGCCCTTCAGATATAGGTGGGTTGCTCCAGTAAACAGTTGTGATTTTTTTAACGGTAAACTACTTTTGCTACAGCAAAAGTATTTCATCCTGTGGTGGTTTTACCTTGCTAGGCAGCTGAACTCCACCACAACTGCTCTCTCACTCCCCCTCCTCTTCTGAGACCCAGTACACATGTATAACATTCTTTAAAAAACAGTAGTCTCAAAGGAAATGCAAATGAAACCTGTTTAGGTTATTCCCCATGTTAATTCTCTTTAGACTCCTTTACCCTTAACCAAATGTCCCTTGTCATCTAGACTGTCTCCTTGTGGGACCTCTCTAGGGCTATTTTTAATCCTGATTTAAAAACAAGTGTATACAATTTCAACAATTAATTTTAAAATGTGGCCTTATATATAGCAGCACTGGCACAGCAAAACAGAGGATAACCTGAAGTGCAGGAGCTGTATGTAATGTGTGGCTGGTAGTGACAATAACGGGACCCTCATAGAGCAGATTTCCCAGGGGGAAAAAAAAAAAAAGAAAAAGAAAAAAAAAAAAAGATTGAAACAGCACCCTTTTTTCTTATCTGTGTGTTTCTGAAAATACCATGGGCTAATGAAAGAATATTGCTCTAGAAAACAGCTCCCTGGGGTCAGATTCAGGTTAGATATTTTCTGGTGCCACATAGAGATTACAGCCATAAAAGTAGTTTCCAAATAACTTTCTATGTACGTATCCTGAATGCATTGGCAGACCAGATCCTGCAGCCCTGGCCCAGCCTCTTTGAATCCTGTAGGCGCTTGGCCTCAGTGCCCTTTCACTGCAGCAGTCCTCGGAGGCAGCAGCAGCTGCTATCCTTTCATTCATGCCTATGCCTTGCTCTGCATCCTGGTTTCACGTGTGTTGCTGAGCCTTCATAGGGCAATGTTTGCAATCCATATGCTTTTTTCTTGATAAAGGGAGACATTTCTGGCAAAACAGAGAAGAAAGAGAGAAGCATTGAATCTGTCTCCAGTCCTTCACATATATTTTGAAAACATTTTGGAGAAAGAGAATGCAGCTATTTCTTTCCACTGATGATTTCTGGGACTTTGTGACTATCCAGAGCCTTGGAGTTCACTATAATTACCTACTTGCATAGCTGCAAAGCGTTAGGGGCAGGCACTAAGAGGAGTACCTCTGCCACAGGTGAAGTTATCTATGCTGCAGAGTGTCTGGAAACCCCGGGACCCACTGAGCAGGATTCTCACAGATCTAGATGTCAACAGCTTTGAAAGATACGGCTCATTTGCTGCCCCTGCAGGCTCCCAGAGTTTCTCTTTGGTGAGGAGGAGGTTGCAAAATGAGGCTTGCATTTCTGTGGGAAAGATATCCATAGGCTTCTGTGCAGATGAAAATAGAAATTAATTCAACACCTCTAATGCTGTTTAGAACTGGAGATGCTGGAATATCAGCATCATATATGAGATGCTCTTGACACTTAAAGTAATTGGAGGTATTCATACCACATCGTTTGAAGGCACCTGCCCTGTTTACATGAGTTTCTGTTCTGACTTACCCAGCAGAGATTCCAATGTCTCTCCAGTCACTGCAGAGACTTCTCTAGATACTGGTCTAGCTGCACTGTTATGGGCAGGATCTCTCAACTTCAGGTCTAGGTCTTCATTCCTGACCAGCCACATCAATCACCTACATATTGGTGTGTATACTCTGGCTCCATTTTGGCATGTCAGTTTGCCCTCTGGGTGAGGAAAGCTGAATGCAGAGGAACCGGAAGTGGGTATTTGAGTCCTTCTTCAGTTACAGTATGGAGGCATCTACATTATGCCAGTGTCCAGCTGGCTGGCTGGCTGGCCAAAGGCATTTGAGCAGGTCTTTAAGCCTTCCATTGCCTTCATACCTTGCCTCAGAACCACAATGCTCAACTTTGTGTTATCATTGCTACTCCACAACAACAATCCCTATCTGACAGGCTGCAAAGAAACTGTCATTTCATAAATCACTCACAATATCATATGTTTAGAGAACAGTTAGTAGAATATGAGAAAAATCAAGTAAACATTAGCAAAGAACATGTCTGAATTCACAGTTTTACTGCTAACTACATTTCTTGCCAATTGCATGAAATTATTTTGTGAGAGATCACTGGGTTCACAGCTCTTCTTCACTAGGAACAGGGAAGAAATAAATAAATTGAAAAAAAAAATTAAGAAGTTAAAAGCAGTACCGAGGTGCATGCCTAACACAATTAGTCTTCTGTTACTACAAGGATGAAACAGGATGTTTGGCCTGGAAATCAAAACCAGTCCTCCCATTGCCAGCAGTCAGGTCAGGTGTGGCTCTTGCTAAGGCACACTGGAAAGTCAATAGTCTGGTTTTAGTGTCCACAGGCACTGAACTAGATTGCCCAGGGACAATGATCCAAAACACCTTAATCTATCATTTTCATCAAGACATCTGATGAAGCTGTTGATGTAGATATTTGGATTGCTAGAAGTCTGAGAACAAATGAAGTTGTTAGAAGATTGGAAAACTGGGACTAACGCCTTATGAGTTTCACTTAGGGAACACAAGCTGTCCAACACTGCCCCATATGTATATTTGTTCAGGCAGATGTACTACAACTGTATGGATAAAAACTGTCTAGAACTGTCTTCCGTTAGTACTTTGCATGGTCCTTCTCAGGGGAAACCAGGGGCTAATCAGACATGAGCACTATATCTTGTTCTGGAGACAGCAGTGGCCAAGCGCAGCAGAAACCTAATGCCAAAACAGCTCACTGCTGGCCACATATAGCAAATCTGCCCCCTCTGCTATGCAGTGCACATATCAGGAAAACTCCACAGACTGCTTTTGTACGGCCAGATCCCTTCCCAGTCACACTAATAACATGTTGCCTCTCACATAGCAGAAAAAATCCAGCTTCTCTTCACTTCATGGAACTCACAAAAAATCTCTTCTCTCTCTGTTAGTCTGATCTGTGAGTCTGTCACCTGGGTATATTTCACAGCAATGTCATTTCTCTCAGACTCTTAAAAAAACAGAAATAGCTGATGCACCATCTGTTTCCAAACAATACTTCTGGAACTTATTTTGCCAAATAAGGTTTCCTTTTTTTTTTTTTTTTCTTTAGCCTTGTTAAGACATGCTTTGAAACAAAACTAATAAAGGTAATATGTTTGATAAACATCTTGGGGTCACTGAATTTGTTACTTCCCTCTTTTTTCCCCTCTGTTTTTCAGGAATCCCTAACACTTCAGTTTCTCCTGGTCAATTGCTGTGCCCAACTCTACAGAGACAGAAGGAAAACTCTTGCATTCAGACTTTGCAATAGAAAGGAGGTGCAAACATCACAAGGAGAATCACTAGAAGACATGAGGAAAGCTATGGAGAACAGCTAGCAGGCAGACACTGTTTTCACCAAAGATCTCTCATCTCCCAGGCAGAGGACCAGTAGAAGACTTTTAGTGTTTCCACTCCCAAGATTTAGGAGGTCAATTCTCCAGCTTGCGAGTAACTCACACCTGGTGAATTAAAGTTGCAAGAAAGAAGAAGAGGGGAGTGAAGTGGGGCACTGTGTGCATTTCATGCTGGTGTTTTACAAGTGTGGAAGGTCATCTTAAACTTGATCTCTCTAGTGGTTGCCTATATCCCTTGTCAAAGACCTCTGCTCATTTGAGGGTGAGCCATGGTCATGATCTCACTCCCCTGAAACTACTGCCCAAATGAAGGTAGCATTGCCTTCAAGGAAGGAACATTCACTCTACCTCAGGTAGAGTCACTACATCTGCACAGGTGTCAAGGGTAGAATATGGAGTGAGAAATCTTTTGGGACAAAAGCTCCCCTTCCATTTATCAAGTCTGATAATGGATTTGTTTCAGCTTCCTTGCTGCAGCAGTCTGGGTGCCCTGAGTGCAATGAGTTATTTATGGAGGCTGCAGCTGTGACTGACATAATCGGTATATGAGTCTTCTGGACACAGAGGCACACAGGATGTGCCTGAGCAAGGTGACCCAGAGGAGTCAGGTAGTGGATGGAGCGGCTTATGGTGGAGTGAATTGAAGGGCACCAGAATAGCCACTCTCTCTAGGTCTGTCCCTCATGAAGTGTGTGTTGCTTGACTGACAAACTTCATTTCATGTTCAGGTTGGTACCAACAAGGGTAGTGACTTGCCTTAAGGTCATATACAGTACCAATGCCAAAGGTTATTTTTAAAGGTATTTAAATACAGGATATTTAATCACCAAGTGAAAGGTATTGGGATAAGGCACTTCTGAAGTTTAATGTGAACCTTTGGCTTTTTTTTTTCCTCTTTTTATTTTCAAAATTTCATAAAAATGATAAGTGTACTTAAACAGCGCTGAGAAATTGCCACAGAAAAGTGGTACAGGTAGTTTTACTGTTAAGGCAGATCTAAATGAAATACAATGTTATTTATTTAAAGGCAAAAAACTGTGGGATCCTTACCAGAGATGTGCTTTTTTATCCTTTGTGTCTACTCCTCCTTTTCAGTTCTAGTCATGTCATTGAGAAAATAAAAGCCACTCCACTACTAAGATCTCAAAGAACTTCAACTCATGAGGTACAAAAATTTTATTCATTGGCATTGGCTCACTTTCTCATCTCCAGCTGACTGAGGCTTTGCACTCTGTGTGCATGTATTTGTCCATCAGGCAACTTTCTGTAAACCAGCTTTTTCTCTCAGATTTTGAAGTGGTGAGAAGTGAGAGTCACCTATCATCCAGAATAATGCTTTAATCCTCTCCTAGTACTGCTAGCACCTCAACCTGCTCTCATGTTCAGAGAGTATTTTCTTGGTCATAGGCTTGTCATAGTGGTCCAAATTGTTCTTATAGTTCCCTCTCTTAAGGTAAACAACTCTTTTAGTGCCTGTACTGACACTGAATTTAGCTAAAAATGAAAGAGAAAACCTCATCCCATCCTCATACTCCCCCTCAACAGCATTCCTTGCTTCATTACCAGCCACTTTGCAAGGTTCCTTCAGGTAGCAGGAGCTCCCATCAGGGAGCCCAGACCTCACTGCCCAGTTCCACAGGCATAATTTTCTTGGCATTGCTTCTTCATAAATTCTCCAGCTAGGAATGCACTTACAGTGGCACAAGTAGAACATTGTGCAGAATTAAGCTACTTTTCTTTTTATGGTTAAGTCTCTCTAACTGGAACGGTTTCTTAATCTTACAGTGTGATTTATATGGTGGTGCAATTTACTATTTTAGTTACAGATTAACTCAGGAAACCTATACACACACACACACTTGTACATGATCATGTATATATATCAGATGATCATGTATATTAGCTGCAGTTTAACATTGGTACAAACTAAACCTATATAAATGTGGTTGTGTCACCATCCCTGGAGGTCTTTAAAAGACGTTTAGATGTAGCCCTTAGTGATATGGTTTAGTGAAGGACTTGTTAGTGTTAAGTCAGAGGTTGGACTAGGTGATCTTGGAGGTCTCTTCCAACCTAGACGATTCTGTGATTCTGTGAAATCAGACATAAGCTACTGAAAAAGTTTCCAAATCAGTGTTTAGCTTTTTAAACAATTGCAAAAATAAGCCATTTAAACTGGTAGCATCCCAGATTATGCTAGTAGCCATCTTTTCTCTTGGTTGAAAATTATTGTCAATACATATTTCAAGCAACATTTCACAAAATACTGCAGATCCTGGAAGAAACTACAGAAAACCAGTCGTAATTCCCTTAAACAGCTCAAAAAACAGATAGCAATTATTATAATGTGCAATATATAATGATCACATTCATGATAAATTAGCTTCACTTTCCTTACAAAACAAAGGGAAAATACCTAATGTGCCATAAGGTTGGTTATGACCCTGCACATAGTCAAGCTTCCAAACCAGTATTTTTTTCTAAAAATAGCTTTAATGCATTGTCCCAGTCCTAGTGAGGATTATTTGTGTCACGAGCCTGGTACTACTAATAAAAAACTACAATAGCAACTGCATTTCTAGTTCTTTACAGGATCAGTTCTTGACTTTTTACTGAGCCATAACTCAACACTATGGCATACAGAGCTGGCTTCATATGGTACTACAGTCTGACACTATGACCAGATAAAAGACGGTGTTCTGGATGCAGATGCATCATTCAGAAGATTAATTCATGGGATTGTTTACCATCACAGAAATAGGTACATGTGTCAGTGCTCTTACCATGAAAGCAACTTTCAGACTAAAATTGTTTACTTTCCAACCTCAAATAAAAAACTAAAATTTTGAGGAATGAATCTTATTTGCAGTAAAGCTACTTTTCATTGCAGTGACAGTTCAAAAGCTTTCAAGTGAGTATAAATTACACTTCCTACACTTTAAAAGCTCTTTATCTTGTCAAAATGGTATCAAGAAACTTCTTTGTAAATATGTCTCCAATGAGGTAACCAAGCACCCCTTTCCTTTTTCCTAACTAGGTCAAATGATTTTTTCTCCTAATCAGGTGATAAATAAATTACAAAGTCCTAATGGCCCCTATTTTTCCTCTAAAATTCACATTGTAAAATATTTTCTAAAGTGTGCATGTGGAGTGCGTCCAGTTAGTGTGTCAAGCCTTACAAAATTATATTTTGAAGAGAAATTGTACCAAGTCTTTAATTGGTGTCAAAGTCATATTTTTCCAACATCTCATATAAAAATAATAAAAAAAAAAGATTAAGTAATGTTGTAGATAGACTGATAGACAAATAATAGATAAACTGAGACTGAGTAGTGTTAAAAAAAGATGAATAAAAACCAACTATATATACATATATATATATATTGGCCACCCCTCTATCTCCTGTGAGAGAGAGGAGAAGGCCATGTTCTAGCATGTTAAATAGAGTAATAACACTCTCCATACAAGGCTTGCTGCTGGAGCCAGAGCAGCTCATCCTCTTTTCCCTCTTGTTAAGAGGGAGCTATAACTTTTGTTCCCCTATAATCAACCAAATGAAACTGCTTCTATAAACATTTAAGAAGAAAATGGTTGCAATGAAATCCTACAGTTGTGGAGATTGTCTCACCTAGGAATGTCTGGCACAATAAGACAAATAAGGAAGAGCTCCTTCAAAGATCACTTCTGTGGGTTTTCTCATGCAGCAAGCATGAGTGGCCATGAGGAAAGACCTGATTTCTAAGAACTGCCTAAGTGATAATCTCAAGCTGAGTCTCCAGCTTGGCACTGCCATTTATTATTATTATTATTATTAATTATATTATATATTATAATAATACAATTATATACATATAATAACATGTATAATAATAATAATAATAATTTTTTATGGCAAGAAAACTAAGAAAACTGCAATACCCGTTGTGCTGGCTGAACTTTCTAAAATGATTATTTACCTTGAAAACAGCTAGAGCTCATCTCTACAAAGATCCAGCCTCTACAAATACTTACATGCATATTTAAAATTATATTCTGAAGTCAAGTGGGCTGCTTGTATGTCTACTGCTGAGTGTTTATCTAAGCATTTCCAGTATATAAGCATTCATCAATAGAGAATGACTTCTCGTGAATCTCCTTACATTATTATTCGGGACAAGCATTATGTTGCTCATTTCATAGAATCATAGAATAGCTTGGGTTTGAAGGGACCTTGAAGACCATCTAACTCCAATCCCCCTGCCATAGGCAGAGAAGCCACTTCACTACCCTTACAGTGAAGAACGTCTAGTCTCCTAAAGTCTAGTCTAACTCTATCCTCTTTTAGTTTAAGACCATTCCCCTTTGTCCTATCATTATCTACCTGAGTAAAGAGTCCTACTGCATCCTTTCTACAAGACCTCTTAAGTATTGAAAGGCCACAGTGATGTCTCCCTGGAGCCTTCTCTTCTCTGGGCTGAACGTGCCCAGCTCTCTCAACCTTTTTTCATAGGAGAGGTATGAAGATATTTCAAGATACTCTTTCTTCTAATTATGATTCCAGGCATACTGTCCTTACTAGAATAACAGCAGGTAGAAGCACTAGCAAGATGTGAACTTTGGAAGGTCATTTAACTACCAAGAAGGCCAAACAATCCTGTACAGTTTTATAGAATGGTAGAATCATAGAACGATTTGGGTTGGAAGGGACCTTAAAGACCATCTGCTTCCAACCCGCCTGCCATGGGTAGGAACACCTCCCACTAGACCAGGTTGCTCAAAGCCCCATCCAACCTGGCCTTGAACACTTCCAGGGATGGGGCATCCACAGCTTCTCTGGGCAACCTCTTCCAGTGCCTCACCAACCTCACAGTAAAGAATTTCTTCCTCATATCTAATTGAAACCTACCCTCTTTCAGTTTAAAGCCATTACCCCTTGTCCTATTGCTACTCTTCCTGACAAAGAGTCCCTCCCCAACTTTCCTGTAGGCCCCCTTTAGATACTGGAAGGCTGCTATAAGGTATCATGGAGCCTTCTCTTCTCCAGGCTGAACAACTCTAACTCTCTCAGCTTGTCTTCGTAGGAGAGGTGCTCCTGCCCCTTGATCACCTTTGTGGCCCTCCTCTGGACTTGTTCTAATACTTCCATGTCCTTCTTGTGCTGGGAGCCCCAGAGCTGAATGCATTACTCCAGGTGGGGTCTCACAAGGGCAGGGTAGAGGGGCAGAATCACCTCCTTTGACCTGCTGGCTACGCTTCTTTTGATGCAGCCCAGGATACGGTTGGCTTTCCTGACTGCAAGCCCACATTGCCAGCTCGTGTTGAGCTTCTCATCAACCAACACCCCCACACCCTTCTCCACAGGAATGCTTTCAATCCATTCTCCTCCCAGCCTGTATTTGTGTTTGGGATTGCCCCAGCCCAGAAGCAGAACTTTGCACTTGGCCTTGTTGAACCGCATGAGGTTTGCACAGGCCCACACGTCAAGTCACTCAAGGTCAGCTCAAGGTAGAAAAAAAATCACAGCTTACCTTTTCACATCCCAGTATACGCATCTTCATAATTCTCATAAGGTTTTAAGACTTACTTCCAGTTCCCTGAAGTTTAATGGTGCCAGCCAAGATAGTAATCGCCTCCAATATGGGGATGATGAGACAGCAAATGGGAGAGGAGTAGTTTTGTTCAGTTTGATCATGTGAGAGACATGAGGCAGACTGTGAAGATTACTTCAGGCCTGTTGCTCCATTATGCCTGAATCCCATCTCATGGGACAGGTATCCCAGGAGAAGAAGAGAAAGCGAGACACCTTGTCACCAGACTGACAGTCAGTCCCAAGAGCACTGCAGAGTGGTGTGTGTCTTTTGCCAGACTGACTGGCACTAAAGCTCTACCCCAGTACAAGAGTATTAGGCTGTGTGAGTTCACAAGTGCAAAAAGCAAAGAGGGGAAAAGTATCATCAGAGGTACTCTAACAAAGAAGTATGTGATGTAGCTGTGGCCCTTCTGCACCAACATGCACCCTTCATACCTTTCCAGGCTGAGGTCAGCATCTGCAGATGTAGAGGAAGAAAGGAAAAGTTGTGTGTTAATTTTACATATCCTTCTTCTACAAGAGTGGAAGCTGTTCCGGTTTTTTTTTTGTTTTTTTTTTTTCTCCTTTCTCTATTCCTCTTGGAGGGTTAGCCAGCTGTCTGAGCTGGCCATAGGCAAAAAAAAATCTCATAAAATGGCCTACTATCCATACTTCTTTTGCTAAAAAGACCAGGGCATGTTAAATTCATGATGACTGGAGAATGCAAACAATTTAAGAAATTGCAACTCAATCTGACTTTTAGAATATTTGAGCAATTCGAGGTTTAGATTTCCACAAACTTGCAGGAACTAAATAAATACATACCCTTTGTGGTTGTGAATTTTATTCTGTTCCTTAAGAAAACTTACATTTTGACTGAATGACTAATAGCTATGCAAACGAAGAAGAATTTGGCCCTAAAATACTTGCAATTTTTGCAAGATGTTTTTATAAATTTTCAAGTCTAACTTTAAATTTATCACTATCTAAAGTTTAGCAATTTTGCCTTGTTTTTGCCTGCAGTCGCAATTGTCTTAAGACTCTCATCACTATTTCGGTTTAAATTAAAATGTTGACTGCAGAACAGCATTTGTTCTTTTCTAGTAGAAAATGAAAGTATTGGCAATATTCTGAGATGTTCTCCACTGCTTTTGAAAACACTACATGAGCTTACATAAAAGAAGAGCGGGACTGGAGTTAATGAAGCGCCTTCTAAACGCAGATCATTAGCTAGCTATTGTGGTTGTCTGAGAGCAATGCATTGCTTCACTAGGAAACAAATAGAAGTTAACTGGATCAATTGTACAGTATGCATCTTTTGAAACGGCATAACTTGAGTGTCTGAAGTAAAATATTCCATATAATATAATGCACATCCTGTATTCTTGTATCTCATGGCTACTCTTGAAATGTTAGTTTCTATTTAACCACTTGTTTTCACCTCATACTAGAATGTAGCAGGTAAATTTTTAGCATGCTGAATAAAAAGTGTAGTTTAGCTATATTTACAAGTGCTTTTACAGGAATCCAGGTGCTGAAACTGCAGGATGGAAAATGGCTTCATTAACTTACATTATTAGGAAATGTTCTGATAGAACACAGAAAATTACAAAAAAAAAAGTGTTAATAAATATTAAGAAATGTTAAGAAATAGCAAAATAACAGTGGATGTATCATACTTTAAGGATTAAGTTGCAGAAGTATTTTTTTTAATTTTAATTTTCAAGAAACTCTTTTAGTTATGAAATTACTTAGCAATTTAAAAACTACTTATTTGAATTGGTCAAATGAATCATGCTGAAGTTTTTGATGCACCAAGAAGAAAAGGAGGCTCTAGGAAGACTGAAAAACTTTTTGATACATCCAAGAAGGAAAGAAGATAAGTTACAGGACAAAAATTCTCTTTTAAACAATGAAAAAGACAGTTTAGTGTTCCTTAAAAAGAGTCAGCTTTCACTCATAGTTTTTAGAACAAAAGTTTGAATTGTTCCTTTTGGAATCCTAATATGCTACATTGTTCCAAGGGGGGGGGGGGGGGGGAAGCTATCTTTAAGACCCAGTAATATCTAGAAGATATGTAAATAAATGAATGGAAGCAGAAGTGTTCCCACACTTTGGCTACTCACATTTTCCAGAATTTTATTATCCCAAAATAATTTAAGAAAAAATTGCCAAGTGAACTCAGTACAATAATCCAAAATTTTGTATTCCTTATTTTTCAAAGCTTGAACAAACTTTGTGATGAAGACTTTTTTTTTCTTTTTTCTTTTTTTTTTTTTGCTAGCTTTACTATTCCAAGCCAAGAATTTCAGAAACTTTTCAGATGCTACTAAAGCTATGTTTATTTTTTTTTTTGTCTACTATTTCATTGTTGACCCTGCAGCTAGACAAAATAAATAGCTCTTCAACTGGAATTCATGTTGAATTCCTCTTTCTCAAGTTCCTATGAAAAATTATTATAGTCACTCTAATGGTAATTTGCTTATCTTCTCTCTAACATTTAAAACAAAATATGAAATTTTGGCTCAAATGAAGTCTGTGGAAAAGTCCTATTGATTTTAAACCGGAGCAAAATTTTTCTTACAAATAAGGAAATACAATTTTTCCTTGTTGTTAATCTAATCTGTCATCTTAATCCTCAAAATCTTCAGTGATTTGATCTTGTACACAATATTTCAGAAGTAGTTAACCTCCTACTATTGTTGTCACTGTTTTTGTTGTGTCATAAGTTTTGTTCCTTCCATTTACTTTTGAACCAGTGAGCATAAAGTAATATCTTTCATCCCAGAGAAAGTGTAATAAGTGAATGATTAAAGCTATTTTTGTAGAGCCTAGCTTCCTTTCTAAGAATGCAGTACATAATTTAGAAGATCTTGCATGAACACTGTATTCTCAACTTATGCAAAACAGTTTGTTTTTCTTATTGCTTTTTGTGGTGTTAGGTTATTATCCTTGTTATTTATATTATTTTAATGCATGGTGTGAAAATGTCCCAAAACTCGTAATTTACCGTAGAGTTATTTACCCTTAAATCATGCTGAGAAACAGTGTGAAGAGGTGTAAAACTATGACACTGTTTTCCACAGGAACAGTATTTTCCTGGAGTCACTGTCCTCTTGTGGTCTCCCTCAGCTGAGAATAAATCTTGTTCCTGTTCTGCCAGTTTTGTATGAAAAACCCTTTCTGTAAAATTTGTGCAATTTTCCTGATTAACTGTTTGAGTTTAGCCCTTTATTATTATTTTTTTTCCCTTAGAAAATGTCAGGAGCTTCTCTTGAGCTTTCTTAAGATTTTTCAAGGGAATGCTCTCTGTCCGCATGACTTGAAATGTAATACTGTATTTCTATGCATCCAGTCTTGACAGAGCTATTACAGAAATTCTTTATCATTCTTAAGTCCACATATTAAACCATAAATGTGAATATGACTGAGAAGTGAAGTTACTGGGAAACCTATGCATGTAAATAGTTATATGTATTCATTTACTTCTAACTACAAAAGTGGAAGAAGACTTATAAAGCGTGTGCTACATGAAAGCTGGTAGATATTTTCCAGTCATTGCTGAGTATCTGCCAGAAGACATAAAAAGAGAGAGGAAAGTGCTAGTGGAAAGGAGAATGAGGAATTATAACAAGAATCTTTTTTTTTTTTTTTTAAATCCATATGACGTTCAGCAGAACTGAATGCATTTTTTTTTTCCTGGGAAGTAATGGGTATTAATAACAGCGATAGAGCAGTAAGAAAAAGCACGTCACATAATTTCAATTTCAATGCATCAACTTCTGCTGTGAAAGCATTTGATGTTGCTTTATCAACGTATTTAAATTTGAAGACTGCTCAGCTGTCTTATATCTTTTTTGTTGTCAAGGTTAGAACTGGTTGGTTTTCTTTTATCACACTGTTTTTTTCAACCTTAATATAATATAAGAAGAAGCATAAGCCCAAGACCAATTTTTTTTTTTTTCCTGTGAAAAACAGTACCTTGAGTATTGTGAAGGACCCAGTTCTGTTGAAGAGGAAACGATGCCATGGGAGGAAAAGCAAGACATTTTAATTCTGCATGAGTGTATGAGTGGAAATTCCTTGTACTTCCTAGTGTTCCTAATAGGAAAAAAAAAAGGAATATCAAAGCAAGATTATTTGTATAATATATAATGACTGACCTAAATAATGACAATTCTGTACATATGCTACCAATATTGTCTTATTTTTGTAAGTGTTTAAAGCTATGAGTAAATCTTTGAGTGCTCAAAAATACGGATGACGTTGAAAATTGAAGAACCCCTACATGCCTCTCACCTCAGCTTTGTCCTTGGATATACTTTGAACAAGGTTTAGTAAGAACTTCAGAACTGGGTTCCTGTGATTTATTTGTTTTTGCCAGGAAACAAGTGACGGCCTTTTCACAGTGAAGCCAAGGCAAATAACAAATGCTTCTCTTACATTTGTAAACACATTTGATATTCATTAATTTTCTGAACAGAGAAAGAAGCAAAGAAAAAAAAAATAAACTGGCCAATGACTCCTGCAGAGTAAGTATAAAATAAATAAAGCTTTCCAGAAACTCTTTACATTGAGACAATACATGCATATATTTTTAAGTATACCATTATAAAACTGTATATGCTGTTGTATATTGCAATCATACATATATTGTAATATTCTTGACTATCAGAATCATCATACATTGATTCTGCAGCTTCTCTTAATTAGGGAACTATATAAGCAAGTAGACTCCAGTTGGGCAGGATGTCTCCTGCAAACAAAAGCAGCAAAACTGATATGCAGACAAGAAGTGGAGTTTCCCTCACCTCTCAGTCCAGACTACAAAGAGAAGTCTGCTTATCTCTTGATGCTCCCAGATGTCCCAACAGAAAAAGGAATAAAACTGTTGATAAGGATAAAGAATAAGAATAAGAAGGATAAGAATAAAACTGTTTGAAATCCAATTGCTCAAATAATGTGTCAATATAGAGTATATGTTAATGACACTAGAAATAGCAGGACGTTTCACTTTAAGCATGTGGTAACATTTTACATATTACACAACTATGTAATTAAGTGTGTATACGCCATGCTGTATACTGCAGGTGGGTATTTTTATTAAGACCTACCTACAAGATATTGCATCAGTTAAAATGAACAAAGGTATTGTAAATGACAATTGGAAAGTCTTTTCATGAAAGACGGAGTACTTGGGTTTGGAAAATTTCACTACAAATTTTCTCTACAGAGTTTGTTAATTGGCCCTTTTAAGGCCAAATGAACAAGGTAACATATTCTTCTTAGTCAAACCATTTTAAAGCTATTGCAAAATGTGGACAAGTTTTTCCATAATCCAAGGGTAAGCAAATTTACACATGATCAGGCAGAGAGACATGCTAATATTGCTAAGATTTGGAAGGAGGTATATGAGCAACAAGGAAGGGTAGCTATATGCAGATCAGAGAGACATCTGCAAAAGTCCTGAGGGAACCTGAGAGCCTGAAACTGCAGAAGTCGCTTCAGCAGTTTGTGAAGTGCTTATTGATGATGGAGCTGGCACAGGTTCCTGCAATGGTTCAAAAAAAGATGGGATGAATGTGCAAGAGAAGAGACTGACAGGAGGAATCACCACTACGAGGCTAAGCCTGAAATTAGACTGGGTTACCACAAAATGAAACTGCAGTGCTGTATGACAGTCATTACAGCAATATCTCAAACCTTCAAATACTTGAAGCATTAATTTTCACAGAGCTCCCATGAGGTGGGGAGGGTTTATTTCTGTTTCATCAGAGAACTATGACACAGAGCTTTATGTTTTCCTAACAGTTAGCAAAGATCATGAGGGTCCCAATAAAACACACTGCAGCCAAGAGAAGGTTGCTGGTAAAGCAGTATTTGCAAGCATTTCTATTGTAAATGCTCCTTTACTGATGTATGTCATAACTGCTCCCCAAACAAAATAATACCTAGCAGCTGAATTTACTATTTTTGGTATTACTGTGCTTAGATTAGGTTTTCTGCTGATATAAAAAAAAAAATTAAAAAAATGAAGAAATATTCAAATCCTAACCCATGTAAACATGTGGTTTCACAGTCACCTCTGCCTGCCCCATAAATCACACTTCTGCCTTTTCCCAAATGCTCTGTGTCCATACTCCCATCAACTCCTTTGTGTTGCACCGAGTAATCCCAGACATTAAGTGGACCAGTTCGTTTCATAGGTCTGGCTTAGAATTAGTCGTTTTGCTCCTCATCAGGGTTAGCTTCCACCTGGCAGGAGGAAGGCAGCAATGGGGGTGAGTAGCCAGGGATATCAAGAGGGTTGACTGCCTTTTTCAGAAGCAGTACAATCTTAGGTAATCTTAAAACCATCATATAACAGCACTATTACTTTACCAGCACAAAACGTTTGGATTAGGCAACCTTCATCCTTCTGAATATAGCAATTGACAAGTCTAATCAATACACTTTGACTTCTCCTCTGGAGAAATAAAGTACCTTGTGCAAGGTCCCACAGGATGTCTTTGGAAGCAGAACAGAAATCTTCTGAGCTTTAATGGTTGAGATATACCCTGCAGAAGGCTTAACTTCTTCTGCCATATGTAGAACATTTATCACCCTCTATTTCAGCATCTGAGGACTTTCTGTCATTTTTTTTTAGAATGTTCATCTATGAACAAAGATATTTGTAATAAATATTACAGCTGGGGGAACTCCAATGATGCATCAGACAAGCTGCTTACTGAAAGTGCTCTTGTGATAATTTGGGGATCTTTTGGTATTATCTCCTAATTTTGATACAGAACAATTTTTTATTTTTTATTATTATTATTGTTAGAAAGTTGAATGGCAAACAGGAAGCTCATTCAGTGACTGTGCAATGTAGGATGCATTCCTTACATGCGATAATGAATCACTTGGGGAAAGAACAGCTGCATATGACTCCTCTAGCATAATAAACCAAGGGATCATCAGTTCCAGGTGCAACAATTTACAGTGTTAACATGCAATAGAACAGAGAGTTGATTTTGATTATAAAGGATTCTTTGAATAGCCCAGAAAAAGATTAAGTGGCAACAGAATTTAAAATTTATTTTTGAAACCAGCTGACCAAGGAAGTCCAGATTGCTGTGTAAATTACATAACTTCCCAGACAGAAAAGGAATGCTATGTGTGTAATCACCTACTTTACTAAAAATGCACCACGGCCTTTATTTTAATCTTGTGTTCAGTGAGTATGGAGCTAAAATGTTTTCCATCTGCTCCTATTTTCCTTGGATAACATCACTGAAGTTTCACAGATGGAGGTGCAGACGTCAGACAAAAGTTACTTGAGCAAAATGATAAAAGCAAGTATTTACAAACAAGCTGGAGGAGAAAACAGTGGTAGAACAACCATGAATATTATTTTATAGCCTCTTTGTTCATGCGTTAGCAGTCACTGTAAGATATTTTTATTTGTTTTCCATCAATACATTCTATAGCATTCTTTTTTCCTCCCTAGATTTTGGATTCCTTTGACAGTATTTTCTAGTACTTAATATAGTAAACACATTACATTGGGATAGAAGGCAGTTGACTGTGAGAAGGCATACAGTTATACCTGTGCTTACAAGAAAAACTTATAACCTCAGAATAATAGCCTCAGAAATAGCTCCTGCTATTCCTAGTGCATATACCAGCACTAGGGTTTGGGGCAAGGAGAAGACATCAGCAATACTTAATTTTCTGATGTGTGCTGTAAAAGGAGAAACATTATAAAAACTCCAAAAGTTCATCAGAACAGGAAGTTTTTCTTCTTGTTGCTACTGCTATTCTTGGCTCCTATGAATGCAGAGAAGAGATATCTTTCAGATTAAGACTAACGACTTCAGTTTGGGGAACAAAATTAGATAAGGTATTTTAATATTCCACAGTGTAATTCCATGTCACAAATGCTCCTGCTGGAAGCTTAGGGCACTGGAAAAAGTGAGAAGCAATCTACTCCATATGAGGTGGCCACAACTTTATGACTTCCAAATGAAAACACCACCTGCTAATTTGAATAGATGGCTGTGAATGTGATGGATCATATGCAGTACCAGATGGCACTTTGTGCTAGACAGCACCTAGATAATACAGAAGGTAGGGGGAACAGCTTGATATGCTGGCAGCTGTGGAGGAGAGGGAGCAGTGTTGGTGGTGAAGCTGCAGGTTGCTGTACTTGCTGGGGCATCCTGAGAAACCAGAAAAGGTGGACTAGCCAGCATCATTTGTCTGTGAGCAGCGTCTCTCTCCAAAAGGCTTTTTTTTTCCTTCCTTGTCAGGCAGTATGAAGTCATCAACCAGTCCTGCTTCTGAACTCTACACTGAATGCTGGAAAACATCCCAGGGGCACAAACATCCAGCCTCATCAGCAGTGGACCCCACTCAGCTGTGGTTGTGGTGCCTGTGTGGGACTATCACATCCTGGCTCCCTTCCCAGGCAGTGTCCCAGCTCCCAGGGCTCTTGAGAAGGGAGCTAGACTGGAGTGAGTAGCCAGGTCTGCGCTGAGAAGTGGCCTGAGGAACAACTGCAGACTGTAGTGATATTTTTCAGGCCTGACTATCATCACTTTTCCCCACTTTCATTGGTAAAGTTTCCCCCCAAGGTACCGTACAGCAAATGCAAACGAGCACGGTGCAGCTGCGCTCTTCTGTCCCTCCATGCTTCTTATGCTTGCTCTGGTGTGACTGATTAGCAAAGAAGGTGGGTAAACAAGATACTTGCCAGCTGAAATTTCCCTTTCATCAAGGATATTCCCAGTTGGACAAATGCTGCCATAGGCTGACTATTTTATTCTGTCTAAGCAAAGTAATGGAACTGATTCAGTAAAAGGGATATTGCCCTACATATTTGCTATTTAAATAGCTTTCAAATTTAAAGGCAGTCTCCTGATTATTTTTAAAGTGCTCAATGAATAAAAAGTAAGTAATGTAAAAATAATTTCATGTTATTAGGGGACTTCAGTGTGCACCAGAAATAGTGAGGATATAGTAAATTCAATTGACAAAAAATACTCAAAGCTACACAAATAATAAAGTATGGTGCTTGCAATTCCCAGACTTCACTCTAAGATACTGTTTTGATTAACTATAATACTACTTAGATAAAATATTGCCTATTTTAAGTTCAGTATATAGTCACAATAGAAGTTCTTACTGGTAGAGTCTTAATTTCGTAGTTATTTTTGATTAAAAAAGAAGACAGGTCAAGACTGGATATAAAGACATACCATTATGGGAACATCTGAAGTTCAGACTGTTAGGAGTGAAGGTATATTTCTGGTTATATTTTTACATGTATTTCATGTCCCATGTTTATATTAATTTTAAAAATGTCATTGGAGCAGCTAGACTGTCTATAACAACAAATTCCATAGCTGTCTCTTTTCTTTTATTATTTTATTACATATTCATAGAACTAATTTTTCAGCAAGTTTGCGGTAACTGAGACATACCTGAAAGACAACCTTCCAAAGCACATAATACCAAAATTCTTACTACCTGCTGAGCAACTTTTATTACTGCTTCTTCTGTCAAAGTGGGGGTAATTTAGAACCACCCTTCAGAACTTCTTTGCAGCACATCAATGCAAAAACTTGAATTTATCTAACATGGCCTAAAATTAGCAAATGTCTGCTGTGAAGCAACCTAAGCAATGCTATCACTTCCAGGGTATAGAATAATTCAACCCAAAAGGGACTATAAGAGATTTTACCAGATAAATGAAAGAAAGTCATGAATCAGTTCATTTCATGACCACAAATGTTCAAATGTTCAAGAGGATTTAGAAAAGAGTTGAAAAAGAAAAGATGGAACTATAATCTAAATATTTGGATTAAATTCAAAATATTGATTCTATCTTCTGACCTAAAACATTTTCCCAAGAAAAGGTATCTGCAAAGGAAGGGGTACTGAAAGGAAGAGAGATGTAGAAATACCAAGAGAGAGTCACATGTGGGAAAACTGAGAAAAGGGTTGGTACTGGGATATTAAAAGTTGTGTAATTAAAAGGAAAACTCCATTACATTTAATGTAGGCAGGGATCACATCTTCATTTGCTACTAGAATAACTGAGAGACTCAATTTTTGGCAGTTCTCTGCAATAATGAATGTTGACTGGTAAAAGAAAGGTTAGAGAAGACATTAATATGATGTTAACATTATCAGAGAGGGCTCATATGCACAGCCATCAGCACAATTTTTGAGACATGTCCTAGGTCAACCCTGCCACTTTTCACCTGAGGAGACCTGCCAAACAGAGAACCCTGAGGCTGCTGTGCCTGGATGTCAGCACATTGGACACGTACTACTCTTCCTCAGAGCCTCCCCAGGAGGAATCTCATCCATGCTTTTCCCTGCAGAGGTCCAGTCCTCAGGAAGCTCTCTGGCCAGCACACACTACTCTCCAGTGAGGAGGAGGAAAGGAGCACAAGGCAGATCAGCTGAAATTAACCTCAGCACAGCAAGGCAACAGGGCAGTCAGGCACAGAGGTGATGTGCCACCACACCTCACATCCCCAGTCTGCTCCCAGCCAAGTCAGCCCAGTTTGAGCCACAAGCAACAGCATGCGCACTCTGATTTCACAGGTAATTTCATTCACAAGAATGATGAGTTCTATTCCACCAAAGAAAAACAAGAAGGAAAAAGGAACCGTGTCTGTCATGGTCCACATTACTTAGTCATTAACTCAGTGCCTAGCTCAGTTTTGGACCCTTCCCTTAGTTCTCTAACATCTCAAGTTCAGTTTACTCATTGTCTTTTAACTCATTACCTCTTTAGTTAACATAATATCTCTTTACAGTTATTTCCCTGCACACTGAGTCATAAGAAGTGGTTCGTAGAATCATAGAATTATATAATCATAGAGTCATAAAATATTCTGAATTGGAAGGGATCATCGGGATCCAACTCCTGGCTCCCTGCAGGACCACCCAAAAATCTGAGCCTATATCTGAAAGCATTGTCCAAACACTTCTTGAACTCCAGCAGGCTCAGTGCTATGAAAACTTCCCTGGGGAGCCTGTTCCAGTGCCTGACCACCCTCTCAGTGAATAACTTTTTCCTGAGTTCACTGTCATCAAGAATGATTACAGACAGCCATCAGGGCGGTAGGTCCTGAAAATGTGTGCTTGTTTTTTAAGGATTGAATTAAAATAGGAGAAAAATGTAAGAAAAGAAAGGCTGCTCCAGGTGCCAGTACTAGAAGCAGGGAGTTGAGGTAGGATCCAACCATCAGGGCAGGGTTTTGGGATAGCTCTTGTCATATGTTGTCATTAAGTAGCAAGATGAACTGGTTGTGCCTTGCCTCAGTGAACCCTGCTGGCATACAGCACATTTACAGACTTAGCCCGCACAGTGGAAAAGAGATGAATTCATCAACCAAACAGCCACAGTGTAAATCATTGTCTATATTATTTCAATCCCTTTCACAGCATGGGGTCTGCAAAGTAAAGATCTTCAGCTATGACTGTGCTTCATTGATCTCTCCCTGGCAGCAGATGCTTTGCAGGAAAGTTAAGGGTTAATCCATCTTGTCTCTGCATTATCTGAAGCATGAAGAGTACCATCTAAAAGAATGGAGGTATGACATACTGCAAATAAAGTAATTCAGTCACAGCACTGCCCACCTTAAAACTTCTCTGCTCCTTCCAAATCATAGCAGGAATCAAAAAGAAAAAAGTTTCAGACTGAAATGACATTCATGGTCTGCTTAATGACATATAAAACTTATCAGATTTATGCTTTAAATCAGAATCTAGAAAGAATAATGAACCTACAGTGAGACACACTGTACTCAAAAACAGTACGATTCTTACTTGTCCTAAAAATTGGCAGGGTGTCATCTCATTTTTCCATTCTGGTAGAAGCAGACAGGATTAAAATGAGCACAAAAACAATCTCAAGTAAAACAGATATGACTCAGGACTCAAAGCAGAGACAGATCAGCTATCTTGTGACACCATGCTGGAAAGGCTGGTAAATAGAGGCATGTTAAACTACAGTCTAGTGCATGAACCTTGGGTTTACAGAAACTGACAGTCTTCAGAAATATCTGCCTCAGCCCAGTATCTTCCTCAGAATATCATTTATGCTGTGCTTATCTTTGTTAGGCTTATGAAACCCAATAAATATCTTCAAAGAAAAAGTATATGGCATCAAAGTAATAAATAAAGTTCATCACCAGTTTATGTACATATATACTTTTCATCCCAGCTGGGAGGGTTGAATTCTTCTCAGTCAGCCACGTGGCTTGCCAGCACTGACATCCTGGTTACAGCTGAAGTCAGTTCAGGTGCAATGCTGAATTTTAGGATTAAACACGTCCATTACACAGGTTGCTGTGGCAACAGCTATGCTTTAAAACTGAAAAGCTGGTTTCATTATGGCCTTCTCTTTCATTTTCTGACTGTATCCAGTAACCATTTCATCAGGTCAAATGTTTGGAATATGCCCAGAAGATGATTTAATTTCAGTAATTTACATAGCGTCTATCCCAGGGTCCCTGAGTTCTGAGTTTTGGTTTGAATACAATGCAATAGAGCCCTGGCCTGTGCATGCCAAACTCATTTGTGTTATATATTTTGATACAACATATTTTGCAGAATCAATAATTTTAAGCTTAGCTTGTTATATAGATCTCAGTTCAAACAGAAAGCCAAGTATGAAAATGAAACAAACACAAACAGGTCTGAATCCTTTTTTGTTCTGACTGGAGTGTCCTGGCCAGTTCAAAGGCCTCCGAGAAAAACAGGTAGGTCACTACTGCTCGCATTTCAGGCTTTGCTGTTTACCTCTGTGTCACATTTCACTGCTTTTGTTGCTTGAAAACCTCTTTGTGTTATTGGCACTCATAGCATCAATGATTCTCTTTTCCCTCCCATGCCAATGAAACACAAGCAAGTTTTCAGCTGCTGTTTCAACAAGTTTGTCTAGGGTGGCTAACTGGGAAATGATACATTCAGCAGAGTGTAGTAGCATTTAAAACTTGCAAAACCATGGTGATGCAAACTACAGGAACTCTCCCAGACCTTCCCAATCAAGGCCAGCACAGGCAGACCCTGACGCACCGTGAGGACTTGGTTATAAGCAGTCTTGCATATATTTAGCCTCTTCCATTCTTTCTCCTTCCCTCCCTATTCCACGGAAACTCACCAAGTGCTGCAGCTGGCTGGCTGCTGGGAAAGGGTGGCCAGTGCAGACAGGTAGGCCCCAGCCATTGTGGCCAGCTCTGACACAGGCTGCTGAAGCTACCAGCAGCACTCACAGGGCTGGCAAGCTGCTGTAAAGGTCTGTCACCTACCTAATGGCAGCAAGGCAGTGCCACCAGCCTCCCGGGAGTCAAGACAGCTCCAGATGTGATCTCCTGAGACACCTGTGCCAGTGTGCCTGCTGCTAACACTTGTGTTGTTACCACCTGGAAAGAAGGAAGGGCAGCAGCTTTCCTTACTGCATCCCTCAGAGCAACATCAACGACATTAATTATTTTTCAGTGAGAGGAACATTAAGAGGAATAATCCCACCCAGCCTAATTAATTTACCAATCTTTGTATTGAATCAGTAATCATTTTCATCCCAAGTGCCTTTTATTGCAGATTGACTGTTATTTTTAAAATACTCACGTTCTGCTGATAAGATCTTACATTGTGTTTCTCCAAGATGACTAGTTACAGCAAATCTATTAATAACTTCTTAATGAAGTGAGAGGTTTTTTTAATATGTCTTAATCTAAGCTGTGCTAACATTTCAGTGTGAGAGGAATTAATTTAGAAACTTCAGATATGGTTTTCGTTTAAATAAGATTGAGTGTTCCAAGATTCGTACATCAGCATGGTTTTCTACCTAAAACGGAATTTTACAATATTAGATATCACAATAGTAGGTTTCTGTTTATTGTTTATTTACCTTGAAGAAATAGCTGTCCATTAAAAGGATATATTCTTATTTTCTTTTTGTCAGGGGCATGTTCACAATGTTCTCATTCTTCTGTTTCCTTCCTGTGAACAATGCCCTAGACATTGCTGATACGCAGCTATGGCATTCACAGGCATATTAAAGTTATTTACAAAATTGTTGGAAGCAGAGGCAGTCTGGAGTACACATCCCAGAATATATTGCCTTTAGAAACTCTAGTTATAAAGTCATTTCCTCTAGTTTAATCAGAGCCCTGAAATGTTTCGAATGGCGTTGTATAAACAAAGCAAAATATTAAACAATATCCTCCCTGTTTCTCTCAGCAAATGAATAACTCTGTATTTCCCTAGGGAGAGAAACTCCATAAGACCTGAAAGAAAATGAAGTTAAAAGATTACAGTATGACCTTGAAAGAAAAGCTGCAATCAGGGTATTGCCACATTTCATTTCAGCTTCAATTAGAAACACCTTGAAAACAGAAAAAAAAAAAAAAAAAGGAAAAAAAAAAAGCTTTGTGGCTCACAGACGAGTACTTGAAACTTAAAAATATAGCTACAGCCCATTTTGACCTGTTCAATGGAAATATTATCACCACAGTCTATTAATTCAGATATCTGATCTGTATTGTGAGAGAAAAACCAGTTTCCTTCTTCCTTGTAAGATGGTTTTATCAGATGATAGAAGAAATGTCAAGGGAGAAAAAGAAAACTCTACAGATAAATAGAAAGAACCTTCCAAGAAAGCTCATGTGTAAAAATAGTTTTTGGAAAAAGCAAACCGACAGGTCTCAGCTCTGTTCACTAGGTGCAGTCAGACACACACTTACACATCAAAGCAAACCAAAGAAATAGAAAAAAAGAAAAGGAAAATAATAATAATAATAAAAAAAAGAAACAGACGTCTTTAGCTCAGGTGTGATATATCAGTTCAATCTTTATGCAACCAACATGGCTCCAAAGCCATTTTTCTCATTAAGGAAATCCTGAGTGGGTTGCTTTCATATTCTTTAGCTTATTCTTTACGTGTCAGTAATGGAAAGGAAATGCCCACATGGGGCAGCGTAACTGTTATTAATGCAGACTCAATGTTTATTTATTTATTTTATTTTTGAGTAAGGGAAAATCTGCCAGAACATTACAGGAAATGTTGTATAGGAAAGTTTTCCTTTGCCAAAATTTATCACTTCTTGTAGTGGCTGTGAATGAACTTACAATGATAAAGTGGGGGAAAAAAACAAACAAACAAAACCCACCATATAATTCCTACAATTCCTTGCTACTGTTAGGATTCCTTGCATTTCTTGTCCAGGGCAGAAATAACCTTATTTTTTCATGTATTAAAAGAAGATAAAGCATACTGGTAGAGAAAAATAAGTCAGTGTTAATAATTAAAGCCCCAGCTTCAAGATCACTGATCAGTCAGTTTCTATTCTCATCAAAAGTCACAGAGGAACTTGCAGTACACACAAAAGATAAACAAGCCAACATGCAAGACCAGAGCTTTCTGACTACATACAATTTTCACCCACAACTGATATTGCAATTAATGACAACTATTATTGTTTATGTCTAAATGCAATACAAGTATACATATATTACCTTATTAAAAGGTATTTTCTGTTTGGGGGAATAGTAGACAATCAACTTTAAGGGTTCTCTTTACAAATAATGAGTTAAGATAGGACCAGTATACTTTTTGCTCTAGGAAAAACTGCCAAGTCCCCAGTCCAAGATGATCTGTCTATGAAGAATTATAATAATTTGCACCATGTCATATACACAGCTCAGTAGTATGAAACTACTTACCATCTTCCCTACAGCCAGCTAAAAGACCATGGTAGAGATGTTCTCTAATGTTTCTTGTGTGGTTTTATGACTGTCTTAAAGAGAAAGAGCAAGCATGTGAACTAATTATACTGTCACTTTTCCAGAGAACAACCCCAAATAGTTTATTCCATACATGAGTAGGTACTCAAGAAACAGAAAGAGTAATCTGTGTTGCACACTCATGTCTTGAGACCTCAAACAACCCTGAAAAGTTAAGTAAATGTGCACTCATCCATAAAATAAAAATAAATAAAAAATATTTGGTATTCTACAGAGAAAAGCTCACCTCCCCCACTTCATATATTTATTCACTTCTGTGAAGGCACCAATGAGTCACATAGCAATTCTCTAAATTATACAGAGTACCTCACAAAATTGTTTAACCCAATTACAGGCAAATTCCTTACTGCCCCAGAGAGTGGATAAAGAGATTCAATACATTTGCACACATACAAGGCCTTTTCTGTGCCTCTTATGTACATCTTTCCAAAGGCTTCTGCCCAGTGACAGTTACCTGCTAATGTTATAGAATGACTGCCTGTGCATTCACAAACAGATAATAAAGAGCACCACTAAGTAGTATTTAGAAAGATAAACCTTTGTTTCCGGGTTTCAAGGAACAAGAAGAACAAACTTATTGCGTGCATGTGAAAGTTTTCTGCTTTCCTACAGCTGTTTGCTGGGCATGGTGCAGCAATATGTTGGACAGGTGTAAGCAGGGCTACCCCTCTTCTTCATTAAAGAAGTAAAAAGTATATTAAGAAAAATAAAGTATTAAAGAGCTTCCATAGAAGCTATGCAGTGATGTGTGACTCACAGCACTTAGATGTCACAGGCAAGTTGCATCAGATTAAATGTAGAGCTCTACAGCTGACCTTTTAAGATACAAAATAAATGCCTAAAAGACAGCAATTGGCCCCCAAAGTCCCTTTTCTTTCCTTTGACTAGAAAGAGAACTTACTTTGTAAACATCTAAAATAAACAGGATTTTTGCTGACTGATTGCAGTAAAGACATATATTTTTATTTTTTTGAACTTCCTTTCATACCTTTTTATCATATCATGCTTGTCTTCACACTTGGTGCTGACTTGAGTGTGCTGCTCAGCTGCCTCTCGATACCTTTGAGTACTGGAGACAGAGTATCTTCACTAGCCTCAACCTATACCAGTGGTAATAATCCCAGCTGATTCAGAAAAACAAACAAACAAAAAAACAAAACACCACCAACAAAATAAACCTACAAACGTAGCCTCTAATGTAGCAGATAACAGATTTAGTGGCTATTTCAGAAACTCTCAGGCAACCAAGAATTTCATAAAGGTAGTCCTGAAGCCATTTTAAATCCTTCCAGTTACTGTTGGAGTAAAATATTAAATTTTAATATAGTTACCTGAAAGGGGTGCAGGGAAGAAATAGCTGCTTTTAGTACAACACAGAACTATGAACCAATTTTTATTAACATTTTCTGTGTGAAAATTATGATAGTGGTGAGAGGCTCTTCTATCTGCCTTTGAGGATAATAAAAAGCACTGCAGTAATTGCAGAGCACTTGAGGTATTCTCTCAGTGCTCTGTGATTTTTCATTTCATAGACATTTACAAATTACTGGTTATTTCACAGCTCCAGGACCTGTCTTCAACAAAATTATGGAAGAAATATAATTTCTAACCCCCTCTGGTGTCATGGTGGCTTAGCACTTGGAGGGATGGGGAGTGCATTCTAGGTGGTCCTTAAGATAGTGATATAAGGGTTAACTCGAAGCATGAAACAGTTTGAGAAACTATTGATATACAATAATGCAGCACATAAGCAGAGGTTGTCTTTCTCATCAGAAATAGGCAAGTGTCAGACTAATTCAAAAATGGCACAATAAAAAGATTTTTTCTTAAATTAATCCAGTAGTGAAAAGGTCACTACAACAGTCTTTAGATGAAACTATCAGATAGAATAAATGGGTAAGATCCACTACTTTTCCCTCCTCATGGACCTGGCCCGCAGCATTTCTGGAATAACGTTATACTGTGTAATCAGATCTGTTGCATGAAGTAACCCTTTACCCAAAATAAATGTATAAACCTCACAAACTGTGTTTTCACAGTATAGCACTGCCACAAGAAGGAAAAAAGTTTTGCCATAACATCTCAAGCAGAACACCAGCATACCTGCACTAAGAACCAGAGGGAGTTCATAGCAGGATAAGATATGTTAAAAGCAATATTACTGCTAGGATTAGATTTCTGTCCAGGATCCACTTCTCCTAAGTGAATGTACTAAAGTAAAACAGAAAGACAAGCTCACTCTTGTGTTAGCAGTATTATTATTATTATTATTTAATTATGGGTCAGGAATCAACGGTCAATCATCCTTACACTAATCTTTCTAAGGGCTTTGGTAACTCTGAAATCAGAGACTGTCTGAGGTAAAGAGCAGTTCACCAGTGCTGGTTAAATGAAGACCAACAAGAACATGCTGTAGCTCATGTGATGGAGTTTGTGGAGATATTCTTTTATTAGTTTGCATATCAATAAAAAAAAAAGCACACTGACTCAGGCCTCCTAATGCTTACAAGCTGGTTCCTCGAATTAATCAAATATTCAAGAGAACATAACCAACACCATGGCATATGAAGTTTGTCTTTTTAAAATGCATAAATGGCTTTTCTTTCTTCCAGTGGACCAGATTTACATACTTTTTACTTTGGCTTCACTCTATTGTTCCTATTATCACTAATAGAACTAATCTTTGGTTAAATCTTTTGACAAAGTCTTTTCTTAATCAATCTTTTGTTAAATTTAGCATAGATGCTTTAAGGTAACCATTTTGTTTGAAGGTAAGCCATAAATATTCCTAAATTTTTATTCTCTACAGAGGTCACAGTAATTATACTGAAGTTCTTCTCTGGTAAAAAATAATTGTTCAAGTTTGGTAGCCTAGGGCATACGCTCAATCAGGTGAATACACCTCCTGCTCCACTTCAGACAGCCTCTGATTTCAGAGCTACAAAACACTTCATGTAGATTGGTAAAAATATACATGATTATTGATTCACTGGCCACTAAGATTAAAATGAAATTCCTTTAGAAACTATTAGTATTGTTATGATACTTTTGTAAGAGACACAAGAAGCTGTAGAAAAAAAAAACTGAAGATATCTATAGAAAACAAGAAAACTTTCAACAACGTACAGATGAGCTAAATGAGTCTAGCTGCATAGACAAAATAATTATTATTACAAAAATAATTGTTTCTCAGTTGCATTGTTTTGAAGCAAGTTTTACTTAAAAGCCATCTGGATAGAGATTCCTAAATCATTTCAAGAATGAGAAGTTTAAAAATCACAAAACCTAAGAGAAAGGTAAGAAACACCTAATGTCAGCCTAAAGCAAACAATACAATTGATGGAGCAATTAAAGCTTTCCACCTATGCCAAATTATAGAGCAAGCTGAGAGAAAAAGATCTTGTTTATATTATGAGAAAACGAGCATCCTAGAGCAAAGGCAATAGATTTAAGTGAGTTAATTGGAGCAAATAGTCCCATATAGCATTTTTTTGTTTCCTGAGATATCATTATGAAAAGATTCTGGAGCTAGAAATCTTCTTACAGCATATCAAATTCAACTTTGGTACATATTGGCTGAGAATGGACCACCTGAGAAACATTTACCCCACATTGGCATGAAGTCTGGGAGAACTTTTCTTTATTAAAAGCTGAATTAATTTAGTAAAATATGACTTCTGCTCAGCTACTTGCACTGTAATGAACAAGTTGGTAATTAATTACTTACACCTTTATCAGTACAATGTTGGAGTCTGTTTTATTTTTCAGACAAAGGGGTATTTTCAGTAAATGTGGAAAAATAATAGTAAGTACTATGAAAAGAACATATTTCTGGAGAAAATTAGTTATGTGTAATTATCAAAGCCAGTTTTCTTTCTTCAACATGAACTCCACATATATTCCTAGTGACAGAAAACTGATTTCTACCAGAGCCTTAAGACTTCAAAAGCAACTATCTTTTAATGATACAAGTGACTTCTATATCTAAGATCTGATGATTTCATACTGGAAAAGACTAGAACCTGCTGATTCCCAAAAAAAACTTTGCTAGCATCAGGGCTATAACACACGTGAAACAGTTTTCATATAAAAGCAACAACCATAGAAAGGGTCCCTCTTTTCTCCACACCAATCTCACTTTTTGAGCTTCTCAAAGAAAGATCAAAATACTTTTGCCATCAGAGAAGCCACTGTGAACAGCTATCAAACAAATGGTAAACTGTCACGTAAATTATGGAGTATAGCTAATTCTCTGTCACCTACCAATAGCAGCCATAGAACCAACTGAGTAACAGATATAGAGAGGGAAAGACAAATAAGTGCGGTGTTTTTTTGTTTGTTTGTTTGTTTGTTTGTTTTTTTCTTACTTATGTGCATACTGGAACCAACTTTTTTATAGTTTCCTGAAAGAAAACACCAAACTGTGAGATCTAATGCCGTATTTATTGTATTTAAATTACAGAAGCAAAGATGCCTACGTTGTCAGTCAGATATTTTGTTTAACAGAAAGCTGAACAGAAGAGCATCTGCTGTCTAAGAACTGGCATCAGTCAGTGAGCCTTGCAGACTTGCAGGGACATGCAAATGACAGATAAGGCAAAGGGGGAAAGATTATAGTGAGAGCTGCCACCACTTCATAACATTGACATTGTACATTTTAGGGTGAGAAGCAGCAGTCAGCTGCAGAAACCAAGCAGACCCATTTTTCTCCATTTGGATAAAATCACCCTGAAATGGCCATATTCCCATAGAAAATAGGTGATCTGCCAGAACTGAAGGAGATGAAGGGCAACAAGTTTTACTCTTTTTGCCTGCAGATAACCTCTGGCAGGCAACAAACACAGTGAATTAGAGAGGGACATCCTGGCACATAACAATAGCAAGTCCAGGTAAAATCATAGAATCATTAGGTTGGAAAAGCCCTCCAAGATCATCTGCTCCAGCCATCACCCCACTACCAATTTCACCCACTAAACCATGTCCCTAAGCACCAAGTCCAACTTTTCCAAACTTTCGACCAAGTAATGGTTGTTGATTGCCTTGGAGAAGCTGGTTGTCTCAGACTAACGATGCAATATCATCATCTTGTACTTTTGTTTCTCTTTGCAGTATCTGTTCACACCAGACCCAGGCAACATTAGTACTATTGTTACATAGGCGTGGCTGGAAAAAGGCTGTGTGCTTAGCAGAGTAGATGAGAACAATTTTGGTGCAGAATGCAACCCAGATATCAAACCCATGAAACAGGCTCCTTGGCTCAGAATAATTTCAGAGCAACTTGTGTCTAATTCATGTCCACATCGACATCAATATTGTGATAGGCCAGTTCCCAAAATTAACTATAACATTTCCAAGGTCTTTACCAACAATAGAGAACAGCAAATGTTGAAAAAACAGATGCAGTGGTTTCAGGTGGGGGGGGGGGGGGGGGGAGGAGGTTAAAACTGAAATGTCTCTTGATACTACATAAGGTAACATGACATGTTATAATATGAAAAATTCAGTGCTATGACAGAAGTAAGATGTAAATAAGAGGAAAAGTTTTCATTTTTCCTTCACACCCGCTAGACTGGTTTGCTAGTTTTCATGTTGTTTTGTGCTCCTTATGACCTAAGCAGGGCAGGTGAACAAAAGAGTGAAGCATATGTAGCGGTTAAAAGTTGTCTTGTAGCATGGCTTCAGGCCTAAGTGAATTATTCACCAGTGATTCAGCACATCTTCTATGAGAAGGAATATGGCTACTGGCTTATTTTTGTATCCAGGAAAAACATCTGATTAAGATAAACGAGTTAGAAAGAAATTTACCACTTACCACCAAAGCTATAAATAATGTCTGCAAATGACCAACTACTGGCAGTGTTCCTTGAAAATATTTTTAGATACCTTATCATATCACATTTAACCTAAAATGTATTATACTGCGGTCAACAACATTAAAGGGTTAATAACATTAGCTTCCCTTAAGCTTCTTGATGTCTTATTTGAATTTCTAAGTAAGGTTAGGACAGGATAGAAATCTCCCATTTAATGCTTAGTATGCTACAAAAATGAGACATGAATAATACCAAAAGACAAGTTACTTCAAATTTTGCTTTCCTTTCCCCCATAATACTGAGGCTGTTTGAACACCAGACAGCATAGTGAGATACAGATACTTCAACCCAAGGCATTCCTTTTCTATATTAAAATGGAAAGTCTTATTATTAAGAATTATGGAGGCTTTTAACCATGGATCATACATGCTTTTATCTTCTGTGCCCACAACAAATTTTTCCTCAGGTGGTCAGACGCAGTACTTGGCCTTCTAGACTTAGAATTGATATGAAGTTTCCTTTAAAATGAGTAAAGCTGTTTCCATTGTTGTATCATTTAGTTCAAGAGGAAAGAAAAAAAAAAGCTCGAGGCATTGGTTCTACATTTTTAAATTTGCAGCACAGGTACAGGACAGTTAAATAAGAGCTCCAAAAGCCTTTTGTTCTACAGGATGATAAGTAAGGAACTTGCCTAGACTCGCACCAGTTTGCACTATGGTAGTCTTGTCCCATGGATCTGGTAGTCAAGCAACAATTAGCTGTGGCTAAGTATACAAGCCCGTTTCTGCTATCTTATATCAGAAGGTGTTCATTTATGATGAATTTACATCCTGATTAAAAATATATAATAATAATAATAATAATAATAATAATAGAACTGGACAATATTTAGTAATGTTTGCTTAAGGAATTCCAGAGTGTTTTGGAACACCACAAATAAGCAAATAAGCTACCCTGCACTTAGAGAGTGAAGGATCATCTTCAATCCTGTCAGTCAGACAGTGGATATAGCTGTGAATGCAATTGCAGCCTTGACTCTAGCTAGCTAAGGCTACTGCTGGTCTCCCATTAGGACCAGTAATGTGGAATACAGCACAAGCTGCTAAATCTGACTGCAAAAAATTGTTAAGTCAGGTATTAATAAACCACATGTTGTCAGAGCTAGAACTATTACTGTATCCAACCAATTAATTTAAACTTACCTTTGCCATATCAACTGTTGTGATTGTAGTGTACACGACTTTGTTTTTTCACCATGTTCAACAACCCATGATCAGAAATTATGCAGTCAGGAGCAAGAGACTTCCATCAGTGATTCTCCCAACACACCGTGATCCCAAACTGACCATTTGACCAGGACAGGCAGATGGAAAGTTCACCCAGAAGAGCCAGATGACAATTGATGCTCTGAGCAATACTTGGTATTTCCACCCAGCCTCTCACACAAGCTGCAGACATGCAAAACAAGTTCCTATTCACAAGGAAGAAAATGACAAAGAGAAAAATGTAGCACAGGAATGTGCCTACATCCTCTGTCTCTATTTGAGAAGAGCACTTCCTTGTGATATGTTATGCAAACATGTAGGAAAACAACACATCTTTTTCCTGAAGAGCTTATCACCTAGAAAGCCAAAACAGACAAAGACAGGGAAAATGAAAAGATGCAGAGAGACATGAGGTGATTTATGCAAGGAATTAGTAACAATGTTGTTCCCACTATATTTTAAGCTTGCTGTTTTTGTTTTAGACCTGAGACTTGTATGCCCATAACTTCAAGTAAGGTCAGGCAGGGATCAAAAACTTTTTTGGCTTACAGTCTAACATGATGTCCGCAGCTTCCCACATGAATCAAGTGCCTGGTAAGACTCTGGACAGACACTACTGGGAGGTGGATTTATGTTGGGATTTGGACCTTTATTTTGAAACAAAATTAACCTTTCAAGAGACTCTGGGTGTAGCAGCAAGGGTTATTTACAAGTGTTAGTATCTGAAACGCAGTGAATTATACACCTAAAACTACCCAAATTAGCTGGAGTACACCAAGGACATAACAGAAAGGAGAGCTAAGCGCTCGTATGATAAACAAACACATTAGTAGCACACATTAAAACATGCCAGTGATTACCTCTGTTTACAGTCTGGGTTTTCTCTCACTGCTATAGGGTATGGCAGTCTTACACCTACTGCAGCAATAGAGGTTGTGTAGTCACACTTTAAACTAGACGATTTGGGCGCTTATTGGCATTGTAACCACAGTGGTACAGGTATCAGCATGAACTAATCTCCCTAGCATTTGCCCAGCTCCTCAGGTGGGCTTTACAGAAAAATGTGCTCCTTGATCTACCAACATAGACCTATCAGCAGCTGTGAAGCTAGTTTAAAGCTAGCTTAGCTATATCCTCTTGTATTGCTGTCATTCCTTTAGAGAGGGATCTTGAGAAAAACTTGTCTGCAGAAGGTGTTCAGAAAAGTGCTGTGAAAATTGAAGTCCTTTCACAGGCCCTGTATCAGTTCTCACCAGTCTGGAGTGTTGCAAAAGACAAAGTACGATCCCAATAAGCAGGAGTAGCATACAGGGAAACGTCTAGTGGAATTTTGTGGAATTTGTTTCAAGCGCCAATACCAAAACCCCAAATTATTGTGCGCTATAAGGATATGCTAACAGCAACAGAATAGTTGAACCATCCAAACAGAAAGTATGACATACAACAGTAAATGAATTAATTAAACCAGTGAATCAATAACTTTGGGAGCTACTTTGCACAGCCTGAAGAAAAATGAGAACAATAGGGAGAAATCACTACATTTACTTTTAAGTAATACTTGGGAAAAGAGTTCATAAGGCATGTATCCATAACTGGTCAACTCACTACTTAAGAGCCCATTGAGCCCTGCTAGCAGAAATACAAGGCTGATAATTTGATAATTTAAGACACTGAATTTTGCAGGAATTGCTAGATAAAATCAAATTAAGGTAATCAATGGTGAAAAAGGATCTCCACATAAAAGAGCTGTGTTGTTTGTTGTTTTTGTTTGTTTTGTCTTCTTCCTTGATACACACATCAGTAAAAAGAAAAACTTGCCTATTAAGTGATCATGACAAGTATCACTAGCTTGGAGGATAACATCGTGTTGATATGGTTTTGTTTTATGAACCACTTTTAAAGAAGCTTTTCACAAAGTCCTTTAGGAGCTACGCTGAATTAGGATTGATTTGTTTAATGGCTGCAGCAGAGCAGGAAAAAAAAAAAAAGAGTCAACAAATGGAGGAACACACAACTAGAATTACATTTTACAATGCATTTTGTACCTATAGACTACTCCAACTTGCAGACAATGCCAGTATTAGGTTTCAATTGATTTTTACATGCTGACATACCATTTAGCTACTAAAGGCACTAGACTACACTGTACCAGACATATTCCCCTATGTGAGATTTGTAAGGCTCTCATTTAACTGAACTGTACTGTGTAACAAACTTCTGAGAAACCATCACAAACAACACATAAGCCACAAAATGGGAACAGTAAAGATAGTATTTTCAAGATCATTCAGTATGAGACAATAATTTACAGCAAATCATAACTAGCATCATTAAAGAACAAACATTCAGTAGGGACAAGTAGCTTCATCTGGCAAGCCACAAAAAAAGCCTATCCCATAATTCTGAAAAATAATTTTTCACATTTTCTCCTAAAACCCATAAAGTAAGATTTTACAGGATGACCGAGAAGTCAAAACATTCATGCCTGTACTGAACAAGGGCATACAAGAAAACAATTTTGAAAATCAGGAGGCAGATGAGAGCTGGTCTTTTAAGAGAAGAGTTAGGCAGAAAGAAACCTGGACTGAGCTGAGTTTACTGTATTGTGTTCCATGGCTACTGGCTGAAGACTTTCAAAGTCATCTCCTTTGTTTTAGGATTAAAAGGAGGAAAAAATAAGCACATTTCTTTCAGGCTAGTAATGTTTGTTATGCATGTAGAAAGACTGCAGCAAATAGGATCCAACTTCTACAGACAGATACATGTCTTAAGAATGAAATTTTATTCCTACAACCTTGTATCTAAGGGAAAACAACCAGCAAAAATAAAATGAACCCTTAAGAAAAGCTCAGCCTAAGGATCTTGTCTGAGACAATAGCAGCTTTATCATTCTCTTTAGGGAAACCAGAAGCAAGTCTGCCCTGTGACATGAAAGCAGGACTCCCTGTTACTATGTAGTATGAGATGTTGAGGTGTGTACTATGAGAACACCTTGACTGCCTTGGAAGACCACAGTCATATTTTCTGTGACTGAGATGCCACAGAGCATGCTCAAGGGATTGTGTTACAGTGAAGGAAAGAACAAGGAGGATGTGAGAGAGGAGTATAAGTGATATATAAAAATGCTCACAATAGAAATTTACACTAGCTAGCAAATGTCTCTCTACACTTATGCTACCATATTCATCTTAAAACACAAACAAATGAACTGTAGTATTTAAACAAATTTACATAGAGAACTTCAAGTTATCTCAGAAGATCTGTGCAAGCAGCCATAAAGATAAAAATGAAATCTTGTAGTTCCTGAGGCAGCTGCGTAAAACATGTAGATTTATACATAGAGAAGCTCCAAATGAATAATGGCCAGGTGTTCTCAATTTCCATTCATTAAAGAAGCTTTTTGTTTCTAAACTAGAACTTTGCCAATGGTTTGTCAAACCAGAGAGTATTATTCTTGGGTACGACATCAACAATAACCTTTCTGTATATCACTGCTTCTATGAAATAATTTACATCAAGACAAAGAGATTTCACAGTGACTAGTCCTGATATGTATTTGCTATTTTTGATACTCAGTTTGAGGCCATTTGGAGAGTTTCAGGGAAAACCATCTAACACTTTCTAAAGAATGGGTTTTCTTCAGTTGGTCTCCTAAGCTTTTTTACATGGAGTCACTTGTGAAAAATAGTCATTCCAAATTTTCAGGAATGGGTACCTACAGAAAGGATATAGCTATATTAACAGACCTAGATGAGTGAATCTGGATGTTTTGTTGTTAATTTCTTAGACACAAAGAAAATTCACTTTCCCACAGGAGCAGAAAATCACATCAGCCAACATAGCCTAACACTAGCTGCACCTCTGAGAGAAGGGTACATGGTCTACCCCTTCAGCTTGCTGTCTGACTTCAGCTTGCTGCTGCTGAGATGACTCTAGTGGGACCTAAAGATAGGGAGGGAAATCCCAGGAGATAGTATTTGTAGTTGCGGTTACTATTTAGTAGTTCAACACCTGCTCACTGGAAACTAGAAAGCAGATACATTCATTTTACTGAGGCCACTGCACAGCCATGCAACTGTAAACGTTTTTTTACCACCCTTGACTTAAATCTAGTATAAGTGGGTGACCTAGAACTGAATGATTCTGTTTCACAACAACAAACCTCTGAAAGATAGACATTGTATGCCTGCATTTCCTTTCACTAAGCAGTAGTTCCTTACTGAGAGCATTTGCATTCACAGTGTCACTTTTTTATGATAACAGAGGTTTCACAGAAGATTAAAGATTTGCTATCTGGAGATGCTTAGGGAGACAGTAGCTAAGTAAAAATACATTAAGGAAAAAAAAATCCAATAATGAAAGGAAAACAATTTTCCTGTATCTACACATGCTTTTCTTAGGAAAGAACAGTGAGACTGTTCACTGTTATTTGCTAGGCAACAATTTCACAAACAGAAATAAATCCCACTGAATTCCTGTGAATTAGCTTTAAAAATAGATTAAGCATAAACACAATCCTTACCATAAGTCATGCAGGAGTAAAACTGGAGGGCAAAAACTGAAGGAATTAATAAGGTGTTCTCAGTACTTGATAAGGTGAAGCTGACAGCAGCCTGTAGCAACTTAGCAAGCTAAAGGGAAAAGGAAGGTTTTTTCCTTCAGCTCAGTCCCCTTCAAATATACTTGCAACAGAAAGAGGGAGTTGTTAACCCTGTAACACTGACATTTTAAAAGCAGAGATAATTATAAACAAGGTGAACAAACCCTACCAAGCAAATGGGTTTAAGTGGAATACTTACAAGGTCCCTTTTTTTTTTTTTTTAAGAGCTAAATATGTGCTAGACAATTTTAACGAGGCAGTGCAAACTGGAATTATCTCAAAATACATTCACTCAGAGATAACACTATCCAATTTCTGTTTGGTTCAGGATTTCACTCACAGTAGCAAATACTTATCCTGTGTAATTAAAAGAAGCATTCATACAAGGAACATGAGGTTCTTGAATATGAATTTAAATATAGCAGCCTCAGAAAGCAGTTAAGATTAAGAATGGATTGAAGTTCTAAATAAAATCATTTACAATCCCTACACTTTAGAAAGCTCAATAGATGTATGTATATAATAAATTTTGAATTCAAGGTATCAGATGTCAGCTAGAGTAAACTGTTTAAATAAGTTGATAGGATGATAGTACCTGTGTGTAAGGACCTTAAACATTTTCATACTGGAGTTGTTGTCAAAGCCTTTACCTACATCTTTCGTATATGATTACTTCTACTACAACATAACAATGAAGTGTTTTTTTGTTATTTGTTTTTTGGTTTGTTTGTTTTTACACTGGCTAAGTCTGAGCAATGCTAAAGCAAAATATGGTTCTACTCTGAAATAGCTCAGTAGATTTGCTCTATTGACACTCAGCCAGATTCTGTCACTTCAGTACCAGTTTCTCAGAGGTATTTAGATAATGTTAACAACTAAAATTAAGTTGTAGATCTTTCATTTCTTGTTTATTTCCAAGCACATCAAGATCAAGAAGGTGACTGGGAACAGCCAGATGGAGTTCTCAGGAAAAAATCGTGCCTCAGCAAACTGATTGCCTTCTACCAGTCATCTACTATTTGTGATGACTGATAGCATGGATGAGAGGAGAACTGTAGATGTTGTTTATCTTGATTTTTGCAAGGTCTTTGATGTGTTTTCCCACAGCAGTCTTAAAGCCAAATTAAGGAGATACAAAATGGAAAAGCAGTGTTGAGAATTGCCTGGCCATCCTGGCTCAAAAGTTTATCACCAGAATTAGTAGGCACAAAGTACATCTAGTGGCTACTAACCAGAGGCATTCCTCAGGGAACAACACTGGGACCAATACTGTCTTTATTAATGACCTGGATGATGGGACAGAAAGCACTCTTAACAAGTTTGCAAATGACATTAAACTGGACAGAACAGCAAAATACACTGGAAGCCCTGTATTTGAAATGGGGTAGCTCACTGTATGGGCTTACTGGATAGGGAATAACTGGTTGGGGAGCAGCTCTGCTAAAAAAGATCTTCGAACAAACTCAACATGAGCCAGCAATGTGCCCTTAAAGGTCAAGAGTATCCAGAGCTTTATTAATAGAAGCATAGCCAGCAGATCCAACAGGGTGATCCTTCACCTCTGTTTGGCACTCGTGGCACCACCTTTGGAGCACTCTGCAGTTTTAGCTTCCCCAGTACAAAAAAGACGTTGACATACTGGAACAAGTCCAGCACAGGGCAACCAGGATGGTCAACAGGATGGAGCACTGGGCATATGAGGACAACCTGAGAGAGATGGTTTGTTTAGCCTTGAGAGGAGATAGGTAAAGGGAAATATTGCAGTCTATAGGTGTCTATACTGGCAGGTTGTAGTGGATACAGAATCAGACTCTTCTCAAAGATACACAGGGCAAAGATGTGAGGCATCAGGAATAAGTTGGAACTTGGAAAATTCTGATTAGATACAAGGAAAATGGGTGGCCAGGCACTGGAACAGGGGTCCAGAGAAGCTACGGGAGCTTCATCGTTGTAGGTATTCAGAACTCAACTGGGCAAGGCCTTGAGCAACCCAATCTAGCTGACCTAATTTCCTTGTTTTGAGTAAGGACAACACCAGCTGGCATCCAGACCCTCCAAATTATGTAATGAATAATTCTGTGACCCTAGCCCTTCAGATTACACAAACAGAAAAGAGGTAAATGAGGCACTTCCTTCAATATCTCCTGTGTGTCTTGGTGTCTCCACCTAAAACATCTACAAAACTGATTTCTAAAATTCTTGTCAACTTTACACTGAGAAATGGATTCTATCTACTTAAATTATCATTGGATCATCTTCAGTATACTGTCTGACCATGTAGTGTTTATCTTCTCACTGTTGGCTCCTAACCTGATTAAATAAAAAAGGTAACAAACTATCATCACATCACAAAAAAAAAAAAAAAAAAAAAAAAAGATTCAGGGATGTTTTCAGGATCCCACAAGAAATCTGTGGGAGACCTGAGAATTTCACACGCAGTTCCTTAATCTTAGGATAACCATAACCTTTAAGGTGACCTTTCTTCTTTGTACAGTAAGAAGTGGAAAATAATTTACAAAGATAATGCAAAGGTAAAGGTACTGGAATGCAACGCCATCACATATTTCTGAAAAACTCATAAGTCTCTCAAATTACCGATAGAGGTAATCTGGTGGCAGATTATTGCAGGTGGCAGTATGTGACTGCAAAATCCTGTGGTGCATCTTTAAAAAATGGAAAGTGGGAATAAAAGTAATGAATAAGCCAAGTGAAAGAAATGCCATATGATACTGCAGATTTGGTATTGCCCCAAATCATACTTTTATATAGTCAATTTCCAGAGTCTAGCTTCATTTTAAACATCTTGTGCTGAATCAGCCAACCATGGGTGCCATGGACCGACTGTAACTGTTTTAAAGCAAGATCCATGTTTTTTGATTCTGCCTTTCAAGGAGATGAGGCTGGCCTAGCCACAGGAACATATAGCACCATGCACAATGCCAGGTCACTTCCACTAAACAAGATGTGAAAAACTATTTAGCATATAATACAATAAGCTTCTAGCTTTTAACTAGCCGTGATAAATATTTTGAGTGCATTACCTGGAATATGTTATCCCCAACCTCTGATTCCAATAATAATAATAATAATAATAATAATAATAATAATAATAATAATAATAATAATAATAATAGTAATAATAATAAAGATCTTTCTGAATCGTATGTGTGTGGGGAGAAATCTCAAAATCATCAAGGTGTTACTGTATTACAAAGTTAAATGTGTGGGTAGTTCTCTTCTTAAAGTTTTATGTGCTTGTGAAGATTAGATAATATGTCAGAACAGTTAGGAGAGGATTGGGAATCCTAATTGCAGTTCTTCTTCAGTAGACTTAGTTCTCTGGCTGACCTGTTAATAAAGACAACCCTTGGACCATGGAGTGAATTACTGAAGCAGAGCAAGGCGTAATGGCCTGATGCAGTATTAATGCTAATGCTGAATTACATATTATTTAGGCCAAGCAGTAATATAGAAAAGGATATTTCCAGTGCTGACTAAATAGGGAATGGAAGGAAGAAAATTGCTGACTTCAGTGATGACTCTGTATGCAGAAGGAAGGTTTCTCTTACTATGAACAATGGTGCAAAATATAACTTTTTCACTTAAAATTATTGATGTGAAAAAGACAGACCAAATTCTCAATAAATATCAGGTTGCTATATCAAAGATTGATTAATTATTTTAAAAAAGAATATGTTTTGCTAGGAATTGAAGTAAAGAAAGATGGATACAAAGAATGATGGGAAGTGGAACCAGGACAGCTCAGACAAAGCATAGAGCTGTATTCTTACTTAAATACCTGTAGTGTCTGTAAGCCATATGTACCAAGTATGTGTGATGCTGAGGTTAATTATCAGTGTGGGCGGAGGCTTGTAATGAGGCCCTTGGAACTTATAAAGGTATTTGGCATGTTCTACCTGTGGTTAGAGGCAAATGAAATGTAATAAAACAAGACAATTCACCTTAGTACACTTCAGTGTTTCACCCTACCCAAGAAATATAAGACTTGTCTAAAGAGTATGGTCTTTGTATTATGTGGTATTAAATTTACAAGATTCTGCCCGTGTACAAAAATGAATTTGCACCAGACTTTTATGAAAATATATTTTCAGCTCTAAGCAAGCAAGATAGCAGAAAAGCTATGGGATAAAGATTTGAAACAGTGCACAAAGCAGCAGAAGTTATAAAATCCTAGTTAATATACATGAGAAAATAATTAGTATGCATTGAAGCCTTGGAAAGAAAGCAGATGCACAAGCATTTTTACTGTAGATAAATGCAGTGTGGCTGCTGCTGAATGTAAAATGCAGAAGACAACTTTTTTCATATTCTTCGTCATGCTTGATGATCTTGCAGTGGTTTGGGATGATAATTAAGTAGCAAACTCATGGAAATTAATGTTTTACCTAGTCTATTTAATCCCATTTCCAGGATGTGACTGTATGGGTTGGAATCAAGTATCCCTGTTGTCTGACAGATACTATTACTATATGCTGAGAAGAAAAAAGAAAAAAGAGAGGGAAAACAAAAACAAAACAAAACAAACAAACAAACAAACAAAAAAAACAGACATAATAAAAAGCCCGCATTTAAAATATTATAAATTTGTGGGGAGGGAGTGGACAGGTTCTGTTCTATAGACCAGTAGCCAGATCTGGCAGTTGTCGTCATCATTGTAAAATACAATAATATTATTTCCTTTGCTTTCCCTGCTTTCAATGCTTCATTGTACACATTGTTCATTAGCTCTCTTTTGGGGACTGTTGAAGATCACAAAGACTTCTAGCCTTTTGAAAGAAAACTAGATAAATCACTCTGGCACCCTGAAAACCTATGGAAAAGACTATTTCCTTTCCCATTCCCACAAAATCAGGGTGCAAATTACACCAAGAATAGATATTCTGAGCAACTGCTGATATCTTGGTATTTGAGCTTACTATAAATATTCACAATATCTGGTGACAAACATAATCTTTCCCACTTCTCTTACTGTAACTATTAGATACATAACTAAAAGTTAGCTAAGCCATAGTAGATTTATTCTCCTTTGGTATTTACAATAATCAACATCCCAAGCAGAAGTAGGATTTGGCTAGTTTCAAGATTTGAAATGCAAGAGATCTATTGTGTGCAGTAGTATTGGGAAATTTTAAAATACATTTGCAGGTATAGTTGCAAAGATACTATATATGATGTGAGAAAATACTCAAAAACTATTAAAGAGTGACTTTCCTGATACATAGCATAAAAGAGGATTAAAGGATCTCTATACTTTACCATTGGTGAAGGGACAGGAAAGAAGAAGTAAATTTAGAGCCAGGCTGTAGTCTACATTGAAAATCACAGCTACTGTTTTTATATCATTTGCAAGTGCTTATGTTTGAACCCCAGGGACTTTGACCGTCTTCTTGTTTGATGAGGCTGTTCAGCACCTTACACTCCAAGAGCTCATCTTTCCATCTACATGACTGATGTCAGTGCACTGGAAGCAAGTACTGGTACAAGCCAGCAGAACCAGACAAATTCTGTATAGAGAAAAGAAAGTGATAGAATGCAGTCCTCTGTATAAATCTGATTATATTTCTAATTTTTTAGAAGTCCTGCAAAGAGGAGCAGCATCAGAACTAGAATAGAAAATATTGTCCTGTGAAAAGCTTTGCCAGTGCTACTCACAGACCCTCCAAAAACTAGCTCTGAAATGTAACCACTTGTCTTGCCAAAAGCATCCTTTTCTGCACAGTAGTCCAAACCTTCTCTCCCTCCTTGCCATTAAGCAAACACTAAAAGCCCATTCACAATTTTCTATTGTTCCCAGAAGATTTCTGGCTACTACAGAGCTAGACAGCAGAAGTACAAGCAGTCACATGTTCATCGACCATCTTTTAATTTACACTCCCTTCCAGAACAGCACACTTCTGAAACCTCATCAGTTTCTTAAAACAAATTACACATCAGTTCTGACAGATTGAAATTGAAGCAAAGCTCAGCAGGACTCATCAATTCTCAGCAAAGACTAAATAGCATAGTGAGCTATTTCTAATGCCTGTCTAAAGAGTTTTTAAAAATATGCATATGGACACCTTTAACTAACATACTGTTTCATCATGAGTAACTGAAGGCAAATTGCAGCTGTCAAAATCAGAGAACAAAACATCTTTATGAAATATTGATATTTTGTGATAAATGTCACTAGCACACAACTTATTATATCTACTATATCTTTTTGATATTTCAGACCAAATTGTACCATTTGGGTGCTGAGCTCCATTGTCATTTTTTGTGCTCCCTCATGTATCAGAAGAAATTGGTCCTGCTGCTCTAGGGTATAAAGAAATCTCTTGTATCTTGAAATAAATTGAAAAAAGGAGAAAGAGGAAAAGAGCTATCTTACGGCCATTATGCATGTATTGTAAAGAAGAATTTGCAAATTTTGAATCAAGACAGTGCCAATCAGATGCAATTGGAAGCAAAGTTCAGTAGCCTTCCAAACATTACATACTCTGCATTTTCTTTTTTTTTTTCTCTCACTTTTTTTTTCTTAAAAAATCTACCTTAAATTATCAATGGAACAAAAAGATATACAGTACACAAATTTAAAATCTCTGTCTTCACAATCAATATCCACTTGACATTGTCTATAGTTTGACATGGATGATCACTGTTTTCATTTTTGTGTTGTTTTTTGATCGGTTTTAGAGTTATCTTTAGACTCCTCAAATACCTACCGAGGAGACTCAGAACAGGAAATTTCTGCCCACTTCTGTAGGGACAAAGGATACCCCTTCTGATATCTCTTATCTCTTTCCTGGCATCTGGTACCTGGTCTCCTGAAAAGGATGTTTTTTTCTTCAACTGAATGCCGCTACTCCAAGGCACAACCCATTGGATACAATTCAGATAAGCATTTTAGTTTATAGCAGTTTTGGGGGTTACATACATATCTATGAAGTGCTGTTGTAAGAAGATGAACAAAATTCCCAACTAGTATCTAACCATTTCTGCCTCTTTTTTTTTTTAAGGCCACATTCCATAGGTAGTCCTATGGAAGCCAAGAATGGAGGACATATACATGCATATGCCTCCATGGGTACACACATGGGAGGGGTATGTAACCCCTCCTATCTGAGTTGATTTGTTAAATTAAAGAGAGCAGTTTCCTTCTATGCAACAAATTCACAGAAGAAAATGCTAAGAAGTAACTGCAGCTCATTTGGACCAGACAGAGAATATTCTTCCCTTTGGTCCAGGACTGCAACCAATTTGCATTGATTGTGCAACGTATGCCCGATCTAAAATCCCCAAAGTCAAAAGAAATCTTTTCACTGACTTTTGTGGCTTTGAATCCAGTTCATAGTCTACAGTACAACCTGCATTTCCCCCTCAGATCAATAAAACACCAAACAAAATATTCACTATGTAAGGTAATCCATCCTGCTCCAGCACTGTAGCAGACAAATGGTATGCCCTTTATTGAAGCCCACAATGAATAAATGAGACTTTCTGCAAGTTTTATATGTTCATCAATGTTCATTATTTCTAAATTGATTTTCTAAGGTCTGAAATATTCTTCTACCTGCCCTTACTATATGTTCTTACTTCAGTTTCTTTGACTGTTACTGAAAGTCTTGTGGCTCTGATTCCAGGCTGAAAATTCTCTATGCTTTTATGACTACAGGATGAAATAGTGCTAATTAAAACTTTCACTAAAGAAGGGTGGGAAAGGGCTTAAGAAGGTGAATACTCATCAGCAGTTTATAGGCCAATAAATGAGTTTACTGAATTGAATATCTGTAGCAATGGGAAATTTCAAACGAATATTACATAATATTCACAGGAAACAAAGCTTGTATCCAACCTTGGGGCATTGTTTCAGAAATCTCTTTCTATGAATAAAGTGAAATCTGGCCACCTGACATGCACTTTTCAGACCAATATTTAGTCACAATAATTACTGTTCATTTTGAAAGTTAATCTAGTTCTCACATCTTTGTCTTCTGTGTAGTTTGTGGAGGCCACTGATGCAATAGGATATCAGTAAAGAAAATGACAGCTTTCTATATGGAGTATGTGAAACTTTCAGGATGATATGTTGTAGCTTGGAGACTGTTAGGTCAGTTAAGACAATCATGACAGGTCACCAGATGTACCGCCTTTGCCATTCCACCCACAAAGCCATTCCTGTCACGAGCTGAATTTTCTACAGGCAACTTACAAACTCCATTGCTGCTGCTAGCAGTGTAGTGTTTCAGCCAGGCACCCCCTTGGGTGTGCCAAGAGTTCTCCTGAGGGAACTGTTATAAATTACTCTTTTAGCCAGAAAGAATTAGTATATTGAGTAAGCGATCAGCAAGCAAAACAGCGCTGGGCGGCCGGGGAGTCCATGCTCCTCCAAACGGCGCGCACCCCCCCCACTTTTTCGCAGTCCCCTTTTATCATCAAGTTCTTCTGGGGTTACGTAGCCCCTTCCTAGTACTGTGGCTGCGTCGACTGTTGCTAGGGGGTCGTCTCTGGTCCCTCTGGTGGTCGCGTGGATGAAGGCAGTAGTCTTCCTCTGCTGGGTATGTGGTGTTTTCCCCTCCTTAATTGGTCATGTTAGTTTGTCTTAAGACAGGGCAGTGGGTTATCGGTTTGGCAATTATATTGTTTATACAAAGTTCTCTCAATCTTATGTCCGAGACATCAACAGGCAGGATGTCTCAAGGTTCTTACCACCGCCTGGGTGACTCCTTTTGTTCCTTCTTAATATAGCCATGAGAAATAATGAACAAACATTCTTTATACTTCACAGGAACCACATGCAAAACACTGGGCTCCTTACCCAGATGCTCTTCTGTGTCCAACTTCTGCTGGACTGTGACTAAGCTCAAACCTTTGAGACATGGACAATATGGTTTCACACTGATTTCAGGCCTTGCTGCATCCTAAATTCCCACTGTTGAAATCTGATGGTTGTGGGTTTTGTGGTCTCCAGGATTAGAGCTGTTGCAACATCCCAAGTGCACGGTGGCATCGATAAAATGTGGCCACAGAAGAAGGTGACTGAATGCTTAACCACTCCTTGAAGAGAACTGATGCTTTGGCAGCAAATGAAGATTGAAGCTGATCATGAGAATACACCTTGGCAAAACAAAACAAAACAAAACAACAACAAAAAACACTAAGAAAGATATTAAAAGGTTGAACCAAAGTCGCTGGGAGCAAATGTGAGGAGACGGGAGTTACTGCTCAAACATAATTTAAGCAATTGCTGCAGAAATTATTGGGGGAGTCTCCTGGGTCTGTTAGGAGGTCAAATTATATCGGAATAGCTCATTCTTGCTTCAGATCCTCTCATTGGTGCATTTTGACATTTTCTAGGACTTCTGACTCATCTGGCCTAAAGAACAGATGTTATTTGGGACTGGCAGCAGCAGCAGTGAAGAGAATATCTGCTCTCTTCAGTAAGAGGTTGCAATACAGAGACAGAGGTTGTGACGACACGATGCATTTGCTGCAGTAATGAAACTGGTGCAAGTTCTCCCCTGCCTGTTTGGGGCTCACACATGACGCCTTGTTGCTAAAATGACTTAGGCTCTGAAAGGATACTCCTCAAATACTTAATTTTGCTGTGGATCACATCAGTGACTCAAATTTACCACACAGTTCTGGAAAAATATTGTACTACAATAGGTGAGGTTGTAGACCTGGGTATCATGAGCAGGAACATGAAGCCAGAAGGATGTAAAGGGAGAAGTATGTAATGCCATTATGCCCTTGGAAACAAAACTTGTTTAAAGAAACTGAAGAAGACAAGATGCCCATTTTGTATGTGGGTATATTTACTCTTTTAGCCTGAAAGAAATTTTTCTCTATGGATGGTAATTAATTAATACCAAGTAAATGACAGTAAAGGTACCTAAATGCTCTTTGGAGCATCAATCCACACACAAATCATTACTTTCTCTTCATCCAATGCTGCTTTACTAGAGAGAAAAATCTCACTGCAATCTTAATTATGAAGCTTTGATGAAGCTCCACAGTACAGAAAGAATGGAAATTTCAAGGTGGTCTTCTTTGGTGTGGGCTTGGTGTTAGCACACTGTAGTCTTAACCTGAGTAGGAATTACTAGCTATACTGAACATACAAGTAACTACAAAAGTATTAATTTTGGTACCCTTATTCTGATTGACTTTGATCTGAGAATACAAGGCCCAAAGACACCAGGAAAAAAATTTAAACACGCCTTTTTAAAAAGTCCTTTATTGTCCTGAAAATAGACCCCCACAGATACTAAAAATACATTCAGCATTAGGTTGTGGTCAACAATATCTAGCACTACTTTGTGAATTACGTTTGCATGCTGCTGACTGCTAAAAGAGAAAACAATTTTAATATTACATAATTTTGATTGGAATTATTTTTCAATATGAGTTTATTGTTATTGTTATTATTTTTATTATTATTATTAATTTTATTATTAATAATTTTATTAATTTTTAATTTTCATTTTTTAAACACTTGCTGTTTCAGGTTTTGCTGGCAAATAGTGCTGAACTCATTCAATCTATTTGCCAGAGTTAAGGTCACTGCAGCTTTAGTTTTACAAAGAACACAATTTTTCTGTTTCTCTGTTAATCTTGGCATGAAAAGACCACATATTACCCTACCCAATTGAACAGTTTAGCTTTTGTTCCTTTGTTTGGGTTATACTATTAATCTGCTAGGTCGATAGCAAAAATGTGTGAACTGCTAGTATGCCAGATGACTGACAGGCAATTAGCAGCTTCCAGAGAACCGTGCTTTGAATTCCACAGATACATGACTACACAGGGAAGCAGAGGCTGCTGATCTGACTTTTTTGTAAACTTTTGATGGAATACTAAAAATTGGACCTTTAAAAGACTACTCACACGAGCTTCAGCTGCTAGAGACCAGCAAAATTGAATCAGAAGTGTGAACAGCTTTATTGTAAGCAAATAATTAACCTGTATCTATTCAGACCTTTCAGAAACTAAGCTTTGCAAAGCAGCATAAGTGTTAAACTTTTCCTGATGATCAAGAAAAATTCCCAATTAAAATTAAAAACTGAGAACAGTTTCTTCTCCATTTGACAGTTTTTGTGGGAAGGATGTGTAGTCCATAAATAATATTTTTTTTATGCTTGCTAGTTTTTTTTTTCTTTTTTAAAATTATATTTTTTTTCTCCATGTTCTTAATTTGTTACTAGGATGGCCATCTACTTTTTCTCCTATCAGCTCTGCAAAAGCTAATAATGCAAACAGCATCCTAGAATGGCCTCCCTATACTGTTCGTTGATACATATTCAGGTTTTCTAAGTTTATACTTTGAAAGTATCTACGTGTTTGTTGTAATTTCATTTAGCTCTCTATAGGATAAATGTAGAATATGAAAGTCATATATCCTTCCCTACCAACATTATATTTTCTTTCCTGAGAAGATTTTGCCTGTGCAAAAAAAAAAAACACCTTCATCATCTTCAGTGTGTTAGTGTAGATCATTTAGTACAGATACACACTCACACTAAAGTGTTGCCCACTTGACAACTTCAATATTTTTTAAAGAGGTTGAAATTTGGTCAGCTGCTACCAAGACAGCTGGTTACACATTTACTTATTCATACTTTATGCACACCAATCTTGAAAGAGTCAAGCAGGGAAAAATCAGATACTCCTTAGTTTGTAGGTGTTTTGACAGTGTGAGAATAGCTGGACAAAGTCCTGTGGTAGCAGCAGTGCTGTATTAAACACCTCTCTGATGAGAAGAGCTGTGGCCCATAGACACACAAAGGTCTGAGTGTAACTGCAGAGAGAGAGGGAGAAATTGTAAGAAAATTGACACAACTCCTCAGCACCTATGCTGCAAAGCCATTTTTTGTATTGACATAGATATAGACATGGAGCCATCAAAATCTTGGGGTAGGGAGAAGGAAGAGGGGGCAGAGTAGCTTTTGTCAAGAGACTCCAGAATTTCTAGCTGCAGATAGCATCAAACCATCAAACTTAATTAATTGAGGGCATTTTGCAAGGAGGAAGGCATGAGCTGAGGGTAGTCTGGATTTGCACCTATGTCTCCCAAGAGAACAGGCATTTTAGCTTGAGGCCTAAGCCACCATGCTGCGGTAAAACTCTTACAGCCTTAAAAACAGCCATAAAAACAAGTGTGTTAGAATTACAAGATATTTGGCAGAGGGTATAATGGCATTGTGCTTCAGTCAGGTAAAGGTTGTTTTCAAATAAATGGAGCACAATCTGTTCGCACTTAAGTTTCTCATAATAGCTTTGCCTGTTCCTCTTGCAAGTTGCTTTAAACTAGTCTGAATGATCTTTTATGTTTAAATGTGTTTAAAAATTCAGAATAATTCAGTAGTTTTTCTTTTAATCCAACAGCTGCAAAGCTTTTCAAATGTTTCACAGTAAAAATAATTTTCTCCAGATAGGACTTCTTATTTCATTACATGAATCCCTTTTGGCTTCCCCTCAAGCAAATTTTATTGATGCAATACTTTAAGTTGCTTCCAATTAGGCCTTGGAAATTAGGCATTCTAAACATTTCCATTAGAAATTCTTGATATTAGTTTAACAAGTACTTCGTTATACAGCAGGCATACTTACTTCAAAAGATGATAACCAGGACAAATTCCTAAATAAATGTTTCTTTTCTTGTAGCATCAAGGGAAGAAATAGGAATGGATAGAAAAACGTCAGTCTGAGAAGAAAAGAGGCAGCGTATTTCTCAGTTGCTATTCATTTCACTTTTTCTCAGACATTTAAATTTCTGAGCTATCAGCTGAAAGATTTTCCCCCCTGTTATTCCAAGCTAAGTATAATGTTCATCCTTGCTTTTCTATTTTCTGAACTTCCAAGTGGTTAAGAAGACATTATTTTAAAAAAAAAAAAAAAAGTTGAAGCTTTTCAACCTGAATACATTTAAGTATTTTAAATAATGTTAATATCATAAAACTCTCTTAGGAAAAACCAAACGAAACAAAACAAATACCAACCAAAAAAAAAAGACAAACAAAAAACATTACTTGTTCTCAATTAAAAGAATTAAGTTAATGGCTCTGGTTCTGTCTCCTGAGATAGCTCTTAGAACACAAACTTGTAGATGAAGGTGAGCATTTATACAAACAGCAGCTCTGAGTCACTCAGAAAATATTCTTCTTGTTTAGGAAGGCATTTATGAATCCATTCATCATTTGTTATATACCAAGGCATGTCTGCTACTGCAGAAATTCTTTTGTAACCTGCTGCATCATTATGATTTATCTCAGTTATAGAGAGTTTCATATTCACCAAGTGACACAGCCTTCTTGGCATCTAATATAGAACTGTGGCAGGACTGAGGACCATCCCAAACCTCAATGTGCCCTGCCCAATGCAAGTTTCATTTCACAGTGGGCCACATCACCCTTCAGGACGGGGTTTTAGCTGTGGTGCACAATGCAGTACAGAGATGCTCAGATGGTTCTGCAGTGCCCAAAGACACAGACAAGAACAAAAGCATCACAGTTAGTTTACATGTGTGGGAACCTATCAAGCGCTTGAGCTGACAAAAGCCTCTAAAGCTGCTATACAGACAGTTGACAGTAACTCAGAAGATCTTTTGGGAGTCTTATCACATTTGTCACCCCTGAAACTTGGCTCTGGATTTATTTCCTCTGCAGGTGGGAAGGTCTCTTACTTCTGTAGGGTGTCTCCCACCCTTAAGTGGGATGGCAGCCTCCCTGTTCACCCACCCTCTCTCTCTCTCTCTCTCTCTCCCTCTCTCTCTGTTCATTTCATCCTGAAAGCCAAACTGTTATCCACATCAGGTGTGCCTGGTTGACCCAAGGGAAGGGCAGTCTCCTTTCAGAAAAAGATTAGATCCAATCTAGAGCACAAAATGTAAACAACTTCTCTCCCTACTGCACTGTTGTACAGCCTCTTCAGTGTGACATATGGTACAACTAAAGCAACCATGCTCACATACACAAAACAGTTCTGTCTGTCCCAATACTCACACTTCAAGTGTTTCAGCCATATTGCTTTTCAGCATCTTTGAGTGAAAGGTGCTAATTTTTTACCCTCCCTCTTATGGGGCAGGCTGCAAGCCAGTCATGCATGAGAGTGATGCAGATGGGAAACCAACCCAAGTCAGATACCATTCCTGAAACACAAAATCACCCTTTATCTGTCCCAGGATATTCTGCTTCCACCAAGGTAAATGCATCAGCAGCAGTAACCTGCTGCTAGCTCCTGGCCACAACGAAGACCTGCTGTCTATGCTGACTAGCTGTGTACATGCAGATATTTTCTTGAAATGGCAGGCCTATCATATTGGTTCATTTGCCTACTAAATCTTATAGTTCCATAGAATAATAGGACAATATTACAGAACTGAAAAAGCAGAAGAAAATGGACTGAGAAAAGAAGGTGGGAGAATTAAAATGAATGATAATAGGTAGAAGATATTAGTGATTATACCTTTTGTGACTTCCTATTACAATTCAAAATTTAGTGGAATACCCATATTTCATTCACTAAAGATTCATATATTCCTTAGAGGAATTATCAGTTTCTATCATCATAGAATCACATAGGTTGGAAAAGACCCTTGAGATCATCCAAACTTTTTCACCCGGCTGTCTGCATACAGTGTTTCCCCTCACAAATACATAAATAAATAAATGGTGAAAATATTAACAAATCACGAGACTTAGCTTTTCTGTAGGATGTAATGCTTCTCATATCACATTCCAGACAAGCACTAGACTTTTTTGGGATACTTGAATGATTTAAAGTCCTCTTTGAAGCTACTGTCTCTTTGAAAATCTGCATAGCAATTCTTTTCATCAAGAGAGTGCCAGGAACTCACTAAACAGTAGAAAAATCTTTTGTATCTCCAAAATCCCATCACACCTACACATTTAACACACAAACATTCACTTGGGAAGTACTCCATAAAGGTAGAGAAACATACAAGACTTACAACTCCTTGCCCACAAATACCTAAAATATCAATTTAAAATAATATTTTGTAATGTTCCAAAGAGTTTTAGATTTATTTAAATCCATAGATCAAGAAGACATTCTGCGAGCATAGCAGTACACTCTGGGCAGATTTACGTTGCTTTGGCTCCTTTTGCCTCAGTTTGTACCCTGGAGTTTTCAGTTTCACTTGTAGAGTTAAGTCATTTGTTTCCACAAAGGGCTCCATTGCTTACTCATGTTTAAGCTTCACTTTGATATAAACAAACCTGGACTCATACACCATCCTCCACACATTTTCTCTTGCTTACAGCATGCCATACATCCAGCCACGCTTCATCTGGTTCAGTGGTACAGTACAGGTCTACGCTTATGGTGGATACCAAATGTGGTGAGATGCAGGTCGACTGCCAAGTGTGCTGGAACATCTTTGATACATCAAGGGCATGCCAGCTCAGTGTTCATATCATTAAGCATATTTGAAAAGACAGAGTTAGAGTAAATTTTTCTCACCCTATAATTAATTTCTTGCTTTGGTAAGCCAGTGTGCCCCTCTGACCCTGTTGTCAACATGTAGGCACACAGATGACCCAGAGTTTGTGTGCTCTAAGCACCGGTCAAGCCTTTGGGTAATATGTCCCCTAAGATCACACTCACTACAATGAACGTTTTAATGCAGATTTTAAGAAATACACCTTCCATCACCTCCAGTTTGCTCGTTCACTCTCCAGTAGCTGCAGGTTCCTGGTTCTGTGTGAACTTCCTCTCTCTTAGTACTCACATTTCTAAAAGAAAACAGATCTTCAGACAATCCCCATCCTCCACCCCACACCACCCATCCTACTCCCTCCCTGCTCTGAATTCCTTTTCCATTACTTGATTTCCACTTTGTGCACCCCACCCTCATGCCTGTACTCAGTCATTGCAATAGTCCACTGAAGCCACAGACTTCAGCCCCCAGTTCTCACGTTGTATTCTACTGGCTGCCCCTTCTTCATGTTGCTGCCTGCTTACGTGAGAGGTATCCAGTGATGCAAGGATGACAGTAACTTTCTGAATGGTAGAAATATCACAGTACCATATCTTTAGTGTATAAAACATGCTTTTCCATTTTTGCAGTGGCTCAAAACCAGTATCTGGTTTTTTTTCATTGCGAAAAGTAACACAACATTCAGAATCAAAACAGAAAAAAGAATTACTGTTATTGGAAATGTGGAAAAAAAAATAAATCTGTATATAAGGAAAAAGTTTCCCCACCGGAACAAGGTGCTGAGTAAAGATTCAACACACCACCTTGTTATTTAACACATTTAAAACAATTTTGTTTCCTGATGTTACAATAACTGCATTTATAAACGCATTATGGGCTGTGTGAAACCCAGATACCTATCCTGTATTACTCTATAGCCAAGATGGAGGGGTTACATAGAAAAGATCCTGTGTCTCTCTCTCTCCCCCTCACTCTCTATGTATTTTGATAAGACTCCTTTAGTAAGGCCATTCATGAGCCTATGTAGAGTGGTGCTTCTCAGCCTTCCCAACAGAAATTCAGGCTGGTATCAACTGTTCAAGTACTCCACTCAGAACAAAACAGTCACATTTGATTAGTGTAACAATTTTTTATTTGTTACTTTTTCACATATAACTTCATGTAAGCTACAAAAATTGTGAAATGCAGAAATGGTATTAAGACTGCAAACTTAAAAGTTGTGATTAAAAAAAAAAAATCTTTCCCTGCTAACAATGACCATTTAAAATGAACCGTATTTTGATGGTTTCAGTTAATAAACATACCATACATTTCTCAAAAATAAATAAAGAACAACATCAGAAAAAAAAAAAAATACCATCAATAACGTGAAGCATTTAGTTGTCTTTTTTTTTCTTTCATTTAAAGACAAATTAAACTTCTAGGCACAGTTTTAGGCATTATAGAGGACACAGAGGCAATAGGTTAGTGTGCACTGCTCTGTACAAAAATACAGTCTGAATAAATTACGTTGCTAGCCATAAGATTAGATTTCACTTACCGGTCAGTTCATTGCATGTTTAATAATATACAGTTACATGCTAATCCATATATATCATTTATATCTCAAACACATAGGTCTCTCTATATTTGTTTTTAAAATTTACAAAAGCTAAATGAAGTTGTGCAAGAAATCCAGAAGAGGTGCAAGGTACTTGTCAGCACCGGACGGTATACTTTAAGCCTAAAAAATACAAATAACTAGCCCTGCTTGCAAGTTTGCTATATATATATATATATCTTTGTTCATATATATTTGAATGATAAACAAGGGATTTGTTGTGTGAAAGAATCATCCTGACAGTGAGACAAAGCTAAACAACTGAAATAACGATGGCATGACACAAGCATAATGTTCAGAATGATTAATTTGTTGTACGTACACTCAGACACCGACTTTCCTTTCTTTTTTTTTTGTGTGTGTCTAGAAAGAAACCAGAAGTGTAATTACTTTTTGTTCAGTCCTGAAAAACAACTACCATTATTGGAATGGGGGTGGGGAAAAAACTCAAGTAGCAACATAAGAAAGTTAAAGGGAGGTTCCAAGCTGATAAACGTAGATACTTACATCCAAATACTAGATGTCCAAGTGAAAGGACCTGAGAAGTTTGAGAGGTGCATCCTAATAGACTGAATTATATTTAAAAGGAAAAGCAGGTGCTGAAATCAGATCTCTGACCCAAATATGAATGAAGAACCTTGTCTTTAGGCATTCACATTTGTAATTTTTTGCCTGAACATCATTCGTATTAAGAGGCATGTGATTTTAGGAGTGCTTGTGATTAACTTGCATATGCCTTAAGCCTGACATTTAATTTCACTCAAACTCCACATAAAGAAAAAAATGTTTTGATAAATTTGTAGATTTACTACTACAGTATTGTACCTTCTTGCCAGCATTGGCAAAGCACCGTGCAATACTGGTATCAAAACACGATTCTCCTAGAAAGGCATAGAAATCTTCTAACAGTGAGCTTCTCTCTACATTAACCTAACTCCCATGCCAAACTACAATGTTCTCCGTGCTGCTAAATAAAAGCAGAACTACAGAGCAGTTCAGAAAGATACAGAATTTACTACATACTGAATATCTGCCTTAAGTCAGTCTCAGAAAAAATAAATGTTATAAATGCTCTTGGGTGCCTGCAAAATAAACGGACGTATTTCTTCCTCCCATCCTTTTCCTCTTTAGGCATTGCTATACAATCCCTCTTAAGTGAAGCTATCATTTTGCTCTGTCTAATCTAATTAATCACCACTGGTCCAGGAAGGAATGCTGATACAGAATATTTTTCTGTGATAGTAAAGGCTTAGCTCCAGGGAGGCCTGGAGTTTTAGAAATCATTTCTGTACAGCAGCAACACTTTGAGAACAGCTTCTTAGAGGCAGTCCTGGGGAAGCATGGTCAATGCAGAGCCTCTGCTCCCTGGGAACTGCGGCATAATCATTAACACTGCTTACATTGAGTCATTCAGCAGTCTTTTCTGTGGAACCAGCAAAACCAGTTGTGCAGAGGTGGACATGCAACCCCAGCATATCCACTTTTGCAGAGGTCCACATAGAATATACTTTAAAGTTCTCCATTAAAAAAAAATAGTTATTTCTAAAGATTAGAATTGTATAAAAATATGTTCATAATTAATTCAAAATACCCAAACAAGCAAATCGTAAACAAAAATAAAAGTGATGCAGATTAAATACACTTAGAAATTCTCCCTATTTTAACTTGGGTTTCATGTAATGGGTACAATATCCAGATGTTTTAAGTGGGAAACATACTAAGCAAGGAGTAATTAGGTGTACATAATCATCAGCCAGTCCATTATAAACTCAGCCTTTAAAAACATAAGAGTAGCTCCTGCAGTGCTAATGTTTTAATATGGACATGATTGGGTCTCAGCTATGTTCTTGATGATCAGAAACACTAGCAACCTAACTAGATTTTTAAAAAATGGCAGTTTTTTTTTCCTTTGCAACAGCCTTAGAAAACAATTTTTAATAAGTATTAGATTACATATGGAATAACAAGTAGTTATTTCATCCACTTGTACCTTAACTTGATGTGAACTTTTAAGCATTTCCCATAACACAGAATCTGTACAAGGGCATATACAGAAGACAAACCATTTTATGTTTATTTTGCAATGCCAACCATGACCAGGGGTACCAGTCCAAGACCCTCAAAAATGTGTACAAAGTTAGTATTTTAACCACTGCATCACAGCTCCTATTACAATTTAAAAATGAATTCTCTTTCTGCCTTTGCATTTATATTTGTATTATATATATTCATTTATACTAACAAATACCTTCCAAAAATAGAATTGAACTTGTTCCATATTCATTTTTTTTTCACGGTGATGTTCGGAAGTTAAATGGGTACTTAGGAAAACTACAATTCGTTCATGCATTTTAGATGCCTTAGGGATGTATATGGTCTTTTGTCCTCCCCCTTATTTCCACCCTCCCAGCAAAATACTCAGAGCTGAGACAACTTCCAACCACATAGTCAGAAGCACGTGTCTCCTGGTTTGGACTTTCTTCAACAACCTGCTACAGCTGGCATGGTGATGTCAATTACCAATTCATGAAATCCTGTGTGTGTGTTTGCTTTCTTTTTTTTTTTTTTTTCATTCTCCAAGAAGACTGTCGAATGCAGATATTAGACAAGTCATTAACCAGTTACATTCACTGCCCTCAACAGTTACTTGCAACTAATTCCTTAAGAGCTTTTTTGAGCAAGTAATAAGGGCCAACACAGCCTATTGTACAAGATGCCATTGCCTGTTTATCAGACATTTGAATCCTCTACGATACAGAGAAACTTCTAAATGGAGCCTATACCAGCTGCTCCCCTGAAGGCAATAGCAGATGCTGGCCTTGCATTCTCATTCCAACTAGTTTTCTCACAATGATCGCTGTCACGTAGATCCTTTGCTTGTTGTCAGGAAAAACAAAGCCTATGTATCAGCAGCTTGCAGCATCTGCCTATGTAAGATCAGCAATCCTAGTGTTCGCAGTTCTTCTAAATGGTTGTAAAAGCTGGTTACAGTGTTCACACCCAAAAGGCAAAGGCTATTTTATCAACAGAGCAGACTGGTGCTCCACAAGTGTTCTAAAAAAACTGTGAGTTAGAAAAGATGGAGTAATCCTTTTGATATTTTTCTTTCCATTAAATGATTCTAGTAATAGTCTTCATAGTTCTTAGGGTTCAGGCAATAAAGGATGGCACCCCCAAATGAAAATATAGTTGCACCCCAAGCCAGGCCATAGCCCCAGTTGAACTCATGGTATATTTTCAAGCTGACTGTTTCAATGAACTTGATTGGGTAGAGGACTAAGCTGCACACCTGAAGAACAACTGAAAAAGAAACAAACCAAATGTCAGAAGAGGCCTTAAGTCATGTCCATAAAACCAACACATAACTTAAATTCACATTTCAAAATGCTCTTGGTGCAATTTTTTCTATTAATACTGATCTTTTTGAGCAGTATGTAAATATATATATATATATATAAAACCTTCATTTCTTCCACAGAGATCAGAGCAGTTCTTGCATATTCCCTTGATGAAGAAAAATGATATTGCTATGGTATAACAATAATACTTCAGATGCCCAAGAAATAAACAGTGAAAGCAATCTTTTTCCAATTCTTTTCTGTCTCTCCTCTTTGTATTTTAGTCTGGAGCCATTATTCCTTCCATAACAACAAATCTAAGATCATTTGTTCCATACCTATTATAAATAAGTCAAAACAACAAGAAGCAAGAATAAATGAATATTAAGAAATAAAGCTCAGAATCAAATTCTTTACTTAGCCTAATAGTAATTCATTGTAGTATGTGATCCGTACTGATGTTCATGGAGACTCACTGAATTACGTATTTCGTATGCATTACTGTGTACTGTAATCAGAATTAATGATATTATTGCACAGAATAACAAGGAATCCATAAAGTTTGATCAATCGCTAAACTTTTCAACAGCAAAATATTTCCTTACATTATGAATTTAGTGGGTGGGTCAGAGATGCTTCATTTTGAAAAAAAAAGCTAATAAAACAGATCAAATCCAAGGCAGGAAAAAGCTTAAAAACCATTACTTTCTACAGTACTGTCCCCCCTAAGAGTGCCACATTTCCCACTGTCTGATCCACAGATCATCAGAGGAATTCAGCAAACCTGTCCTTTGTGTTACACCAAAACAATATATATGGTAACCTGAAAAGGAAGGTGCAAGATGAAAAACCCCAGTTTTCACATAAACAATTCAGTTTGATCAGTGTCCATTCTCTTTTATAATCAGGCATACTGCTAACAGTATAATTGGGACAATAGCTTCCAGGGTAAGCAGGTGAAAGTTGCACTTAATTTGAAGACAAGAACAAGACAGATGATTTGGTGATTCTTTAGGCTTCTAGTTCTGCCATCTACAAACAAATATCATGGGAACTAAACACCATAGGAACATACAAAACAACCTTTTTATCCCTCAAATATGTGATAGGGCTCCCTTCCGGCATTTAGAACAATCAAGTTTTAAAGACTTCAGTCCGTGACTTCCCCTATAAACTACCAGCCCCCTAATTACAGACGGTGAGCACATCCACAAAGTTGAGCACATTCTTAAGAATTTGCAGACCTGAGACATACTCTGATCAAAATTCAATGGTATGTGGTATAATGCCATAACTACTTTAACATTGACTGGTTCATTATTTTTTAGACTTTTCTAGGTATTGTTAGAAGAATGAACACTATTTTTATATAAAAATTGTGAATTTTTATAAAGCCAAAAGTCAAAATAAAATGCCAGTGGAAAATAAAAAGTATGACTACTTTTGGCTACAGAAGCTCTTTTGAAATTACAGTGAAATGAAATAATGTTGATTATATTCTCCTGCTGGTCAAACACTTTTTGCACACCCAAAACCTGTCATTTGCCTTTTCATTCCCACATGCCCTCTTCAGTGCTGTCAAACTGTCATCTTTCATTAGGTGCTTAGAGACTAATGCTTTCTTGTCCTCTGGATGGGGACTGTGATGGGGAGAGGATATCCAATGCTCATCATACACCCTCTGATATCTCCACAAAACATCCACTGGAAATTCACATATCCCTACCTCTCGCATCCGGTTAGCATCTTGGACTCTTTTTTGGGACTGACAATCTAAGTAATGTTTGGATAGTGGATTTTCTGATGTGGGTATCAAAATCCACAATTTTTTTTTTTAATCCTAAAATTATTGAAGTGTTTATGTTATTTCTTTTTAATTTTTTTTTTGTCTGCCAGCTCACAAAATACTGCACAACACTGGAGAAATTTTGACAGGGTACACCAGGGAAAGCTTCTAGTCTTATGAAAAGATTATGCATTCTAATTCTGTATAATGAGAACATGGTTATACCCCAAAACACCTGAACATATGCTCAACTTTCAGACACATCTTTAAGACCAAAGTCCAAGATAATTTCCTCAGGTGAATGGGTGTAAGCAAGTTCTTCGGTGGCTTCCTGAACTGGAGCTGCAGCACCTCTGCTGGGTCAATACAGAAATAGCCATTGGTGTGTGTGCATCTGTATCAAGTTGCACCCAAGGAAGCTCCCTACCTTCGCTCAATCTAATACTGAATTTTAATCTATGGACTGGACTTGTCAAAAAAAAAAAAAAAAGTGATTCCACTGGAACATGTGGCTAACAGAGCAACACCTACAACACATACTTTTGACATTTTTATAGTGAGGCATCTTGAATTTGCTACTACTGGTTCAGCTACACTATTGAAAAATTCAAAGGCCTGCCTGATATCAGCAGGCCAGCAGAAACAACCACACTGCATAACAGTGCTGTCACTTTGCACTATTTACATCTCCCATCATTGTTGATCCTTGTAAAGTGGAAAGGGACCAATGTAGGCTAGAAACAAGTCAGTGAAGTTACAAAAAATGACCAGTATGACCCAAAAAGATGTTGAAACCAATGACTGCAAGCACTGATCTGTGTCCAATAAATTTAAAGGGACCTGCTCATAGGAAGTGTATGTACTACACTTTTTCAGAAATACTAGTTCTTCCTGTAGAAAAAGGCTGAAAAATAAATAAATAAATCCACCTAAAAACTCTATTAAAAAAAAAAATAGTCAGCTCAAACTAGACTACTCATTTCAAGTTTAGACACATTTTTATGGCTAGTGCACAGTACAGGACAAGTACACAGGAACAGGAATAATAGTTTTACTCCATTTACGTGAGGTGTAAGTACTCACCACATTAAACATACAAAAATCACAACAAAACCTTTAAAACCAGGAAAACTGAATTTCAGTCATCTTTTTCCTTCATTTAAATTTTTAACTATAATAGATTTGATGTTTAAAAAAAAAAAAGCTTGAAAATTGGGCTTTTTGATCTGTGTCTCTTATGAAAATGGTGGTGCTGGCTAGTTCTCTGTACCATTTCTCCTGCTCATTCACATGCACTTTATTAGTAACCAATAGGTGTTGCAGTTTCAAAGACTGCCATACAACAACTGTCTAGGAACTTTTTGTACTTAATATAACCTGTGCAAGAAATTGGGAAGGATCATGAAGAGGAGGGGGGGGTGATCCATGCTCATTTTAAAAATATTGCTAACTTTGAATATGCCACCCTACTACAGACAAAGACCAGGAATTTCAGCACGAGGCCCAGTTGGACAAGCAGGGAATTTTTCCAACGAATGTGTAAGAAATGAGTAAATGAGCAGGAAACAAGGATAGACAATGAGAGGGAAATATAAAAATACTATTTTGATACTTACATACAAAATCAGGAAGGCTGAAGCCCAGCTGGAGCCCAACATCAAGCTAAGAAATGGCAAAAAAAGTGTAATAACAAATTTCCACAGGTGCGTTCATTGCAAAATGAAGTTCAGAATACGTACTGGTCCAATGATGGGCAGAAAAGCAAGTCTAATGAGAGATGATGCAAAATGAAGGCTTCTCCAAGATCTCCAGGGGTCTTGGAGCCTTTGGGAAGGAGTAGGGCAGTCAGCAATGCAGGAACAAGTTAGAGACGACACAGTTGCATCAATGTCTATCAGCATCACCTCATCCCTTGAAACTTTATGAAGAACATCTTCTAGTACATCTAGTTCAACAAAGGCAAGTGCAAGCTCCTGCACCTATGGAGGAATAACCCCAAGCACCAGTACAGGCTGGGGGGGTGACCTGCTGGAGAGCAGCTCTGCAGAGAGGGACCTGGGAATCCTGGTGGGCAGCAGGCTGACCATGAGTCAGCAATGTGCCCTTGTGGCCAACAAGGCCAGCGGTATCCTGGGGTGCATTTGGAAGAGTGTTGTCAGTAGGTCAAGGGAGGTGATCCTCCCCTTCTACTCAGCCCTGGTGAGGCCACACCTGGACTATTGTGTCCAGATCTGGGCTCCTCAGTACAAGCGGGACATAGAATTACTAGAGTGAGTCCAGAGGAGGACTATGAAGATGATGAGAGGACTAGAGCACCTGTCATATGAGGATAGGCTGAAAGAACTGGGCCTGTTTAGCCTGGAAAAGAGAAGACTGAGGGGAGACCTCATCAATGTGTATAAATATCTGAGGGGAGGGTGTTGAAAGCATGGAGCCGGTCTCTTTTCAGTAGTACCCAGCAACAGGATGAGAAGCAACGGGCACAAACTGAAGCACAGGAAGTTGCAGATGAAAATGAGAGGGCATTTCTTTACTGTGAGGGTGACAGAGCACTGGAAGAGGTTGCCCAGAGAGGTTGTAGAGTCTCCTTCTCTGGAGATGTTTAAAATCCACCTGGATGCCATCCTGTGCAATGTGCTCTAGGTGATCCTGCTTGGCAGGGGAGTTGGACTAGGTGATCTTCAGAGGTCCCTGCCAACCTTGACCATTCTGTGATTCTTGGAGTGCACCTCCAAGCATGTGCAGAACAAGGTGGCATTCAGCAGTCAGCAGGGATTCACCAGGCAAGGATACAGAAAGGTGCCAAAATGATTGAAGCCTACAGCAAATTGTCCGCAAGAGAAAGAGGATGGTATCTTTATTTAGATACATGAGGAGGAGGCTAAGGAGCAATTTCAATGCAGCCTACATCTACCTGAAAATGCATCTACAAAGATGCTGAAACAAAACTCTTTGTAGTGCCAGGAAACCTAAGATGTTGGCAAGAGACAGAAATTTCAGTTTCACAGATTCAGAATGGACACCAGGAAAAAAATTTTAAGGAGGCCAGTACAGCAACACGACAATCTACTTGAATGGGTTGTACAAGCTTATCCTTTGAGATCTTCAAGACTAGTCAAGATAAAACCACAGCTGACAGACCTAAAGTTAATGATCATCCTGCCTCAACAACCTCAACAAGGAGCTTGGACTAGATGCTAGATGACCTAGAGTATCCTGTCAACTGATTTCTTTGATGCTGTTTTGTGCTTTTCTGATTTTTTTTCCTTCTTGTAGCTACGTGCACTTCCTCCTACCAAAGTCTGTCCTACTTTTTCAGACCATTCTTACAATTCCTCGAAATCAAATTTTGTCTTCCAACACATCTGTATTTTTTTCTACCTTCATTTAACTGCAAGTTTGGTAAGTATACTTTCATTCTGTTTCACAGAAATTATAAATAATAAAAAAATTATAAATTATTATATGCATTATAAATAATAGCACAGAACTCAGGAGTTAATCCAGCAGAACTGCGCTCTGACTCCCTGTCAGAATGTAAAGATATATTCTCTACATATTCTCCAAATATTATCTGCTTGCCATTCTTTTACTCTCTCACCCATATTTTCACTTCACCACAATTTCCCTAGCTTACATCATGTGAACATCATGTGAAATGTGTTAAAAGCTTACTGACCTCAAAGGTTCCTCTAAGACCTAATCATAAAGGTAATGAAATTGTTTTGACACAAGTCACCCATATGAAGTCTCATTACTTCACAGTCAGTCAAATTTGTGCCTTAATGGGCTGAAAAGGAAGGAAATTCTTAAGACAGTGAGAGCACAAGCTTCTCAGAAAGCACTGTTAAAATAGAGCCTGTGAAAGCAAACATTTTAAATTACTTTTTTTGTTTTTTTTCCAGGCAATCACCAATTATACTTTCTATTCCTAAAATTTTACTTGGTTAGCACTCAGTTATCTGGTAACCATATTGTGAGTTTCCTTACGCTGACAAGTTTATGACCTTGGACATGGCACTTTGAGGATGCAGCTTTCAGAGCCAGTTTGAATCAGAAGCATTTAAATACTCCAGCAAGCATGTACGCTACTGACCCCTACTTGACCAAAAATGCTGGGAAGAGCTGTATGGGGGCACCAAGTCTACCAAGCTCAATTAAGACATTTTTGTATCCCTTCATACAGCACACTGACAGGAGTCAACGAATTAACAAGCCACCATGATGGCTAGCAGTGAGGTGTTTATAAACCCCAGTGGACCAAAGATAGCTCCACGCAAGTGTCCTGCAACTCTGCCTTTCTGTAGGCTGTACATTTTTCCATCACCTGAGATATTCTTGCTCCTCTCCCATTACACATATCTGATAGTACATATTTTAAACACACACTTCTGTAGATCACTCAATGGCTTATTCTCAGTATCTATGTAGAATTATTTTTTTTTGTCCCTTTATCACCTCTTTCAGCCTCAGTAACTCATTCCGCTTCCTCACCTACAAAGTCACTAAATGAAACCTAAAGCTGAGGGGAAAAAAAAATCAAAACGAGAAGAAAGAAAAATGCCTGGAACCAACTGCTCAGATTCTGAAGTGCCTGGAGGTCACTTTTCCATTTGGTTCTCTCTCCCACACTGTGATGTTTTCTACCTGACACCCACATAGACCATTAATATATCTAGGCAACTCATGCTGTGTCCTTCTACCAGAAGGCGGCAGAGGGATGTGTTCCTAATCAGTCAAGCGAAATATTTTGTAGTGTCAGAAGATTCATGGGACAGGGGTTTTCTAGCCTCATGGATGTTCTGTGAAATCCACAGGTTGCATAACTTCACTGTGCTGCAACCTTAACTTTTTCCTCTTCACTGGTGGATTCTTCAAATGATTCTCTCAAGATATGTCAGTCAATACTCATCTCAAAAAGTAGCTGAAAGCAAAGAAAATCCATAGGAAATGATGGCAACAATGTCAGCATCAAATCTCTAAACGATTCTCCTCAGACTTGCCAGATAACAAAGAAGAATGGGACAGGCTGTCTTTGCCTCATCATCTCTTTTCCTTTTACAGACTTCAGGCCAGGGCTATTTAAAATGCATGCAAGCGTGTGCATACACACAGACAGGCAAAGGAAAGAGATGAACACCACTCATGAGCTGCAGCATCAATACATTTTCCTTTCTGATGCAAGTAAGCATTAAACCTGATCTCCTCTCTGGTGACAGCAACAGAACCCAAAAGAATGGCATGAAGCTGCATCAGGGGTTCAGGAAGTGGTTGGACAATGGTCTCAGACATAGGGTCTGGTTTTTTTGCGTGGTTCTGTGTGGAGCTAGGAGTTGGACTCAACGATCCTTGTGCGTCCCTTCCAACCAGGAATATTCTACTGTTCTAAACTGCCACCTTCCACTCCCCCCTAACTTTTGTAATAAATACTAGAACGAATTTTATACACTGGAGAACAGATTAAGCTTTAAACAAAACAGTAATATTTGGAAATTTTTTATTTAAATACAAACTGTCTAAGTAATATGGCAAGATAGTAATTGCTCACACATACGCTGCCTAATTTACTAAACAATGTTATGATAAATTAAATCAAAAGCCAAATAAGAAACAACTACGTAAACTCAACAATCCTTATCACTTTAAAGTTAACTGCCCAATATGATTTATAACCTCAGAATTAGTACTAATTTTTAAAGTAACGGCACAAGTGCCTTTATTTATTCAGTCAACTCAGCAATACAACACACGAAACAAAAAGATACAATTTCTGTTCAGAAAATCTGATCCTTCCTTGCACTCATTTTCTCAAAGTGAATAAAATATAACCTACTTATATTTCTTGAGCAAATAAAGTGCATCTTAAAATTCTGTGGTTCAAGCAAAGTAACATAAACAGCAGGGGGCAGCAGGAGCCTTCCCCAGAGCTTGCTTTGATTTCTGAATCTCAGCCCTTCACGTGCTGAGTTCCTATCTTTTCATATGCTTGTAAGTGGCTTTTTTTAATACATCCTGAAGACTACAGTCTGTCATTCTCTTCATTACAGGCTATCAGAAGGGGCTTAAGCTGCTAGCTCCAATGCAGATATGAGTGACAGGATGAAGGCAAACTTTTCTCGGTGAATCTCGGGAGAAATAGAAACATTCATGCTAAGGCCCAAAATACCAGAATGTATGAAAGGAAATGATTTGATATTGTAATTATACCTCACTGGACCAGTTTTAGGGACAATTCAGATGCATACGTCTCCCTTAAGATTTTGTGATAGTCTATGTAAACTGTTCCATCCTGATGTTTTAGAAACCAAACAGGGACTACAGTGTGACAGCTTGTTAAATTAATAACTAAGTGAGCAAGCTGACACAATGAAATTAATTCCTCCAGTGGCACAGGAGCATCTATAAATACCTCGCAACATAATCCTATTTATTTTCACACTTATGGCTTCAAGGTTTCACATTCGAGCATTAGTTTTCCCAGTTTAAAATTGTAAAAGGAAGAACATCAAAATATCAGAAAGGGCTTTGCATGAAGAATAAAAATGGGGCCATCAAGCAGCACAAAGTAACAGACTAAAAATGGTACTTAAATGGATTTATCTTCTGTAGTTTCCCCTGCTGCATATACTTCACCAAACCCAAAGTATAACAAGAATAAAAAATTGTTTAAGAACTGTAAGAGTGCAACTGCAAAATTGATTAATACCTTGTAAAACGGGTATTCTGAGAAACCTCACAGGACTTAACAGTCAAGAGGTAAACCAAATGCTTCTCAATTGGTATGCAGTACAAGGAACATTTTCTTTCATGAAAGTAAAGCTGCCCTCATAAACTTTTCATAATGGTGCTGGTAAACTGCTTACCTGCAGCAAAGAGCATGACTGCAACTGGTCTGTAGAACCGCCTCCGAGATCCCACACAGATAGAGATCAGACCAACCAGGAAAGCTATGAGAATGATGGCAGCACCACCCAACAGCAAAGCAAGAGTAGCTATCTGCCAGTCTATGGGAAAAAGAGAGAGAAAAACACTAATAACAATTCAATTGCAATAAAACAAGCCCATAGGCTCAGCAGAAACAACAGAATATGAGGAACACAGAGCCTGTATCAAGGTTTGGGTAAATAAACAACTGCACTTTGGATTTCTTTTTGCTAATTAGAGAAACACCTTTACACAACAGATACGACTTAACAGCAAAGTGCAACAACCTCACACAATTTTTCAAGGCTTAGTTGGCCTCATAGGGATTTCAGCTTGAGGAAGATTGAATAATTTGATAACTTGGCTTTGTCCAATTTAGAATGAGAAATTGAGGTTGGGCCAGGATTAGCTAGCATGTCTTAGCTGACCCCAAGAATGCTGTAAGTCTCTCACAGAATAGAGTAAAACTCAAACCTCTGCTTGAACTGATTAGGGTGACATAGGAAGGAAAATACACAGAGGCTGATCATGGATACATTCCACTTGAGAGGTAACAAGCCTATTGTAACAGGAATAAAAAAACTAAAGTAAAGGAAGGAGATTCTCAAAGGAAGGAAATAACACATTTTCAACACTAAAAAAGGCGAATGTTTAGCTCCTATAAAAGATGGTAATGATGATTAGATGCAGACCGAGTCAAATCTGAAATCTGCTTTAAAGTCATCCTAATGTGTCAGTTTTTCTTTTCTTCTCCCGAAACCAACTTTTGAATCTGGCCCAGTGTGTTTTCTAATTAATTTTATGTATGCAGTTACAAACAATGTCCTTGAAGTCTTAGATAATATAAAACAAAATTCATCTGCAAGCAGATGGACACCAAGGCCACACAACATCTAACTTAAAAGCTTCTGTAGGATTTTAGAAAGGCATAGGCTTAGTGCCATCTCTCCATGCAAAAGAGTACTTAAGACTTTGTTTCTCTGCAATCATGGACTTCAAGAAAAAGAAACTGATCACTATTTACTATTGATCACTGTATTTTGTACCTTAAGGATACAATGCATATCTCGTTACTTTGAGCATACTAGCATGCATACGACATTCAGAATGAAATGGAAGAATGTGTTGTATAGTTCAAAGAAAATAAAAGGATTAATAGTTTTCAGAATGAATTTGGAGATCTTAATGCTACTAAAATAAGAACAGCAACAATAAAAATGCACATTCTCTTTCTGAAAAGCAAAATTCAGTGTTTTAGACAACAACAACATATTTCTGGTTTTGACAGGGATCTAATCTGCTAAAGATGCCTAAAATGCAGTTGTGGGGTTTGGGAATGGAAGGTTTGCAGCTATAATCACAAAAAAACCTTCATATGTTATATGAAAAAGATGGAGGAGATGAAAACAAGAAACTGAATAAAAGATCTATAAAGACGTTTCTTAAAAAGAATGTTATTTTAAAGGTGTTTGTGTGTGTACACACTTATTTTCATTCTTGTTAGAAATCTAGGCATGTTGTTTACTAATACTTTAATTACTAAGTACTCAACCTTCCAAGCCCTTTTACTCCTTGTTTTTGGACCAAAACCAGGGCTAGGAACAATCTTTCATTCTTCTACTTTCAGCATGCAATCTAAAACATCAGTTTGCTGCATGTTCCTCTGCTTTACTGTTAGTGGATGGAAATACGATTTTAGTTATGGATTGGAATGTTACGAGAAGTGTTTTTTAATGTTGATATGATACTTCAAAAACACTAAGTGGTTAGTATAGTGATGATTTAGAAAGTATTCTTCCAATATCACAGTGCATTATGGATAGAAAATACAGAAATAAATAAACAGAATGGACCATTTTGGAACACCATGAAAGGAATCTTCACACTTGAAGATTACACAGATACAAAGACTAGACACGTAAATCCATCTTGCCCCAAAGTTAAAAGCCATAAAAAAGTGATAAAATAAATCAAAGTGCCAGATGGGAAAACTCAGAAACCACCAGTTTTGAAAGCCACTACAAATAATAAAATATTAAATATTGCCTTTGTATTGACCAGATACTGAAGTCTAATGCAAACAAAAGGTGTGCAGCATTGGAGTAGCAAACAAATGGAAAAAGATTTGAGTACACTATGGCTTTACAAAGCCATGTAGCAAGGCCACCAATCAAGTGAAAATAACTAAGGCAAAGATGATATAGGCATGAAGTTAGAATACAGCTTAGCTTCCAGGACAGAGCTATCTACGGATTTTGGAAAGGTTAAAAAATAAACAAGCTACTTTACTATAGTACCAATGTGGGAGGTAAAAGGACAAATCAGTGTTGGAAAACACCTACACTCCCAACTTAAAAAAAGAATTGACTTAGTTAAACAAAATTAGTTTCTAGAATAAGAGAGCCTACTTGTTGATGTTGACAATAGGACCAAACTGAGGACTGAGGTTCTATATGTTCCTAAGGATCGGGTATTTAACATTGTGTTCTGTGTTCCAAAATGTCTGGAATCCTCTCCTGCCCCACCTTTTTTTTTTATTTTTTTTTTAGTTCCAGTTTACATTTATGAGACCATGCAACGCTAGCAGCCTTTAGGTAGACCTGCAACAATGATGGATTCTGTTTGAAGAACATCATGAAAATCAGTCCAGTCAGACAGCAGACAGACATTACAGCATAAATAATAAGGGGCTGAGTTTTTCTATATTGCCTACCATGGAAACTGTATGCTTAAATCTCCTTGTTGTCTTAGAAACACCTTAACTATCAATTCTGTAAGCCATTTGAGCTAGCAACAAAATAAATCTTATGTTGGACTAAGTAAACAAATTTCTGTATAGGCAATGCAGAAATTATTAACAGCAATTATTTTAAGAAGAGGCCACTGGATTTGTTTTATACAAAAGAAAACAAACATCCAAGAAAACTGAATCACCCCTGAACCCCTGAAAGAAGAACCCCCTGTAAGTTAAGATAGATACAACATTATAACCACATGTAACAAATGCTTTTCTACAATAACCAGGTGTAGTTTCCTCAGACTACCCAGATGTGATTTATAACACACAGCATCAAAATCGGAACAGCAGATTTCTCCTTTACATAGTGTTACCGGTACACAGAACATGAACAACATCACTATACTTTGGTGGTATCCAAAATATGCTTGCACCATATCTATACCTGAGACAATCTTGTAAATGAGTTACTATACTCATTTCAGGAGACAGCAGTTCAGTGAGACTGTTTGTGCAGAGATAAAAACGTGCATGAACATGAGCAAAAAGGGGCTTAAGAGATGATCTTTATAAGTTTTCAGGATTATAAATACGTGTTTACACTTAAGAATGCGCATAAATATTTTTCACTGTATATCAGTACAGTTTATTTACATCATACAACAACTATTTAAGAAAGATGTTAGGAACCAGTAAAAACTCCACTCCCGCAAATCCTTAAAAACTTCCAGATTTTAAAAGGTGCTGCCGTCTCACAGGCATGCTGAAATTAAGTTCCTTTGTTGTTTTATACCTGCAGAGACAACAGAAAGCCTAACTTTTTCCAATTTTCATGATTTTACCAATCTGAACAACAGGAATTAATACATTTTTGGACAATCACTGAGTAATTCAAGACAGATTTCTTAAGAAAAACCTCATTTAATTTGTACTGTATTTAGTTCTGTAAATCCAAACAGTTTTTTACTGCACATGAACCATTACTATGTTTATTCCATGGTAAATCTATAGCTCAGTTCTGATAGCGATGATAACGTTTGCATAATTTTTATTATAACAATCTGCCTGTTAGTTTAGGGATGTGGATTTCAATATTTGCAAATGCATGTAAATTTGAACCCAGGTTCTTCAAACCTATTTTCAAAGCATATTGTATAAAATTCATAAAAATCACCACTTTGAGTAAAATAAAACATATGAAGTTTCTTTTCAATTAATTGTTCACAGATAATTCAGTGCCTTTTTGCAAGGACAGCCTGGTTACATTGCTCTTTGGAAATTATACCAGTTTCTTAATAATATGGAAGCACAATGTTAATTGTGCACTAAAAGGTGTGACTCTCCTACCTTCTTGCCCCCTAAAGAAATGACCTAAGGCTTTATCTGTATATTCATTTATAATTAGAAGCACCTCATTTTGCTCTATTTCTTGGGCAAAATAATGCTTCAGTACCAAATTAAAATCAGGAAAAGCCTTAAAAGAAGGATTAAAAAATATAAAAGTTCTGCAATGTTTATTTTAATAGATAGGCCATTTGTTAATGTGAGAAAGAGCAAAGCAAATGGCTAGCACTGTCATTTTTTCACATTTTCGGCAAGTTCCCAAAAAGTTAAATATTCTCTCTACATAGTATTGTCTAGTAAAAGAAGCTGTGGAAGTAAAAGCATATTGTTGGAATATGTGAAGTATTTGTACATATGTTTCTTTCAGGCAACACAAGCAAACTGAATGCATCTCTTAAGAAACAATCAAGTACTCCTTTCTTTCATACAATGGTTCTTCAGAGTCCTCTCCTCATAGAGGCTAAAGAAATGCATGCATCTGTTACAAGCTGAAGGTAATGACCTTCTAGCACTAAACAAAACACCAACACTAAAGAAAAAAAAAAACAAAAAAACTTTTAACATTCTAGGGCAAGTTTTTCTGATTCATTGCAAAGCCTCCACTTAGTACATACCTGCTGTCAGCCAACAAATATTCCTAGAAATTTTAATATAGCATTTAAATTCAGGAGTATTGAATTTCAAAGATTGTGTCAAGTAAAGCATAGAAAGTTGAAGCACCCACGCATAAGGAATTAAATATAACCTACTGAATGTCATAACAATCAACTAAGATAAATAAGACTGCTACAGATATTCTTAATTGTTTCACATTAAAAATTATTTTTAAGGTTATCAACAGTCATCAACTTCACCATCAAACAGCCAACAAAAGTTTTAAAAGTATAGCAACAATATAAAAAGACAAAGGTTGAATCTATTTTCTAAAAGTACATTGGTCACATGATAGTGCTCTTTTTTTCAGCACTATCAGGTGCATGGACTTCTGTGGAAGGTCAAACAGTGAAACTCAGTGGAAATACTGAAGTAAAACAAGTATTGCATTCACCTTTAAGATCTGTGTGTATAATAATCTTATGTAATAAGTCAGTTTTTTGGAATCTTGCCTGAGATGAAACAACGTGTTTTTTGTTTGTTTTTTAAAGAAGTTGCTCAGATGAATTGTGCTTTTACCTTCTAAGTTCAAACCAACCAAAAAATAAAATTAAAAAAAAAAAAGAAAAAGAGTAAAAAATATTTGGCTGATATGCAGATGAAGGGCAAAATGGCTAAACCTGGGAAGCCCAACATTTATAAGTTATTTGGTTTCTACTCTTCTTTTACAGTCAGCACAACAAGTACAGTCTCTTGAGACTGTGTAGTCTACACTTCTTCACACTACAGAGAGAAGCCCTTTCTGGCAAGATCCATACCAAATTTCCATTAAGTTCCTCTAGCCACAACCTTTCACAGTGGAACCTTGTACAAAATAGTAATAACTAAATATTTAGTGCTCCTTGTCAGTTCATACAGTATACTTATTACTGCTAGTTGCTGTACAGATGCACTCTGGTTTCTGCATTTGCTTTTATGGATTCAGATTTTTTTTAAGTATGAAAATTGCTTGTGTGTGTGGCTCTTCAAGTTACTTCATCACTTAAAAAGTGTTAGCCATAGCTGTGGGAACCAGACAGCGGTGGCTGGGTGCATCATTTTCTTAAGACAGAACTCAGATACTCCATCAAGGCATTCTTCTACTTGTGACTTCAGTGTGAACTTGAACATAAGATATAATAAAGCGAGGTCTCAGCTGTAAAAATAAGCCGTTCAGGGAAGAGACAAAGCATTTTTCTGCTTCTTTTGCAACAGGAGATTTATGTATTGTGCTATTACCTCAGAACTTGGTCGTCTTCTACACACAAAGCCATTGATACCAGGAGTCTTGCACAACACAGGTGGGCTAAACAGTGAGGTTTTTACGTACTAATTCATCAGGATTTTGGCAACATCCAAACAGAAATTTGAGCATTTTAAGCTGAGTGTCAAAATCCTTAAGTGCCTCCTAAGGATAATTCAGAGGTTCCACATAAGGCATCAGTCACTTTCAATTTACTATACAAGAGGCTTGCAGGACGGTTTAGTGCTCCTGATGCTGAGTGGAAAGTCATTTAAAGCCAGACAAAGAAAAAAAGAACATGCACAGAGATGTATCCAAAAAACAGCTAAGTGGAGCAAAATCAAGGATACCCGTGTCTTGCTGAGACATGGGATGCCAATGTCTAATGATAGCAGCTGACTAATGAAATAGAAAAGGCAGATGCCTCCTTAATTGCAATATATTAGAGGACTTCTCAGAAACTGCAAGATCATTGCTTCTCGTCTCCAGACCTGAAACTCTACTTCCCTTTCCAGAACTACTGGGTATGACTGATACCACTTTCTTCCATCTGCTAGACCCAGGCCATAAAAATATAAGATCTACAGAGCATGTAAACAGATATGATGGAATACGAATCTGAATCTTGCTTTCAAGTCACTCTTACCTAAATGGTCTGTTCTGACTTTCCACCAACAAACAAAAATGCCTGAACATTACTGGGAGGCAGCCCGAGTTCAGTTTCTCCCAAGCTTGGAGGGAGAAGTCGTTAGCAGTCATTTACAATGTTGCGTCTCTCTCACTTAGGCTTGTTCTCGCTTTACTCTCCTCCAGAGCAAGACAACTTTGATCAGAGCAAAAGACACTGGCTCTGTTCCAGGTTAGGTAACAGCTGGTTGGAAGGACTCTCTATCATCTTAATTCCTCAGCCTGGGAAGAACTTGCTTGCTAGATCCGAGGACTAATTAGGCAGCCATTGTGCAGATGCAGGCAATGCTACAGGAAGTTTTTTAAACCAAATGCCACTGCCCACGTGGATTTGTTCGGGAACGATGGTAGCAGATCAGGCACCTCTTCATTCACCTTTCAATGGCAAGCAGAGCTCTTGGTGTCTTCCACCTGAGGATGCTGTTGAGCAGGCTGGGTAAAATTTGGTTCCCGGAGAAGTCAGCAGCACGCAAAGCAGATACGGTCTCAATTTCTCAGGATGATTTCAGCAGTCTGGCACAAGATACGCAGTGCATTAATCTGTCTGATGTTTCTGTTTCAGCTGCTTTATTAGGCAGACTATGGTGGCCCTGAGACTACTGGACTCAAACTTTGTGTGCTTCAAAAACAGTGCAAGTTTTATCCTTATTCTCTACAGGATATCAAACCAAACAACAAAAACAATAAAAATATGGTAACCATCTCTGCTGCTGCTGTTGTGCAAAGGAGACAGATTTTGCAAGACAAGATGGTCTAATGCCTTGGGGGGTTACAGATGTATGAGCAACTTGAAACATAGCAGGTGCTTGCTCCTTTGCACACTGACACACATCTCTCCTGAAGATTAAAGCTTGCATTCCTTATTTATAGAAAATACACACTTTGGGAAGGTTTAGTATAACTCCTCTCTTTCTGAGTCATGGCCTGCCTGCACTTCTAAAATCACTGAGTAAAATTCTTTAAATGAAGCACCTCTTCAGATAGAGTCAAGTGCTGCCATTATACCGATCTTTATTTTATTATTTAAAGGCAACGTGCATTGCACATCACTTTTGACAACCGATGACTTCAAGACAAGCACAGCATTACAGAAAATCAAGTAATCTATAATTCATTCACAGAATAATACAACTTGTACTCAGGCACTTCTTCCATTGGCTATGTGACATTCCTCTGAGATAAGCTTGCTACTACACCATTTGAATTATCGGATATTCATTCATTCAAGAAAAAAATGAAACACCCACCTACAACTCCAAGAACATCAGAAAACCCTGGAAATCTTAGAATTGTGTCATTAGGAGAAAAGTGTGGGAGATGTGTTATACAAGCTTTTCAAGAAAAGCTCACCTTTTCTGACCTCAACCATATATACTACTACATTTCAGTAATCTGAAGAAGGAAGAAGTGCACTTCATGTTGTAACAGAAGTGTAATTATTTCCTACAGTTACCAATGCTCTTCAAGCAAGCTGGCCATCTTTTGTAGTTTTCAAAACTCATTCCACTGTTCCTTGCAGAAAACAGTTAGCATTTAGAATAGTTCTAATAGTACTTTCCATCAAAATGATGGCATTTATATTATAGAACTGGAACAAGTGAAAACACATAAAGCAATACAGCTGGATAGACTTTACCCTCTACAGCTTGCTATCTTGAATCTTATGTGGTCATCCCTGGACACAAATCAGTAACAGAGGCAAGGTTGCTCTATACTTGATTCTAAATATAAAGTCTCATCAAATATTTAAACCACTTACAATCTCCCTAACATAAGGAACATCTTTTAACTTACTGGTGCAAGGGTTCTTTATTAAATAAAGACTGAGAGACTGAGAGCAACAGGATATGTTGTAATGAACAACAGCAGTAACAATAACCCACTAAGATTAGAAGTATTCCTTTATCTATTTTTTTTTTAAAGAGCGTTATCAGTCATAATGTGTATTGTGCTCTCTGATCAGATAAACTCACACAAACTTCACACTTTACACATCAAAGTGCTATAACTATATCTCTTAGCTGGCTGGAGAAGGATGGCTAAAATGGTAGCTTGCCATCAAACTAAAAGGTCTAGACTACTGTGCAGAAGTCTTAGATGTGTTACGCTCACAGAGTATGGCCTTGGGTAGCCTGAGACTAAAATAAGCGCTCCATTTATAAAAGGGGGAGCATAGCTTAAAATATTCTATTTGGGCTAAGGGGAGAGGTAATTAACAAATTCAAGGCATTCTGAACACATTCAAGAAGTCAGATAAACATAAGGCATAAACAGAGTATCAGTGACCACAGAGTCACAGAAAAAATTTGGTTAGAAAAGACCTCTGGAGGTCATGTCACCCAGCTCCCTGTGGAAAGAAGGGCCAGCCTCCAGTCAGACCCAACTTCAAAGCTACATAAGCTTGCTCAGGGTCTTAGGTGGTGAGTTTGAAGTAGTATAGCTTTTGATTTTATACCCACCTTCAGATAAAGTGTTGGGGATGACAATTAAAGAGAGTAATATGGAAAGTGCCAGACGACAGTTTTTAAAAATAAATTCATTGTTTTATTAATTCATCTGTACATTGCGTGAGCTACTTTCTTCAGACTTAGTTAAATCACATTTTTTTCCCTTATTTTATATCAAACTATCAGCCTTGCTAAGGTTTTTACAAATGTGTCAACATCAACTCAGAGCAACGATCCACATCTTCTAATGAGGAAGCTGCTTTTGAGCTAGAAATTTCCCGTTGGAACAACTGCTTAGATTCAAAACAAGCAGATACCATCCAAGACCATTGAGCCATGTTAATTTGGATATCGGCATCTAATGTATAATTAAGGTTAAAACTCTTCAAGTGCTACCAAATGAGCAGCCTCTGATTTTATTTTTTTTTCCTTTCGAGAACGAGTTAGTACAGAATTATAAGCACAAAACTAGATTCAAGTCATTTTACTGCATTATGCTTTAAGTTAAGCTTACGTTTATGGTTTGACATTTTTAAACCACTAGGCTTCAACATGTACAGAGGCCCTTTTGCATTTATTTCCTTGAGATTGTTTTGTTTTTCAAACATTCATGGGTAGCTTATAGAGAATGTAATAATCTTAAGGAAAACTGAGTTTTCATAAACAAATACATAGGTTATTAAGTAACAAAGTCATGTCCCTCACCCATCAGGATAGTTTCATACTGGTTAATAGTATTCATTCAAATATATTTTTATATGCACTATTTTCACAATAAACTGAAATGCTCCAAAACGAGCCATTCTTCTCTATGAATAGTGTGTGTGTGTGTATATATATATATTTACATATAAAATGTAAAATACATGATTTTTACCTGACAGATCAGATTCTGTGGAACCATTCCACATCATATTTATGTATCTTTGATTTAGAAAACTATAAAGTCTGCAGTGAACTGCATAAATTCAAATCTAATACTATTAATTCTGAAAACATAAGGTAACTACCTGTACAGGTATAGACACATCATGCAGTTATACATAGGATGTATTTAATTTTAGGCAGATACTGAGACAGAAATAAGTATTCATACATAACTCCTGATAAATCTGTAAATGAACCATTGCAAATCAGACTTAATACACTTCAAATGAGGTCTAAAGAAAATTTTGTTTAATGACACCAAAGAGAGATTCCAAACCCTGTAAGTTTTCAGTTTAGCATGTGGGTTTAAAACACAACAGACTTAAAGACAACCTGTGCACAAGCCAATTTAAGCTTTGATCATAGAAAATAATTTTATGCCTAGACAGCTGGTGGAACTGTAAAGCAACATTGCTGGATTTTATCACAAAGATCTCCACACTGGCAACTTTGTTAAATTTTCAGCTCCAAAAATTGTTATTAGTGGGAATTTTAGAATTTCATACAGGGGAGAGGAATATGCATGAATATATTTCTATTTCTTGCAATTACAGAAAAAAAATAAAAAGATGACTTATGTAGACTGTAAAGACTGAAAAAGAAAAAAGCAAATTAAGATGAGCTCTTTTATATCTTGAGGTTTTTAAAAATTAATTTGTCTATTTCACATATTTGAACTGGCAATACTGTGCAGTACTTACACAACTTTAAAAGCAGTATGAAAGCAAAGGATTGCTTGCAAACTATAGGAAAAGGCCTCAAAACAGTGAGTGAATGCATGCAAAAACACACCCCAAGCACTAGCATTACTCAAGGAAAACACAATTATTTCCTGCTATAACAGCCAATGTAATCATGTTCTGTACATTTCCTTCTGTTCAACCACTACCAAGTTGCCCTTTTGATAGCAGTCAGGGGTCCTACATCTAATTACAACAAAGGTTTTTAATTAAACCTTGAATATGCTTTAACAGCGTCTAGCATGAGCTTGCCCTTGATGGTGCCACTTGAGGTGCTCTCCTTCAAGGGATGATGAAGTAAATCTCTTAAAACCATGGGTGAAGATGCCTTTTCCTTGTGTATACTACTGCTTTTCACAGCTAGCTACCTACAAAGCTGCTTGCATCGGTATCAAGCTAAAAGAGCTTTCCCTGTGGGAGCTCTCCAGTATCTCCAAAATATACCACTTGCTATATTCTTGATGTAGGAGGAAAGCACACTTAAAATATTAAGGAAACACACAAAATGGTCTCGAATATGAGTCCAGTTCAACTGGATGAACTTACTGGGAGCCCTTCCACTGACTTTAGTAGGAATTATAACACACTAACAGAACGTGAAGGCATACAGTACAGTGTCTCATATTTCAGGTCTCCTCTGAGTGCAGAATTGTGTGCCAAACATGAGGAAAATTAAGGTTTTGTGTTTTGTTTTGTTTTTTTTTTTTCCCTAGTCACCTCAAATAAAACAATCATTCCCTTCATCCCCAGTAGCTTGTGAAACCTGGCTCCACTAGACAGGAAAGTATCTAAGGAAAATAAGTAAAGCTCATTCAAGCAACTTGAATAAAACTGAGCAGGCAGGAATTTTCACACAGTATAGAAGAAAGCTTCAGGAGAGGGCAAATTTTCAACATACAGTGTCCCACAAAACTATATTTTATTTCTATCCATCCACACTGATTCGTCTTCCATCTTTCCATAAACAAATAGGTAACTAATAAAGCAACGAGATAAATTAGTTGCCTTACATGCTGTTCCAGAAACTGTCCTGCTTCTCTTAATGTCCCACTGTGTGCGTGCATGCGTGTATGCACATGCGTGGTGGGGCACAGATTGAAGGGGGAGCCCAATGAAGTGTGTGTGGGGCGGGGGGATTTGAAGCAGGTTCTCATTCAAGCCAGCTAAAAGGTCCTTCTGCAATCAAGGGGATACTATTTCAGGAGACAGAGAGAAGGGGCAAAGGATTCACGTTGCTAAGGAGACAGTAGAAGCTGACATTCCTACATAAATTTCCATTTATACCGGGGAAGGAAAAGAAAGCTCTCTGAAGTTTGTGTAGATACCCGGGTAACTGATTGAAACTGACGGTTCTTTACAATTCATTTTGAGGATGTGTGATTTAAAACAAAATCCAAAACAACATTCAAAACCTCAAATATTACTCCACACAAGTATAGAAAGACAAGAACAGGAGCAAAGGAACCTGTGCAATTTCTACTCAAACAGAGATCGGCAATTTCCTAGAACCTGTAAGAGGATTTCAGAGAAGCCAGAAAAAGAAAAGCCATCTAGAACATGCAGACAGTCCCTTGCCCCTTTCCCAAAACAAGCATCTCATCCCTGTGTGGTTTACCAGAAGCTGGAGAGCACAGTGATCCAAACGGATGATTTAGCAATGCAAGCATGTGTGGGGGGAGCATGGGGGTGGAAATGAGGGGCAGAGGTGAAGAAGAGAGGCCAGCTTCATTTGTAAATGTTTCTGTTGGGATTCCTGATATTGGAATCAGCATAAAGTAAATAAAACAACACATGAAAACAGAAATGATTATCGAACTACAAAAGAATTTACTGAAAAAATATTCAACAGGCAGCTTGCTTGTATCACTCACAACCAGTTGAGCGTTTTTTTTAGTACCCCAAGCAACAGCGAAATGGCATTAAAAATAAATAAATACTTATGACCAAAGACACAGAAGCCTGAAGAACAAAAGAACATCAAGAAGTCAAAATAGAGAATGTGGCAAGAAGGAAAAGAAGTATGAAAGACGATGGCAGCAATAGCAGTACATGATAGAAAAAGACACATACAAGCACACCCAGAGGGATGGAGAGAGCTAGAATCCAGATGTCTTCACTTGGGACAAAATAACATTTTATTTTATTTAAGATTTGGAAGCTTCAGCTTTCCATGCCTTGTGACTTCTGGGGATGGGGACGTAAATGATAAGACCCTTGATCCCCAACAGCTTCTCCTTATATGATAACAACGGCCACAAAGAAAAATAATCAAAAGTAGCCTAAAGTCGTGATCTTTTGTGAAAGCAGTCAAGCAGAGATAAGGAATCAGTCACCTCTTCCATTTACAGAAGCTGTCCTCAAACCTCTCCTGCATCCTAGACCGTTACGCGGGGAAGGGAAATAGCAGACGGTGGACTGCCGGAGCCCTCCCCAGCGCTTTATTTCCAGAAATCCCTGCCCTCGCCTTCTCTCGCAAGGCGGAGGAAGAGGGGCCGGAGCCGAGTGGCACGGGAGGGCGCCCTGCTGCACGGCGGGTGGGGACGGCGGGCGGGGGGGCCAGCCCAGGCCCCGGGAAGGCAAAGGGGAGGAGGGGGAGGCCGGGAGACGAGCACGGAGTGGCGGGGGGCCGCGAACGGTGCTCAGGGCGGGCGGTCAAGTGGCGCCCGTACTTTTCCCGACGGCGGCGGCCGGAGCGGGGCACAGGGCTGGGAGCGGGGCGGCAGCGGGCGAGGCGGGGAGCCCGGGGAGGAGAGGTGGCGGCGGATCAGGGCCCCGGGCACCACTCCGATACGGAAGGGCTGTCCCCGGGAGCTCGGACCTCGTCCCGAGCCGCTGGCAAACCCGGGCGGCCGAGGAGAGCCGACTTTGGGATGGCGGGGGCACGCCGGCGGGGCAGCCCTGGCACGGAGAGCTCCTGGCGGCCGCGGTGGGGCCGGGGAAGGGGGAGGCGGCTCGGGGACGGGGGGGGACAAGGCGGAGGGGCAGGGGGAGCGGGGACAGCCGTATCTCACCGCTGTGCAGCGTCGACTCGCAGAGCCAGCTGTCCAAGTTGCCGGGCTTGCGGCAGGACTCCCAGAGGGACAGGTAGTACTGTTGGTCCGCCGTCACCCAGGCGGGGCTCAGCACGGCCCCCAGGTCCAGGCACAGCGCCAGGAAGATGCACACCAGCCCCACCAGCTTCAGCGGGGTCAGCACCGAGACGCGCACCTCCTCCATGCCGCTGCCGGACGACGCCATGGGGACCGGGAGGAAGATGAGGAGGAGGAGGAAGATGAGGAGGAGGAGGATGCTCTACCGCCAGCCCCGAGGGGAACAGGAGCGAAAGCCCGGCTCCCAACAGGAGAAGCGGGGGGCGGGAGGAGCAGCGAGACCAGCGCTGACTAACGGCGAGGAGAGGCTTTCGCAGGCAGCACGGCTCCCTCCCTCCTCCGCCGCGCTCCCGCCCCGGTGTATCAGGTGCAGCAGCTCCCCCTGTCGCGCTCGGCTCGGCTCGGCCCGGCCCGGCCCGGCCCCGCAGCGCTCCTCCCCCGGCCCGCCCCCCGCCCTGGTGGCGCCCGGCCCCGCACGGCTCGGATCGGCCTCTGATGGCCGCGGTCGGGGCGAAGTTTGGGGAACTTTCCCCGCTCAGCCCGGGCAGAAACGCGTGGAAGCGGCGGGTGCGGCCGGGGCTGGGTGCCCCGCGGCAAAGCGCCGTGGAGCGGGGGAGCGGAGAACCGGGAGAAAAGAAAGGCCACCTCGGGTTGGGGATCAGCAGCGGCTGACCTTGATTCCTCTTCTCGAATGACCTTTAAATCACAAGTCTTCAGTATAAGGTTAAAGAAAGAAAAAAATCAAGGTTTCGTTGTTCGCGCACGGGCGTACTGGTAATTCCCTTTTCCCTCTCCCATCAGCTACGTTTCTGAACCCAAATTAAATCTTAAGAACGGATGAGTACTTTGACCAGCTTTCATTTCATCTCTGTTTATTTTGCTTAATTAGCATTACAGTACTGAGAATGTCAAGGGTGAATATTTTGGCTAGTTATTAAACATTAGTACTAGTATAATTCACTATCTCCCTCACAAAACAGAAACACATACAGAGATGTTGTATAATGTCCATGAAGGACTATTAAAAAAAAAACAAACCTCAGATTTGAAAGGGAACAACGAACAACGTGACTGAGATTTGAGGCAGAACTATAAAAATGGGAAGGGAGAAATCAAGCCCCAAAAACCATCGTCAAGTGTAGAAACAGGAGAAAACCCTGCTCCATAAGTCTTTCTTCAAACTATAGGAATATTCTCAGTAATTTCAAAAGGTGCATGGTTAAATCCTAATGATTTAGACAACTTTCCTCACTCTGTTTCACTCTGTAGTCCTTTAAGGCAGGAACAGAAAGAATATTATTTATATTGCAGGCTCCTTGGAGCATGAACAGCTTTACTCTTACAGCTGTTTACTGGAGTAAGTGTTTGAGGTGTAGTTCTGGTTTCTCAGTGACATTGCATTGGATTACACATTTTGCAACAATTTCTCCTTTTCATAAGCATTTAGGTGCCTGTTAGAAACACAACCACCAAAATTCAGTGCCCTGATACCATAGCAGGTATATCAGGACGCATATACAGGGTGATGTTAGCAGGAGTTAGGTGTATTTCAAAGGGCTCTAAGCTATAAATATTTGTGAAGCTATTAACACCAGTCTGTCATTAATCCTGAAGAAGAAATGCATTTCCTTGTCCTGCTACTGCTAACATTTGAAATTATTTTTTTGATTTTTTTTTTAATGTCTGATATTATTTGCGTAAGTATATACCAGAAGCAAGTATGTTAACCAATTGGTTTGTCTGAGTCATGTTTCTATTACCTCTCAATTGTAAAATGATAATTATTGGAAGAACGTAGCAAATAAAATTAAAAAAAAAAAGGGGAAATGATTTAAAAATGGATAAAAAACATAGTTGTGCCAAGCTAAGCACACTATCTCAAAACTGTATGAAATGCAGACTCATGGTTCTGTTCCAGTATTTCATAAAAAGAAGGAGAAAATAGCAACAGTTGAAACATATGAAAACTTGGGAAATTATGTACAGAAATAGCACTGGTATCTATAGTTAATGTTGCCAGCACTTTCTGTACAAGGCTCAATTTGTTTTTACTTTATTAAACCCTTGTTGTTAGGGCTGGACTTGCCTCTGCAAGATATCTGCATTAAATTGATTTATATTTTTAAGTTCTAGCTAAAGTTCAGTCACGTGGGGCCTGACAAATACACATATTCACTGTCTACAAAACAAAACAAAACAAACAACAACAACAACAACAAAAACTTCATCACATTTTAAAGTGAGAAGTAGAAAGTTGACACACAACCTCCCAAAACACAAAAAGCACCACAACCTACACACCATGCCTCAGTTTGGTATGCTCAAGGGAGCTGTGTTTGTGTCAAATTCTCCAGAGATTTAATCCGTAGTGAGTGTGCTGCATCTGTTTACAGCTTCTGTGTCTGAATGAACAGCGTATCAACAAATGAATGCTGAGACATGCTCCGGCCTGGGCCTTCTGGCCACCCACCAGCCCTGGAAGTACCTGGAGAGCCCGCTCTGGACATGAGAAGGAGCAGGGAGATTTCCCCCCACCGCAGAGATGTCCTACACAAGGAGCACGGGAGACACAGCACAAGCGGTGGGACTGCTTGGTCCTAAGGTACGATAAGATATCAGGGGTCCAAAGGATGGGAAGACAGACTGGGGTACTTCCCAGAGTACAGGGAGGGCTGGAAAGAAGGAGGCAGAGACAGCCCGAGTGTGCGAGCAAGGATTAGGTGAAGAGAGGGAAAATGGGAAAAGACAGCATGGAAAAACTGAAATAGCACACTTTATAACAAAGTAACAAGCACCATTGCCTCAGAAATTTGTCTTTGAATTACGGAGTACTATGACTATCTTTTTCCCTTTGGTGAAAGGATATGAAATCAACTAGAAAACTCTCTGCCCTGCCTCCCTGGGTGGTCAGTCTACAGAAGGAACAACTACTGAAACTATTAGTTTAAGTGACAAAGATCTCCTGTCTGTCACTATGACGACCTGACCTTTGCTGATGGCATAAGTTGCGGGTCAGTGTAATTTCACAAAATGTGCATTTGCACTGTACAAATTACTCATTTTTGAAGTGTCTGAATGACTTAACCTGGATCGAGGTTGGAAGCTCATGTTGATAAATGAAATCAATTGCAAGGATGTTTTAAACATGTAAAAAACTATAAACTAGTTAACTATTCCCAAATATGAGGTTCAAAGCACCCAATTTCTCTTATCGTCAGTGGACAGTTCAGGCAATTCTCAACCAATCTGTACATGAAATTCCTCTTATGAAACAGAAAATTATATACCTTCTCCAAATCTGACAGACACATTAACTGCTGTTTATGAGAACTCGTGCTAAAGTCACAAAGACCATAGAAGAATCCAAATGTAATTAATACTGTTGTAATCAGCAAGAAGTTAGTATGGAGGTACAATGCAATAAAAAAAATAAATAGCAAAGCTTCTAAAAAAGTATGGATTGGCTGCTTTATCTCCTTGGTCAAGCAGGGATCCTCTGGAAACATAGTTAATGCTCATATACTAATTTAGTGTGTCAACATTAAAGTTATTCAGTACCTATGCAGAAAAATCTGAATTAAACCTGTCTAAACCTTGTAATTTGTAAATGCTACACTTTCGAAGAAAAATATATTTTGAAATACAATATGCTATTATATATATATAATTTAAAATAGAATAATTCTAATTTAAAGCATGACCTAGTATTTTTCTAAGACATTTAAGTATGTTATAAAAGTAAACATTGTAGGAGCGCATTTTTAAAATGACACCCTGTTTCTCAACAGAGATATTTTTCTTAGGATATCACAACAGCATCAGCACTTACTCTTTCTCTGTCTGTTTTTTCTCCAGATTATGTTTTGGTCATCTTCTCTTTCTCCCTCTCTTTTTTTCCCCTCCTCTTTCTTTCTGACTTCTCTGTTTTTCTTTTCGCATTTTTATCTCTCTTGTAGATCATACCACTACATCCATAGACCATAGAGTCAAAGAATAGTTTAGGCTTGAACGGGACCTTCAGAGGTCATCTAGCCCAACCTGCTGCTCATAACAGGTCTAATCAGATCAGGTTGCTCAGGGCTGTGTCCACCTGAGGCTTGAACATCTCCAAGGATGGAGATGTTGCAGTCTCTCTGGGACTTAGTGCCATGGTGTTTGAACACTAATGTGGTAAAAATAGATCCTGGTATCTAATCAGAATTTCCTGTGTTCTACCTTTTCCTTGTTGCCTCTTGTGCTATCACCACGTACCTCAGAGAAGAGTCTGGCACCATCATTTTTGTGTCCTCTGGCCAGGAAGTCGTAAGGTCTCCCACACCTTCTCTTCTCAGTGCTGAACAAACCCAGCTCTCAGCTTCTCATATATCAAGTGCTCTGACCATCCACATTGCCCTGTGCAGGACTCATTCCAGGATGTCAATATGTTTTCTGTACTGGAAAGCCAAAACTCTGAACAGATCATTCCAGATATGGTCTCACAAATGCTGAATAGATGTGAAGGATGAGCCTCCTGGTCTGCTGGCTACCTTCTTGCTATGACAGCCCAGAATGCCGTTGGCCTTGTTTGCTGCAAGGTCATATTGCTGGCTCTTGTTCAGCTTGTTGCCCACCTTGCCCACAGGGTCTTTTTGTGCAGAGCACCTTCCTAGCTGGTCAGTCCTCGCTCCGTGCTGGTGCATGTAATAATTACTCCCATGGTGCAAGGTTTTTATTTGCAATCTTAATCTTTGCAAAGTTCCGGTCAGACTCTAGACTTCATCCTGCCCAGGTTCTTCAGAACCACAGTCCTGTCCTTCAGTCAATAGGCAGCAACACACGCGCACCCACACACACACCACTCAACATCATCTGCAAATTTGCTGAGAGGGCTCCTCATGCTGTCATAAGTCCCAGCTGCAACACCTGCATACCTGGTAAAGGGTCCTTCCAAGTCAGAGCTGAAGAGGTTTACCTGAATCTGATAGACACTACATAAGGAACACTGAGCGAGACAAGCTTTTTCCCCCTTCAGTCATGATCAAGATTCTTGCATGAGAGCAGTAACAAGCAGTCAAAACCCTGTCCCATAGGTACTGAGCTGCCTTCTACCTCTGGTCTCAATACTTTACAGAATCAATGGGAAGAGCTGTGTGGTGAAGGGCTCCTGAGAAGGCTCCAATCTTGCAAATGTTAGAAACTATGAAAATAAGATGTTGATTTCTGTGGGGCTTCTTCCATTGTGCATAGTGTCTTAATACTAGCAATGATAGCAGTAGTACTGAGGCAGCAGTTCAGTTATCTTTCCCTGAAGGGAGCTAGGGTCTGAATTATGCATGGGCTGAGGTCACTGCTGCTGTCATGTGTATTTTTAAATTAGTTTCTAAAGCCATATAGTGTCCAATCTGGGAAACACATCACCACCTAAGTGCTACTGCATTTTCCTTTACCACAGTGGACTTGGCACTGTGCAGCAGAAGGCAGAAGAAAACCTTTAGTTTCTTGATAGTGGTTTAGTACTGGCTGTGCCACAAAGAACACAAAGAGTTACTGAGAAATAAATTTAAAAAAAAAAGAAAAAGAAAAAAAAAAAGAGGCAGAAGCTGAAAAAGCATAGAAAGTTTTTATCTTACTAGGAATAAAAAATACTAACAAAATGTTTTTTGAAAATTGTGATAAAGCTGAATATAACATACCTAAGAAAACAAAAAAAGTAAGTAGAAACTACTCTTTGCAACATACGGTAGATATCCCAATGGAAAATGTATAGTTAAGTTAACAACACTCAGAAACTTCAGTGCTTCGGATTTATCTAAACCTAAGAAGATGGGCATCATTACTTCAAATTTTAATATCTTTTTTTTTTTCTTTGCTGCAGAGGCTGAGATTGTAAAAATGTTATCTCTTGATATATCATCACCTCATATGGTCAAATGAGCTACTGTGAAACCTCCCAGACATCATATCTGAGAAAGTGTATTTGTTCTGCTTGTTGATGCCTGTTGGAATTTCTTTCACAATGTTTTGAATCTTTCCCCTAATCGTTGTCATTTGTACTTCTGACTGAATGCATTTCTTCACTCATATATTTTAACACATCTCATATGCCTTCAAGCATCAACAGAAATGCATTTTTCATTGGCTGGATTGATGTTGCTTTTTTTTTTTTCTTCATTTCATTTGTAATGTGGCATGTGTTTTTGTTTATTATTATTATTATTATTATTTTTTGATACTCAAAATGGCAAAGTATTTAGAGAGAGCAAGCAGGTTCATTTCATTCTGCTCTTTTAAGAGAATGCTTCTAACTGCAATATTAGAGCCAATCTAATTAAAATTAATGACAGAAATCAGCATTTAATGAAAGGGACCTATAGGAATTTACAGAACACATCAAAAGCCAGGATTTGATTTGCATCTACACTCCTTGATTACTTTGGTTAGTGTGAAGGCCACCTAAAAAGCCGTATCCATCTATGCTGTGGATCTAGCTCCCCTACTAGTTGGCAAGGCAGCTAAAGCAGGAAGTGTCACTGCAGTTCCAGGTGAGAGGCTGGTCCCAGCTCTCTGCTCCTACTGGGGTTCACCTTCCTGTGGCCCATTTGGCACTGCAAAGACCAGGCACAAAGCGTCCTCCAGCAGCAGTCCTGCAGTTCCCTTTTTGCAATTACCAGCCCTTTCCTCTCTCCTCATGCTTCCTCTCATTCTGTGCTGCCAGTGAATAGAAATGCAGATGAAGAAGAGCAGCTAATGCTTTTTGAGGGCAAACCTGGAGGCTAATTATAAATCTTCCCTCTTCCCGCTCCTCCCCCCACCCCCCCCCTCCCACCCCCCCGGTATTCTAACAAGGCTATTGCTTTATTATTGTATGAGAGATTATGACTGTACTCTTTTCACTACCTTTAAACAAATTGTTCTGATCTTTCTCTTAAATGCAGAAAAGGACAGTATCCTGTAGGGTGTTTTTTTAATAACTTGAGAATCTGTAACTGTTTTAGATCCATCCAATTTTTTGTAATCTCCTCTTCTGTCAGATTAGCTTCATGCATGCTTAACATTTAGCAAAAAATAAACTTGAGGCCTAGCAGCTCCCTTTCCTCCTGCTCCCTCCTCCACATCATACACTCACCACTTGTTTTTAGCCAAGAAGGGGTGCTCTACAGCTCCAGTTGCTATGTTGTTCATATTAAGACTGCCAGTAAAAGATTTTCATCTGGCTTCTCTCAGTCACACAAGAAGTAGTAAAAATAAAAGTAAAGGGAAACTTGCAGTGAGAAATACATCCAAGAAAGGCTTGCAAGGAGCAGTCTTAAGAACTAAAATAAATTCTTAAGGGAATCAAATACAAAGCTTCAGCAAATTGGAGAAGTTTTAGAAGACTGAGAAAACCATGGATTTTAATTAGGACATTTCTCTAGATCTATGTTTAAGAGTTTTGTTCATCAAAATTCTTAATTTCCATAAAGAAACAATACACACAAAATCACATTCCAAAATTATTTTAAAACTAGAAAAATGAATTTAAATGGGGGAAAAATAATCTCATGGCAGATTACAGTTACACTTTCTTTTAACATGTGCATCTCTCCACTGGCTGGTTAGGTAAATTTCTCAAAACCCTAGTCCACTTAATCTGGGCAATGAAAATCCACTGGTAACATCACTGGAAAAACAGTGAGTCACATTTCTTCTGCTTGTTTACCACAGTCACGTATTTCTTCCTTCACTGGCTATCTCTCCATTAAGAAACATGGAGAATGAAGGAGGCTGTCATGGCTTATTGAGAGATGTGAAGGTACTTGTTCATTTGAAGCAAGACATTAGTTATGGACCCAGGGAACAAAGACCTTGTGATGAGTATGAAATTAACAGAAACAACAGTACAATAAAAATTACAAAAATAAATTTGTAATTCAAAAGACAAAAGTAGTTTACACCAATGTCTCATATATTAAATCTACCTTCACTGAAGCACAAAGCACGTACCAGTCAATTATTGATTGTGAGAAAAGCCATATGTCAAACACAGTATATGATAGATTGAAGAAAAATCACTTTGACTAGCATGAAAATTAAACCCAGTCCCAGATTCTTTACATACCCCAAATCTTATTGATTTGAGTAGATGAATATGTTAGGAATGCAGACTAGGTGCAGAAAAAGACCTGATAATAAATATGTCATAAATTTTTGCAGTATCTTTTTTATTTCCCATCTCCTTCAAACATTTGTGGTTTGGTATTGCTTTTTAAAAGTGAAATAAAATAAATCAAGTTCCTTTTCAATTTCAGGAGTCCAGCGGGGTACACAGAGATCTCCCTTTTTCTTTTGTCACTTACAAAAACAGTATATAATCCCCACAGCTTTGTATCTTTCTGGGACCACAGTGGGATGACAGCCAACTAACTGCTGGCACCAGTGCTGCTGATTTTGCCCTGCTGCTGGAGTTTTGGCTGTAGGCAGCGCGCGCAGAGTCACACTAAGAACAGATGCCTGTGGTACGCTGCTCATTTTGTGATGAACCTTTATAGATCTCTTGCACTGTACATCCTTCCATCTCCAATATGTGCATGAGAAACTGTCTTTGTTTTGAGTAGGATTCAGCTGTTTAAAGAGCCCCATCAGTGTAAAAAAATGAAGGAAGTGATTCACAAATGAATGCAGACTAAATGTACGAGCAGTGTGAGGAAGCAGGGGAGCCATGTGATAGGTGCCTGCCTTTGCATAAAGACAGCTGCAGGCTGTCAGTGCGGGTCTGGTGTCTGAGAACAGATTCTTGGCTATGTAGCATCTTATGTTTGGCTCTCTAGAAATGGCATTTGGCATCCAAGAGCTGACCAGAAACAATGGCACTATATTGAAACCAAATGAATTTCTAGAAAGAAGGATGTGAGACAGGATCTGACTGGAAGAGTTTTTTCCTCTCTAACCCACATCAACTTGTATACCATGACCCTGCTTTGACCTTGCCCCTGAAATTGTTTGCCTGACAGGGAAATTCTCTTTGTGAATGTGAGTAATGTTACAGTAAAGTTTGGTCAGCCTCTCATTTATAGTCATTACTTTACATTGTTCTGGTAGAGTGAAATGATATAAAGATATTCCAATACAAAAGAAAATCATGTCTGGCCTCTTTTGTGCTTGATCGCACCAATTCCTACCCTGCAAGGAATATTCCCATACTTTACATTGGGCATGTCTTTAGTACCCTGGCAGGTTCTGGTCTCCTTGTGCTTCACCTGGCAGAGAGCAAGGCTGGAACGAGCCTCACAAGGTGCCTCAAGGAAGTTGGGAAAGAGCAGAAACTTTTAAAAACTGCAGAATTTGCCCTGGCAATTGCTGAGAAAAATATATATGAATGTCAAAGCATGTACCCATAATTCTCCATTCATTGCTACTTCTTTAAGTGAGTTACTCACTTGGTCTACAACCACTCAAAGTTTTAAATTTACATTTTATTTTATTTTTTAATATATGGAAATTGTGCAAATGACATCCATGAGGATTGGGATCAAATCCAAACTGGCTCAGCCATGATTATTTTCAAACCTTGTTGAATTGTGTGACAACTTTAGCTTAACGCCAGTATTTCTGTTTAACACATAAGCATCAGATGGTGCTGTGTATGAACAAGCATGCATGGACATGATAAACTAGCATCTCCATATTGACTTGGAGTGACTCCATGTCCCTGGATTCAAAACTATGCAAATTAAGGTTAGTCATACTGAATTTGTCTCCTCTTCCCACTCCAAGCAAGAAGCAAGAAGTATGTGAATTTCAAATTGTAGCAGCAAAAGTGGTGTTTTTTTTCTTTTTTTCTCTTTTTTTTTTTTTTCCCAGAATGATTTCTTAATTAAAATTAATGAATTCTGTGGAAAGAATACTGCTTCCCAGTGTGGGAAGTAGACAAAGGACTGTTGTGAGAATTAGAAATAGCCATGCAATTTGGAGACAATAATTTCTGTCATATATTCAATGTCCTTCTCTCAAAGCATTTGAAAATTATGACTCTGACTTCCACTCTATACATTGGTTTATTTCTTTTACTAATGAGCCATATGCTTTTGTTCTTGCTTTTGGTGGCTGTTACATTTGTATTTGGAATTTTATAAGACAATGTAGTATGTAGCAGTTCAGTAAGTTTTTTTGAAAACTCGACCAGTCTGACCTTTCTTACATAGGAGGCTGGGAACTCTATCTTTCCTTCCTTCAGAATGGTGTGCTTTTTCTGCAGAAAGAGAATACAGAGAAATTTAGAAAATAAAAAGTGCAACAACTCCTTAAATCTCTTTGCACTGCTAGCTATGAGGAAATCTCATGATGACTAGGGGAAGTAATAGGGAAAAATGCAGTGGAAAGAATACTGGAACAGGAATTGAAGAAGAGCAGAGATTAAATTTTGAGAATCCAAAACAAAAGAAATTGTAAAAATAATAAGAAAAATATAACACCAAGAATAACTACAAGATCATGAAAAGAACGATTATGTACAAGTAGGTATTCAGGATGCACAAGAAACAGCAGAAAGATTGAATTGTTACTGAAACTGTTGAATGTCAATTCAATACAATGGAATTTGTAGTCTGTATGACAATGTTAAGAGAAATCAGTTGTGGAATCTCAGATCTGTTAGTGCATCTGAGTTACTGAATTTAAAGACTTCGATACCTGATGATAGTCTAGTGCTATTTGTGACAGACATGGAAAAGAAAGACTACATCTAAATACATAAAAGTTTGATGCTCCTTTTATAGACATTTCATATTAAACAACTAATGGGAAGTGGAAAGAGCAAAAGAAAACACTTGGAATTTATTTTTGATGCAGTGCATAATCTGAACAAATTTTCTGAGTTTAAGGCTTTAAGAAGATCATAGGCTAGGATAGATATAGATGCAAGACATCCTAACGAGTGAAAGCAAAATCTAATGCTAGTGAAAGCTATGACTTAATTCAAAGCATAAAACCAAACAAAACCAAAACCTCCACAGCTATGAAAAAGCAGCCCTAGAATATATATGTTAGCATCAGATGAGATAAGACATCCAATAACACTAATACTGTAAATATGAGAATTCATACTTTAAGGGACTAAGCTCATACCATGAAAATAATGAAGATCCATAAAGTGAATGTACAAAGAATATTTATGGGAGGAAAGACATCAAAACCTGCAAAAGATAGAAGACACTAACCTACAGTTTAAATAAGATATATGTCTAGCAAAAAAGGCTGAACAAAGGAGTTAAAATGCCATGCAATAACACTTCTAGATCACCTAGAAAACCTAGAAATCCACTAAATGTTCTTCAATAAAATGATGAGCAATTCTTTCATAATTCTAGATGTAATATGAGCAGTAAAGTACGATGACAAAATTCAATCTGCATTTAGGTAAATGTGATTAAATTGAATTTTAAATATAAAATTGCAGTGGGAACAGTTGTTGCCACTATTAAAAATACCAGCACACAAGGAAGAAAATATGTAAAAATCTTGTGTGACTATTAATCAGTCCATTAATATATCTTCTTTATTTTTTTTTAATTTTTATTTTTATTTCTTTTCTTTTAATCAACCTCTGAGAATACTAGGCAATGTTGTTGTATTACCGATAGGATTACCAGCCATATAAGTTATTCACACATCCACCAAAGAATCCGAAAGACAAGATAAGACAAACCATGCAGGTAATATATCTGAAAAACTTTCAAGGCTATGAAACAAGAAGTACAAAACAGAGGTGATGCTACCAGCACTGTATTTGCTTTCAATTTCCTTAATGTTTAAAATAAAGATGCTTAGAATAGTGCTTTAGTACTCAGAAATTAAATATATTTTAAAAGATTACAATGTTAATTTGAAAATTTTGATTTTAATGCATTTGCTTACATAAGGAAAACATAATAATATAAATAAATAGGTAAAAATGTTTGTGGAATTAAACTGAAACAATAAAATTCAAGGGTCTTCAGGTCCTTGGAAGACAATTCAGTATTGATAGACATTGGTAAAGAGACAGGAAGGAACCTGTTCTAAAAATAAATTCATTTCTCATGGGAACAACAGGTACTGTCTATTTCCAGTAACTTCTTATCTTAAGATAAAGAGGCCAAGAAATAAGCACCAACCTCTTACCAGACTATTCTCCTCACCAGTCACCTCACTGAAGCAGCCAACATAGACAAAACAGGAGCTGAACAGTAGAAAGTAAGGAATGTTATTATTAGCATTCTACATGTTTCATACACCAAATTCCTGGAAGGCACATTTAAGTTCCCTTTCTATATGCTGTAGATATCAATGTAGTGAATAGTTGATTAGGATCCTCTTGGGGGTCTATGAAGACCAAATATTTTTACCCTTCATATATCTTAGGCTGATATAGTTTCTGACAACAGCAACTGTTTAGAAGTTGCTTAATTGACAGGTTCGAGAATACTGTAATTAAAACAATATGCATTTTTGCAGCCAGAGAAGAAGATAATGCAGCATAAACATTTGGTTATGATTATTTTATATTATGTTAACAGTTTTGTTGAATAATTATGAGTTCTTATATTTCAAAAAATTATACCGATATATTATCCATATTATGCTATGTTATCAACTTTATCACTGTCACAGACATATAACTACAATATCCAATTCTGATTTGTTGGTCCAAAATACCTCCAGAACAGATCATACACTGTTCCTAAAAACTGCATGTTGACTCCGGTCTAAAAGGAGATTTACAAAAATCCTCAGTAATTAGGTATTTCTTTTACTCTAAGAAGTTCGTGTTTCTTATTTACTGCTACCTGCATACTGAATAATTACACTCAATAAATTGGTTCTTGCAATGCCTTTCTCAGATAGTTGGATAAGATTAGTCACAGCAGAAGCTACCTTCATTCTTTTAAAAAGGCAATCTTTTTTTTTTTTTTTTTTTTTTCCAGAAACGTAGGCATTCATTTAGATGAGGACACTGACTGATAATCTATTTTGAATTGTAGTATTTTTTTTAATTGCTTTTTCACATACATATTGGTTGTGGAAAAGAGTATAAATGATGGGAAAATTTCTTATTTCATGGTTTTATTTTATCTTCAAACATTCATGCATGCACTTAAATCATAAAACATACATATGTTTAAATATGATCTGCTTAAAAATATGTATCTATGCACACATGTACTTGAAGTGGAGAAAGAAAAGAATAGTTGTCTTGGTATGTTTGATAATGTCCCAGATACACGCATAACGTTATAGAAATAATTTTAGTACCATTGATCACTACTGTTTCCTTCAATTATTATATTGTAGTACAGAATCAAACATTAATTTAAACTCTGGTAAAAATTATCTATACTTAAGCAGGGAAATTCTAATATAGCATCATGTATCCAGCTGCAAGACCTGCAGAAGGCTGCGGTTCAGCTACGTGCCAAATTTTTTGTAACTTCATTCACAGGCAATGAGATTTAATATAACTCTATTAACCTTGATATAACTCAGGATAAACAAACTAGAAGATGCGAGTCTGTATATACATGACAAAAATTCCCGTTTTGCTAAAATTATATAACTTTGTGAATTAATGTGGAACTCCTAAAAAGATAATGTCAGATAGCTATTTTGAAAACTGAATACAATGACAGTGAGCTTCAGTTACTCAAATCTCAGTTCTCTTGAAAGTGAAATTATCATTGGTCTACTATTTTCTGTGCTCATTTTAAAGGTGTGGATGAAAGCATATCCCATGGGGCAAGCTAAGAGGAACTTCAAGGCCTTAAATTAATCATTATTCATATATCTTCTTGTGAATACCTTGCTACTCTAGTCCCACGTAGATAAGTTTAGCCACATGAAGTGCAACTGTTGTTAAGAATCCTGCTGTCTTCTATCAAACTTTGTTTGTCAGCTGAATTTCTTTTCTAACATTTGATTTAATAGTTTTAGGCTTGGACATTGTGCATAGATTGCTATCAAATGGTTTCAATAAAGAAATAGATGACAGTGCTTAGCTATGACATTTGGCATAGAAAAAATAAATGATCATTTACATTCAACATCATTCTCTGAAACACTCATGTCTCTCAGACCATAGTCCTTTTTAAATACTTTTTCCCATGCTAGAATTCAATAAGTCAAAGATATAACAAAAATACTTTCATCAAAGGTAAAGAGGGTCTCAACTTTGGCTCATCACCACCTTTTTTTTTTTTTAATATGCATAATTATGGCAATAATTTTTTGTAAATATGAGTAGGTGTAAATATGAGTTTTTGTAAATATATGTGTTTATGTACCAGAGGTAGTTATATATACTACCAATGGTAGGCTTATTAATATATCTTTTCAAGGTTTATAATGTTCTAGATCTTTTAGCAGTTTCACACATCTGCCATTTAATTAAAAATAACCCCTTACCAGAGGAACAAGTAATTCTTTCCTGCCCCAACACCCAACATTAATGATCTCTTCAGACCTTGTCTAAGGCCAAGGTTGGACAATGCATCCTCAGTACTGTGCAAGGTGTTGGTTTTTGTTGTCATTTCTTAGGTTAACCAGACACCTGGCAACTGTAACTCATCTATGGTCTTTTATCCAGGTGGCACCAGTGAAATTATATGCTTAATTCCCCCAGAAGCAAAGTAAATCCTCGTATACAGCAAGGATTAGGTTATCTCCAGGTATCTCACCTTAAAATAATTTCGTTGTGTGTCAAATGCTGATTTGAATACAGTTGAAGAGGCTTAGAAATAATACTTATTTCATGTAGATATGTACAATTAGGCTTATGTTAATTAGGAGTGTAAATCTGCTCAAGCTAATTTTAATGGCAAAACCCCAATTAACATCAATGCAAAGAATACCACGTCCTGATGGCTTTGCTAGTGTCCATATATACGCACACAGGAATTGCTTCATTCATCAGTGACACTCAGCAATCACTGTCTGTCTAGAACAGGCATCATCTCCAGTAAAATGTCATTTTATTATTTGCCTTTCAGAACAATGCCCAGACTTCTTGCTGGATTTCTGGCACTTTGTTTTATTTTGGGTGTTATAGTGTCCTTAATTGTACATCTTCCAATTTGAGATATACTGTTTTCTTTGGAAAGAAATACAATGAAATTAATTTCTTCTGGAAAAGAGTGCCATTTCCTTTCAATGGATAAAAATAAACACAAATCAAGTAACCATGTCTGATTATATGAATCCTAATTCTGGCAGAAAATGTCTCTGTAGAATGAGGATAAATATGGTCAATGGATTTGCTCTGAGTATACTCTACATGTAGGGTTTCCCTGTAAAACACAGAAAAAGCAATCCTCCACCATCCTTCTGGGAAGCTCTAAATTTATTTATTTATTTATTTATTTATTTATTTATTTAAATAAAATGGAACACCAGGGCAAGAAGATGTACCCCTCATGTGCAAAAACCAGCATGGGGCTCTTACACAAGCAGATGCACATGCTCTGAGGAAGCAGGTCTTGGGGAAGTGTCCCCCAATATACAGGTTGCAGAGATAAACTGCAGCATGTTCCCATAATAGCAGGTAGGACCTTCACTACTTGGAAAGGAAGATCTGTTTTAAAAATTTAACTGATACCAAAATAAAGGTGAGTTTCTCTATATTCAGTTGTCTCTTGCCTCAATTTTCATACTGCAATTTTTACTGATTTCTTTTTTTTTTTTTTTAATTTAATTCTTGCTGTGTAATAATTTTTTGTCATCTGAAAATTAAAGAGGAGCTTTTAAGCTCTTGACCTGCACTCCTCCGCTGGTAGTATTATCACTTACTGCTCTGATGCCTATTTCAAATTCTTCTGTTCTCTTTTAAACTTCACCTGTTTGCAACCTAAGGAGACACTTCCTTTTCTCCTACATAAAGCTAAGAGTAAGTCATTTAAAATTAACTACATATAAGGTCAGACAAAACAGACAACATTCCCATGACTTGGGACACCAAAGATGGTCTACAGGAAAATGTTATGACTTTTCTTCACATTTTAGTCCCAACAATAATGAGTTTAGAGAAAACTGGGTGGTATAGGTCTGGAACTTGAGAGCTGAGTAGAGTATGAACAACCACACTGGCTGTTGACACTAGACAACGCTCATAATTGCTTACTGAGAATTTGCAGTGTTCTTCAGCAGAAAACCTTCATTTCCTGCCTATCATTTAAAAGATTTCTTGTAAAAGTTTGAACTTGTATCACAATGAAAACAAGTCATGAAGGATACTTATTATTTCCTGATTTGAAGTCTCATATGATTTGTTATTTACAATACATATCTCAAAGGCAAGGCTCAGGATTTGAATTAAAGGTTAGTTATATATTTTCTAAGTCCTGCTTTTGTGAAATGTAATAGTCACAAATAGCATTCAAATGAATTTGGGGCTTATCGTAGGATTTTGTGCTAGCAAATCTAATTCAGTTCTTCAGTGCAAATATATAAATGAGATTTCCAGTATTTTGTATGAAAGTCTGCCATTTCTGTAGTATTCACTGCAGAAATAATACTGCCAGTATTTTGAAAACATCCACCCAGATCTAACAAAAACACAATATACCCCTCACTTCAATAGGAAATACATTACTTATAAAAATTAAGAATTGCTGTTAGGTTCCTGCATCTAACATTTTAGATTTGTCTACTCAAGAGACCTTTTATTAACAGTATTTTTTAAACCAAATACCTATCTAAGTTGCTTGTATGTGCGTGTCTCATTTGAAACATAGCCATGGCAAAGGTGGTTATCATAAATTCTGGACTACTAAGTTGGTGTAACTTGTCTTGGAAGCTATTTACCAGTTGCTTACATCTGAAGAGAAAGCTAAAGGAATAGCTGCTTGCTTTCTTTTTCAAAATCAAATTAGAATTAATGCTGCAAAATTAAAAGACCAGATTTAGGTAAATGGAAACATTTCTTAGCAGACAAGCAATTAGATAATGGAAAAATGTTTTCTGCTGATGAACCTGAGCCACCTTCATTAATTATGTTCAAAAATAAGTTAAATACATTTCTTCTTGCCTTACTCTATGGAACATCATGCTCCGCACAAGAGGTCATACTGCATGAGCTGAGAGATCTTCTCCAGATGAATAATCAGAGATTTTACAAGAAACAGAAATAATTACAGATCAGTGGGTTTTCTTCATTGTTGCGCAGTTGGAATATACTGATTTGCTACAAATACTATTTAAAAGAATCTCAGCATCTCTCTTCTAGCTAAATAAAAACTTTTATACTTGTACATGAACTCAATGCTTTCACACAGATTCCTGACATAAATTAAGGGGTCCCAAACTCTGGGTTTGTGTATACTACCAGTGGTACAGACCCAATTCAGAAATGGCAAATAGCCTGACATTTTGGCGTATTTTACATTTATAAATAAATCTACAAGTAAAAAAAAAAAAAAGGAAGAAAAAAGTATTGCAGGCTCAAAGGCTCAAGATATTTTCCTATTCATTTTTTTAGTTTAGGTTCTGCAGTAGTGACTTACAGCCTTTCTTCAAAAGAATATGAAAATACACAGAATAATAACATTTCTTTATGATGATACTGCGACATTTTCTTGTGTGTTACAGTGATACGATAGAGTTGTGTTTCTAAAATCTTACACATCTGCTATTTTTTCCTCAGGCTTTTGCATCTATAAATTTTACATCCTGGTACCATACATAGGAAAATGATTTGTGCATATTAACCTGGTTACTTATTCTTTTCAGCTAGTTGATAAGCAAGGATTCAAAACTGGACTTGTATGTGAACATGCAGTTTGTGTCTTCAGATCAGGGGAATCCTTTTTAAAATGTTGCCTCTGGGAGTGTGTGCTTATATAAAATAAAGTCTACACAGATTTACAAAAATATGAACTTTTTTTTTTCCAGCTTATTTTACAAAGAATGGGGCTATGTATTTTGTAACTCAAGAAAAATTCAGAACCTTTGCTCAGTTTTTGTTTTTAAATGCAAAATTTTCTTCCTCTTTTTGTCTGACTTCATCATTTGCAGGAGAGTAGGAGATATAGGAGAATATATTCTCTTGTGCACAACTGTCGACTGGGTCCTGTCAAGCCAAAAAAAAAAAGTCCCATTTAAAGACTAAGTCCACTGAAACTTCTAAGGGAACTGATTTCTTCTTCAAGTAATGATGCTTCAGTGAAGCATTTCTCCTGCTTCACCAAGTAAAGAAATTTTAGGTCTCACAGGCTAGAACTGCGAAGCCAAGCTGGCACTGAAAGGAAAGTCAAGGCAAAGCTGAAGAGTGAGTTTACCTAGGAGGAAAATCAGCTTCAGGGAAATCAGGAAATCATTTCATCTCAACCACCAAAGGAGACTAGGAACATTCCCTTGCTGATGAAGCCCAGGTGGGAAACAGGGACAGGACCTACTGCAACCGTTGAACTCTCTCTCTCCCAAATCCTGCTTCTCCTGCACAGGCTTTACATCCATCCTTTCCATTTGTAGCACAATGACTGCCACTTGGTGAGGGGAGACTGCTGTCCCAGATCATGGGCCTGGGGTAGGTGCTCCTTTCCTTTTTCTAGATGAATCACGTCAAGAAGTTACTCAAAGCAATGAAACCCCTCACCTGAGAGATATTCTATGCATCCTTTGCACAAATGTGCAGTTTGCTTGCCTTTGTATCTGTAGAGCATAAGAAACTGCAGAATCAATGAAGTTAGGTTGTTCATTAAACCTTACCTTTTGTTAATGCACATATAAGGTTTTTATAGGCAAATGTGTTATTTACATAACTCTATGTTATTTGATCTATATTATACGCATTGCCTTGCAATACCTAGGGTTACAGACACAAGCTTTTCTGCTGAATCTGTACTTGAACATGGTTGCTTCTGCTTTCTTTCCAGTTTGAGGATGATCTTAGTAAAGGAATTACATGTGATTCTCCAGTAGAAGTAGCAGTTCACCTAAGGTCAGCCCTAGAGAACAGAGCCAAAGAGTGCAACCTTTAAATCCCAAAGCTTAATAATAATAATAATAATAATAATAATAATAATAAAAATCCAGATTTAAAAATAAAATAAATATCTGATTACAATTCCTTAGTTAAAATGTATTAAGCTAGCTGTACACAAATGTGAATTACTTTCTGCTAAGCATATCTAAGGATTTTTTTTTCTTTTACCCAGATTGTGCTGGGGTAGGATGAAAAGATCAAAAAAATATTCATATACTTATATGGAAGATTAATCTCTGAATCTAAATCTTTAACTCCAAACTTAGAATATTATTGACATTTTTAGATTTTCTTCGTATGCACATATACAAACACAAACATGCATGTGTGCTCATGCACACACACACAATTAGTACCCATAAATATTTAAGAATTCCTATATTTAGATATGGATTTGCCATATAACAGCATTTTGCAAGCCATGTTTATAGTATTACATCTACAATGTAACCTGCAGCAGGACTGCTAATCAAGTAGGAAAAGAAATCATTTAATATTTGGTGATGAAAATTGCTTTAGAGTGACTGATTGTGCTAATCAATCTTCCCCAAGTAAATCACCACTAAAAGATGGTCGATAATTATAGGATCTTTCCCTGTAGCTGAGTAAGAAGAGGAATAAAAATAAACTCTCACAGCAAAGCTGTCCTCTTCAGTAAACACAGCAGTTTGCTTTGCTTCCAACATGTTGGAAAGAAATTTGGATAATGTGTCCAAGTTGTCTTAGCTTTCAGAAATATAATTCTTGTGCTGATCGAACTAACACTGGTAAAATTGGCCATTAAAACTAATGTATTCAACAGTCTTCACAAGCCATCCATGAACAGGTTGCAGTCTTACTAATTTCTTCATGATTCACAAAACTTTAAGAGGTTTTATAAAAATGTGGCCTTTCTCTACTGTTCACAAGTTTCATAAAAATGTTTCCCTTTCTCTACTGTTCACAAAATTCTCTGATAAAAGTAGTTGGTGAAGGTCAGTTCCAGTAGGAAGCATATGTTTTAATAAAGTTATTATTATTAAAATAGTTATGAATAAATACAAATACCTAAACCACTGTAAGCCCAGCAAAGCAAATTCAGAGGCTTCAGCCATAACACTGTTCCTCCCCAGGCCCTCCCCTCACTCCTTCCCCAGAAGAACTGATCCAAATAACACTAGAAGTACAGTACACCAAGGACGTATAAGAACCTATACAGACCAAAGCAGGTACATCAAACGGGTAAGACAGAAGCACTAAGAGCTGCAACAGGACAGTAGTATGAAGGAGTTGCTTCCATGCTTTGTGAATGGTGTTTATCAGAGTTATGTGAAGCTCTGGGGTCCTATTAGATTTAGGCTTTCACTTAGCACAGTCAGAAATCTCTTGGCTCAGAGTGGCTGGGAACACCTCACAGATCCCCATTCTGCTCAATGTCACTGTGACAGAAGTCCCAGACTGTTGTGGAACTTCACATATCTGGTATGAAAGTGCAAGGTAGTTCATACATGGCAAGTCAATACTACAGACTGCCACTGTGCTTTGATGGTTCTGCTGACTTCTTGCACAATTTTAATGCCAACATAGGGTTTACTTTCAACACATTCAGCAAGTTGGGGTCCAACTAACCAAGTCTTTGGCTATTATCTATCAAGATGGCTGCAATCTTGTGGAAAAAGGTAAGCTAAAGAGCCTGCATCAAAATATGTAGGAGCAGAAAATATTTCAGCTGAGAAATTTAGCTGAAAAGTGAATTTCTATACTAATGATGACATTCAGGGTGCACTACTGGAGCCTCTTTGAAAGAAGATTTCTCACCATCATTAAAGTAATGGAAGTTGGTGAAGAGTTAAAATGCCTATATTTACCCAAAGCATAGGTTCAACTAGGAACCAGGCTCTCACTAAGGAACCTATCATGCATATCTAATTAGCCAAAGGATACTTGGACACTGCACTGATGAGTGCTACAAAGTCTCTAGAAAATAAAAAGCGCAGAGAAACCAATAGGCTGTTTTTGCCCAACCCTATGTAAGTATAACCACCAGTAATTTTTGTAGCTGTGACTTTATTGTACAGTTATTCACTACAATAAAGTAGCAAAACTTCCAAAACTTTTTTTTTTTTAAATGATCTTCAAAGGCTGTTACCACCCATAACATTAAAAAGTAGATAACATTTTTTCTGGATTAATAGCTCACAGAATACCTCTGTATTGCTCCATTAGGCTATTTCATTTGTCTATCATTCCTGAAGATGACAGGAAAGTCAGATATTTTATTCCCATATTCAGAACAGCTTCTCTGGAATCCTTGGATCTTTTTGGTCTCTTCTTCTAAGTTTTAGCTCCTGAATTCCACTGTGAAGATACCACTTTGATATGTGAGGGGAAATTTCAAGCAGTTGTGAGAGATGTTTTCCACAAGTGAACTATCTCTGGTATAGTCTTGAAGAAGATGGACCCTTCAGCCATCTGAACATTGAGATATATTCAACATTAAAGCACAGAATATATCAGATTCTTTCAGATTAATGTGCTATTTTAATAAGTGAGTGAAAAAATGTGTGCCAGCCTAGTTTCTAAGATTACTTCTCTGCTCTTTTTACTTTTGATATGTGAAAATAAGAAAACTAAGGTAGCTATTCCTTATTTATTTATTTATTTGTACTGGAGTTTTAAACATCTACTCTTCTTTCAAAAGCTAACAGAATTTCCATGTCTGTTCAGCTTGGGATAGGAGCAGTGGTGCTTATTTCCCCTTTGTCTTTGTGTAACAAGCCAAACATCATGTCCAAGAGCAACACAAGTGTTTATGACGCTTATTTTTTCCCATACTGCATTCTCAACTGCCAGCAGATACAAGATACTGGTTACTGCTTTTGGATGACAGCACTGACACTTTCTTGGAGGCACCTGTTCTGCTCTTGAGTTTCCGCTCCTGTTCACTGTCCTTTGTCAAAGCTGCTGCTGAAAACTGTGTCTGGAGAAAAGATATTTTGCCAACAATTTATAGCTAGCTTACAGCTCAGGTTTGATTCTCCTCAATGGGCCTTTATTTTCCTCCTTCAGCTAGTTTTTGTGTCTTAAAGACAAAACTACATCCTTCAAAGCCAAAACAATTTACATTTTTTGAGATTAAAACTGACAGTTTCTGAAGGTACTTCTCAGTATATACAATAAGAGGAATGTTTCCACCTGCAGCAACAAATTACATACCCTTGTCAATTAACAAGATTATCCTGCTGATATTGGCAACTAGGTCAAAAGGACCATTAAGCCAGGAATCATTGGATGCATTAAGATTAAAACTCTTAATGTACAGCAGCAGATGGTTGATGTTGACTTGTTATTATTTATTCACCAAAAAAAGAACATGGAAAGAATTTACAACTCTGCATAGATAAGCCTGGACATTCAAAATATAAGTGTAACTTTACATAATTCTCATGTTTCAATATATTTACATGGTCAGATTTTAACACCAAGGCTCCAAAACCTTGTTGTATCTTGTATTATAGTACTGTAATATATACTCTTTAGTAGATTTTGTGCTCCCCACTTGGAGATCCTACAGGTCCATCAGGCAATACTTCTTGCAGACAACAAAACAACAGAATAACAAAACAACCACTGCAGAACAACCTAAAACATTTCCTTTCACAAGGGCTGAGCATAACCTGGAGTGTCCTTAATGAAATCAAGAGACCTGTCTCTCTGATGGTTGTTATTATCCAGCCACTAAAACAATCTCCTAGCATCAGATATATATCATATCATATCATATCATATCATATCATATCATATAGTACATTATATTATATTATATTATATTATATTATATTATATATGCATAATATATTATGCATCAGATTCAATAAGATATCATACCTATTTCATGAAAGAGGAAATTGTGAAATGAAGAGATCTGGATACCAGACAAAGAACTCTACATTCTGCAGAGCTACAAGCTTTTGTACAATACCCTTTCAACATGATGATTCCTAGACTTGAAGATTGAAAAGACAATAGGATCTTCAACCCATATCAGATTTATTGCAAGAAATTTCAGCTGAAGAAAGTCTTTAGCTGTTTTATAACTTCCTTGTCTCCACTTCCATATACCGGTGAAGCTTCTCCAAATACACCAGGTGTGTTTGTGAAGTGGCAGTGGTGTGCTGGGAGCACACCAGTTCCCACACCACAGCCAGAGAGCAGGGGGCTTGTTCCTAATAGTAGCCCCATGTGCCAATTCCAGTGTACATGACATAAGTCCACCATAACATGTTTAGTTGGATTTGCATAACATGAGCTTTCAACCAGGGTTTCCAACAGCTGTTACTAAACTATCCTGAAATTTGCTTCCACTTGTTTTTCCACTTAAGAGATACGTCTTTTAATCTGCTTTAATCCAACTGGGTTGTGAAATGCTTCCCTCCAATCTTAGGATGGAATGTTTCTGCTGTGCAGTCATTGCAAGAGTCTGCTCTTCTCTCAGTACAGATGAAGCCTTCAGGCACTCATCAGGAGAAGGAAGACCTTTGATTTCAATGTGAACACGATTTTGAAGAGCTTCTCTCATTCACGTTCTCCATATAAGACAGGTGATGAAAACATTGATGATATTATTACTTCAATTTATTTTCTGAGAGACCTAGGTATGCTCACAAAATGATTTGCTTCTATTGAAAATGCCAAAGGAGTGAATGTGCTGTAGTACAAAAGACACCTCTACTGTTATGGATCATTGACAAATGCCCAACACATACTTTTGCTGAAATTCATCTGGTGCAACTGGACTTCTTACACATTCTAGGCAGTGTAGCTCGGGCACTGAGGGGAGCCAGTAAAACAGACAGAGGCACACTCATTAGTGTACTAGTATTAGTTATGTTTTATATATTTCTTCCTACCAACAGAAAATCTCCAAGCTCACAACAGCCTGAATAGTAGAAAATCACCTTTCAATGTGACATCGTCCCGCCTATGTAACAAATCAGGGATCAGATTGAGGCTGGTCAGGACAAAAAAATGGAGCTATCCCAAATCAAGACAAAAAAGCCAAGCTTTCTGAACCAGAGATGAAAAACATTCACAAGTTTTGGACTGAGCATGTAGGTAATCTAAAACACACATTCTTCAATACTTTATACTGGCACCTGGATAGGAGCACTTTAGGTACATTTCAAGTCGTCATTTGACTAGAAGCAGCCTGCCATATTGCCTGCTTTCCATATTGCCACACATACTGCCCTGAATAAATTGTAGAGGGACCCAGCTTGAGGTTGCTAATCCTGTATCCCTCAGATCTCAGATTGAATAGAAAGAGGACAAATTTGTAATTTAGCAATTTTGATGATCCTTACTTGGCAATCCAGCCTCACCAGTCAGCACAGTGCACAGCTGATATGTGAGGCTGTAAAGTGTTATTCCTTAGCTACCATTCACTAATGAACAGAGTGATTTACAGAGCATGGACTTCGGGTTTCTCCACTTACTGCTGCCATATGTAGCTCAGAGTATCACAGACCACTGCACTGTTAGCAATTCTGGCCTTGGGGAAAGGTGAAAATGAAATCTGGCTACACCATAGATGGGCTTAAAGGGAAAAGGATTAGTTCCCTGTGTTTTCTATGGCATTGGCAGGACCACCTTGAGTCCTGGGTGGGTGGTGGAATCTGGTGGAACCTGAAACCACCCACCCAGGACTAAGGTGAGTCCTGCCCATGCCTACCCACACATTCTACTAATAGCAAAACTGAATGAAAAACTCCACATTTAAAAATTACTGAAATATTTTCAACAATGACCTAAGACTTCATTTCAAAAGTGCAACAGGCAGACTTTTTTGTAACAAGTAAACCTGAAAATTTGTATTCAGATATTAAATGCTAAAATCCTTACAGAGAACATGTAAATGGAACTCAGCACAAAGCAAAACCCACTGAAGTCAAAACATGTATGAAATTCTGCTGAAGTAAATGGGCACAAAATATGCACTCATTCATTGTGGCACCAGGGACGAATCTCAAACTAGAGTATTACTCAGTCTTTTACTTTAAAGACAGTTTATATGGAAGGTGATAATTTTTATTTTTATGAAGAAAATGATAGATTTAAAAAACATACCGAACATGGAAAGTATGTTATGCTGGAAACAAAATCTAATGGGATGTTGACCTCACCAGAGCTTGTTTTCACAGACTTAGATCTCTCTCTCCCTCTCTTTCTCTCTTTCTCTCTCTCTCTCTCTCTCTCTCTCTCTCTCTCTCTCCTCTCTCTCTCTCTCTCTCTCTCTCTCTCTCCATATTTCACTGTAACTCTGATTTTGCTGGTCTTCGTTGTTATCTGTCTTTTGGAGGTCACTGAAACACTAAACTTTGATGTAAGCTTTTTTTCCTTTAGACCTTTTAAATACTTAGGAGGCTTAAATTTTTATTTACATTTTTAATTCCAAAGCTTATAAAAATTGTTTTAATAGTGGTAAATATAGAAAGTAATTAATAGCTCCACTAAGTTCATCCAAGCACAGCCTTTGAGATGTCATAATAAACTATTAATTCTACAACTAGTACCAAATTATTTGGAGATTAGATTTCACCTACCTTGAAGCTCTTATTTGAATGTTACAACTCTCTTCTAAATCCACTGATTTATCATAGAAATGCTACCAAAAACAGTAGAAAAAAAAAAAGACAATTTACAATTATCAAAATATCAGACTTGATGGACAGAGCCTAACAGCTGACAACTCCTTTGATTTTTTGGGGGCTACCCTAAAAGGGTAGTGTGTTTTGTACTTATCTTGCATTCAGGTAAAAAACAAGTCAACATGGCTTCAGTAAAGGCATGTCATGCTTGACAAATCTGGTGGTCTTCTATGATGATTACAACATTTGTGGGTAGCAAAAGAGCAAGTGGCATCATCTACCTGGACTAGTGCAAGGCATTTGACACTGCCGTCCCCCATGATATCCTTGTCTCTAAATTGGAGAGATGTGGATTTGACAGATGGGCCACTTGGTGGGTAAGGAACTGGCTGACTGATTGCACTCAAAGAGTTGCAGTCAATGGCTCAAAGTCCAAGTGGAGATCAGTAATGAGTGGTGTTCATCGGGGGTCAATATTGGGACTGGTGCAGTTTAACATCTTTGCTGGTGACATGGACAATGGGACTGAGTGCACCCTCAGCAGGTTTGCCGATGACACCAAGCTGTGTGATGCAGTTGACATTCTGGAGGGACAGGATGCCATCCAGAGGGACCTGAACAGGCTTGAGAAGCAGACCCGTGCGAACATCATGAAGTTCAACAAGGCCAAGTGCAAAGTCCTGCATGTGGACCGGGGCAATTGTAAGCACAAATATAGACTGCATAGAGAACAGATTGAGAGCAGCCCTAAGGAGAAGGACTGGGGGTGTTGGCTGATAAGAAACTCAGCATGAGGTGGCAATGTGTGCTTGCAGCCCAGAAAGCCAACCATATCCTGGGCTGTATCAAAAGAAGTGTTGCCAGAAGGTTGTGAGAGGTGATTCTCCCCCTCCACTCTGCTCTCGTGAGACCCCACCTGGAGTGCTGCATTCAGCTCTGGGGCTCCCTGGACAAGAAGGACAAGAAAGTATTAGAACGAGTTCAGAGGAGGGCCACAGAGATGATCAAGGGGCTGGAGCACCTCTCCTGTGAAGACAGGCTGAGAGAGTTGGGGTTGTTCAGCCTGGAGAAGAGAAGGCTCCAGGGAGACCTCATTGCAGCCTTCCAGTACCTAAAGAGGGCCTAAAGCTGGGGAGGGACTCTTTGTCAGAAAATGTAGTGGCAGAGCAAGGACTAATGTTTTTAAACTAAAAGAGGGTAGATTTAGATTAAATATTCAGAAGAAATTCTTTACTGTCAGGGTGGTGTGCATGGGAACAGGTTGCCCAGAGAAGCTGTGCTTGCAACATCCCTGAAAGTGTTTAAGGCCAGGTTGGACGGGGCTTTGGGCTACCTAGTCTAGTGGGAGGTGTCCCTGCCCCATGGCAGGTGCGTTGGAATTAGATGATCTTTAAGGTCTCTTCCAATCCAAACCATTTTATGAATTAATGACTTTCACTGTGTAACAAGATGAATAATAATGCATTAATTGCAACCATCAATAGCTAACATGACCATTTTACTAAACTCGCATGCTAAATGTGTGGAAAAGCAATATGTTTATTAAAAAGAAAGCTGAGAGAGAGAGAGAGAGGCGGCGCCAGCAAATAGTGACACGTACATGAGAAAATGAGAGCAACAGCCTGCAGTGAGATAGAATCATAGAATCATAGAATAATTAATGTTGGATAAGAACTCCGAGATCACCTGGTCCAACCATCCCCCCACTACCAATGTCACCCACTAAACCATGTTTCTAAGCACTAAGTCCAACTTTTCCTTAAACACCCCAAGGGACAGTGACGCCACCACCTCCCTGGGCAACCTGTTCCAATGCCTGACTACTCTTTCTGAGAAGAAATGTCTCCTGATTTCCAAACTAAACCTCCCCTGGCACAACTTGAGGCCATTCCCTCTAGTCCTATCACTAGTTATCTGTGAGAAGAGGCTGACCCCCAGCTCCCCACAACTTCCTTTCAGGTAGTTGTAGAGAGCAATAAGGTCTCTCCTGAGCCTCCTCTTTTCCAGGCTAAACAACCCCAGTTCCCTCAGCTGCTCTTCACAGGACTTGTGTTCCAGGCCCTTCACCAGCTCTGTAGCACTTCTCTGAACACGCTCTGGGGCCTCAATGTTCTTCTTGTACTGAGAAGCCCAAAGCTGAACACAGTACTCGAGGTGTGGCCTCACCAAAGCAGAGTACAGGGGAACAATCACCCCCCTGGTCCTACTGGCTACACTGTTCTCATACAAGCCAGGATGCCATTGGCATTTTTGGCCAACTGGGCACACTTGGTTCATGTTCAGGTGAGCATCAACCAGCATCCCCAGATCCTTTTCCTCTGCACAGCTTTCCAGCCACTCTGCCCCAAGCCTGTAGGATTGCATGGGGTTGTTGTGGCCAAAGTGCAGGACCCAGTGCTTAGCTATGTTGAACCTCCTCCCATTAGCCTTTGCCAATCAACCTAGCTTGTCCAGGTCCCTCTGCAGGGCCTTCCTATCGCCCGGCAGATCGACACTTCCCCCCAACTTAGTGTCATCTGCAAACTTACTGAGGGTGCACTCAATTCCCTCATCCAAATCATCAATAAAGATATTAAAGAGGATGGGCCCCAATGGCCACCCCTGGGGAACACCACTGGTGACTGGTCACCAGATGGATTTCACTCTATCCACGACAGACTTAAAATATGCTTTTGTTTCAATTTTTTTTTTTTTACTATGCCATTTTTAACATGAATATCTCCTTTAATAGGGTAGCAATAACTTTCTTTGAGTTTCCTAATAGTATCAGAATTTAATACAACCCAAAATTACTCACATCCAACACACTTTATAAATTGGCCGGTATTCTACTTGGTTTAGGGGAAAACGTGAAGACCAAGTTCCAATTGTTTAAATTAGTATACATTTAAATAATCCTGTCATCTCCCATTTAAGTACCAAAGCTCTTTCAAACTTCACAGTTCAGCCAGTATTTGAATGCATGTTTAACTTTCGGTACATATAGTTCCAATAGGGAATAAATACATGCTTAGATAGGTTGATGAAATACAGCCTATATATGCTCCAGTTGCAGAACTACTGGTCAATTAATGACAAGGACAGGGAAGGGGAGGGGAGGGGAGGGGAGGGGAGGGGAGGGGAGGGGAGGGGAGGGCAGGGAAGGGCAGGGCAGGGCAGGGCAGGGCAGGGCAGGGCAGGGCAGGGCAGGGCAGGGCAGGGCAGGGCAGGGCAGGGCAGGGCAGGGCAGGGAAGGGCAGGGAAGGGAAGGGAAGGGAAGGGAAGGGAAGGGAAGGGAAGGGAAGGGAAGGGAAGGGAAGGGAAGGGAAGGGAAGGGAAGGGAAGGGAAGGGAAGGGAAGGGAAGGGAAGGGAAGGGAAGGGAAGGGAAGGTTGATTTCCCCTACTCCAAAAGCACGTAAGAATAATCAAGTAATGTTCACCTTAAGGTCACTCATTACAAATAACAAAAGAAACAAAAAGAAATTTAACATTCCCCCACTCCCCCATCTACTTTCTCAGTTAACTACTACAGGCAGAAGTCTGTAGTTCTGTAAACTAGGTGTTGATACATGCAAAGGTTGGTTATTGCTGTTTAGAAAATCAATACCGTATTAAAAAAAAAAAAAAAAAAAGCACTATAGTAAATGTGGAACATCTCCCTTGGCAAATTGGTTGTTTGATGACAATTAATGACCAATTTTTGCAAACACAGAAGGTAAGACTTGCTCTAATTCCTTTGCAGTTGTAATACTACTCATATTTCTAAGCTTTATGTTTTCCTGCTATCAAAATACTATCAAACATACTTTGAAGTCATGTTTTTCAGGTAGCAAAATCAGTTTGGAGTCACTCAATTTAGGATAAATGCAGAAAATTACATTAGCAGAGACTAATATTTGGTATGTGAAACATTTTTGTCATGACAGAAATCTGTCCAAAACAAATACAAATGGAAAAAAATGTTGGCAACAATCTAAAGGTTAAGCAGAATTCCATGTAGATATTTAATGAAACATTTACAGAATCACATAATCGTCTAGGTTGGAAGAGACCTCCAAGATCATCTAGTCCAACCTCTGACCTAACACTAAGAAGTCCTCCACTAAACCATATCACTAAGTTCAACATCTAAACGTCTTTTAAAGACCTCCAGGGATGGTGACTCAACCACTTCCCTGGACAGTCCATTCCAATGCCTAACAACCCTTTCAGTAAAGAAGTTCCTCCTAACATCCAACCTAAACCTCCCCTGGCACAACTTTAGCCCATTCCCCCTCGTCCTGTCACCAGGCACATGGGAGAATAGACCAACCACTACCTCGCTACAGCCTCCTTTAAGGTACCTATAGAGAGCGATAAGGTCTCCCCTGAGCCTCCTCTTCACCAGGCTGAACAATCCCATCTCCCTCAGCCGCTCCTCGTAAAAAGAGTGCAGAGCTGGGTGAGTTACTAATTGTCCAGGGGTTTTGAGGATTTACATTTTCTTGCACTCTTTCAGTAATGTGTTATTCATTTTGCTTCTAAGTTGGTTTAAAGCATGGTCTAAAAGCTATTGCATATCCTAACTTCCTTGTTAAAAATTTATGAGAACTGTATTTCACCATCTATCAGTCTGCCTTTTCATCCAGCCAGATGACAGGAGGCTCAGTACATTGGAACTTGTCTCTGTTTCTTCCCTTGGTCTTTTTAACTAGGAAAACACAGAATAAGCATTAGGAAAGTGTGAAGCACATGTGGTAGGTTTTAATGGACATGGTTAAATCTTGGTTCTTCTGAAAATATTAAACCTTCAGTCAATGGGTAAAATTCTTTTATTCTACCAGTTCATTAAAGGGTGAGTACTCCACTAACAACAGAGCACAAAGTATCCTTACTGGGGCTATTATTTATGGCTGATTTTTATGTAGGTTTTCTCAGAGCTGTCATTTATGGAAATGCAGACTGGAGAAATATATGATAACGATAGTTTCAGTATGACAATACTAGCCATTTTTTTTGTCAGAATATATTGAATCTTTAAAAGAAAATAATGCAGTTCATTTGCTGTCACTAGATGTAAATGATTAAATAAAATTAGAAACATTTTTCTCTTCCACTTTATCTATTATATTAATGATCTCATTGAATATATAATGGTCTTGAAACCATAAACAGAACTAAGAAACATATTTCATACCTATATATTATGATAAGATGATCTATAGGTATATCTATATTTCTATATGTAGTAAATGTGATCATATATATATTAAAAACAAACAAGCAAACAAACAAAAACCTTCAGCCCAGTATACATCACCTTGTGTTTCCTGCACAATTTTTAGTTTAGACCTTTAATAAAAGGTGACAATAAAATTGGTCTGATTCAGCTCCAATTTCAAACTTTCTTAAACACACCCATCTCTTAAACACACTCGCTTATTCCAGAAGATTCACACTGGAGCTTGTTGCTGTGAAGTGGCTGATCAAAAAGGTAGGTATCTGAACATGTAATGGCAAATATATATATATAGTGAGTTTCTGAATCCTCTGAACTGAAACATCTCACTCTGAATCAGAGATTGGATTCTTTCTGTAGGTACATCACCATAAATAGGTAAGACACTGATATCAAACAGGGTAGGAGAGATGAGAGTCAAACAGGAGGCTGGGTCTCGAGAACTCAGTGATGTTGAGCTGAATTCATGCCTAAATGGGACAACTTTGTGACCAGTGGGATCTCAATAAATATTTGGGACAGCAGAAATGGTGCTTTTCACCCAGTGCAACTATGCAGCACTGCATTCACTGCTCTGTAGTCCCAAGGAAAAAAGGGGTCATCAAGGCACACACGCTACAATGCAATCTGCTCATTTGCTATCCGGAGTACATAGACGACTTAATTGCAAGTGATATGGAAGTCTTTTGGATTATTACAAGTAAAGACAGGAGGAGGAACTAGGGTACTATGACCCAGGTTTAGGCAGATGACTCAGACAAAGCAAAGTGAACAAAAGTGGGAGGAACAACCTGACCAAAAGCTTTCCAACACTTCTTTGCAGAGAAGTGACAACCTCCCACTCAATCTGAGGACAGCTGAGCTTCCCTCCAGCCCCTCAGCCTCCATCATCTTTTTCTTGGGCTGCTGTGCCTCAGAGACTAGTGGAGGAAGCTCAGGGTGGAGGTACCTGTGCCAGTGCCGCACCCAGAAGGCCTCACTCAGGCAAGGTATCCTTTACCTAGCATCTGTGCATCATGAGGAATTTGCTCATGCATCCAAGCTGGAGCCATGGAATGAAACCCCCCTTAAACAGGATTAGACATAGTGATTAAAATGCCAGCAACTCTGCTTTATGTGCCTATCTACCAGGGAAGATGTTTGGGAGACTGGGGGTGGGAGGCTGATGCAGCTATTCCTATTCTAGTCTCTGCATGGGTTTTCAATGCAAATATATTTAAATTTCAAGAGAGTTATATGTTCAACAGTTAGTAAAGCTAACTTTAATTAACTCCAGACAAATAAATAATTGCAAGCAGGTAAGCTTGAGTTGACAGAGTTTATTTCACCTGATTTCCATTCGGTAAAAATGTCAAAGCTGTCAAAGTGTATTGATTTGCCATTTTCTGAACAGGAAGATATTTGGATTATTTCAAAATCTTTCATTTTGAAGGTTATTTATAGTAAGAACTAAACCAATGCAAAGGAGTATATATAACTGAGATACTTTAAATCAGTAGACATCTACTGATCTTGTTATATGATACTGTTTCACCATCTCTGGTCAGTTGATATGCATAAACAGTCACAGGCAACAATGGAAACAGAATCTACATTTATTAATTTTAGTAGGCTGCCACTCAGTCTCTTGCATGCTCCTCACTCATCATATAAATAGGACTACACCTGTGCTTAACTCTATGTGAGAAGCATAAACCACTTTCTAATATAAGTAAAAAAATCTCACAAATTTGGTGACCCTGGATTTCATTAATCTAATACCAAAAGGAGTGCTCTTCCAAACCCAGACATCTGTACTGGCACTGGAGTCCCAGGGCTTGTTCAAGTTCTCTACATGGTGGTGAATTCTTGTTAGGTGTAAAAATCTATCTAAAGGCATAAAGTCTGAATTTTTAAGACTCTTAGTATGACTTATGTAACGTAAGTGAAAAATGATTCATGACCATGCCTTAATATAATCTACCCAAAAGAAAAGAAAAGTCCTATTCTCTGATTCCCTGAATCACCGCCTGCTTGCTAAGGCTTAGTAGCTTGGTGCGTAATGCCTGTGGATACAGAGATAACATTCTTTCAACCCTCCAAACATGTTATGTCAGGTCGCATCGTGTCCTGTGTGAAGTGGCTTAATGCGATGTGATGCACTGCAGCCCAGCTCTGTGCCCAGCCTTACAGCTGAGGAGAAAATTGAAGGGGCTCTCAGCCACACCCACTGTGATTTGAATCCCTGGCTTTGGGGACAGCACTAGGCTCAAATGTGGCATTGATTTTAAGCAGGTTTCCCTATTCATGTCATAGAGTTCAGATGGAAATCAATGGCACTACCTCAGGCTGGTGATGAATATTTGCTCCTTATGAGCTTGGCCACATCATCTTCTCTGTTGCAGAAACCGAAGGATAAAGAGAAGAATCACTACGCATCTGCAATGAAACACACTGTGCTGAATATTTCACTACTCACTGAAGCAGCTTTACTGTAACTCAACAGACAGCTGAAGTTTCAACTTTGAAAATAGTAGCACCTTACTTGCATTAAAACTGACTTAATTACTGTTTTAGCAAGTAGCATACAGTGCTTATAAGAGTCATGATTTGACTTCAGTGATTTGAAGCACTACATTTATTATGTTGCTACCGCAGTATTAACTCCTACTTTCTCATAGTATACAGTAGGGTAATTTACCAGTCTCTGCTGGAGAAGGACTGAAGTAGAAGTCTATCCTGATTACATCAAATAACCTTTCTTGTCAGTAGTTCCATTAGATAGTAGTTATCCAAATGCAAATGTAGCGACTCTTTGGCATACTTCTAGAAGCAAAGTTCACTGTGTTCTTCTCATCTCCTCATTCCTCTTCCACTCTTTATTTATTTATCTTTTTAAAAATATTTTACCTGAAGTGTTAAGATGTGTAGTGTCAACTTTGGGGTTTTTGTTTTCCCTCATTTCTCTTTTCACTTCTGACCCTTCCACATGGCAGAAGGAGAGATGCAGTATTCTTCCAAAAGCTAGATTTTCACTCGGGTTACCAGAATTAGAGAAGCTTCATAAAGGCTCAGATGCTGACACATCACTACAAATTTAACAGCACCAATAAAAGACTCTCTAACCAGTCACCATTGTTGCTCCACTCACTGAGGGAAGTAGAGATTGCAATGCTTCCCTCAGCTTGCTGAATTAGGAACTCATGGCTTTCCCAGTGAAGCAAGGTTAGAGAGCATTTGTGGATGGTACATCTCCTGCTACCTATACAGGAATGCTTACCCATGTGTGCTGATTAAATAAATGTAAGTGGTATCTTTTCCAATATACTTCCTCACACATGACTGCCCCAAAACATTCAAATTAAGGGTACTATCCATTTTCACAGGTAAAAAACAGAAACTGAGAGCAATAGAATCAGCTCCAAAGAAAAAAGAAAAAAAATATTCATCTATGGATAATATTTTTAGTTTACCACATTCTAACTAACAGGTAAGGGGTCTTTATTTGAGGGATGTTTTTTTTTTTTTTTTTTTTTTTTTTCCTAAGGAGACTTAATTATTTTCTGTTTCTAGCAGATAATTCTCTGTACAAGAACAGTCTTTTTTTCCCCATTCTTTTCGTTTTTATTTTTTTAAAGACCCCATTCACATGTGTTTGACAAACTACTGGAGTTTCTGTTCAGAATTACTGAAACTACTTTCAATGATTAGGTAAATTTTCCTTATGCTAATTGTGCTCCTGCCAACCCAAAACTAGAAGACTGATAAAAGAGAGTGATATTCTAGGAAACTTCATTATCAATCAGGGATGGCTTTTTACATGATATCATTTTAAATACAGAAAATCTTGTCCTGGGACAGGGAAATCCTCCTTGTCAGTTATCACAAAATAAATGATTTTAAGAAGAAAAGTTTAGCAGAAATTGGAAGTTTCAGTTTGCTATAAAAAGCTGCATTTCTTACTAAACCTACTCAGATATTTATCTATTGGACTTCAATCCTTTATGTGACAGGCCAGTGATCTTCTCCCATGTATCCAGGTAGGTCAAACATAACTGCTTTTAAAGTCATATAGATTGACTAGTAGGAAGAAAACTTCTTCCTCCCCCTGTGCACTATGTAATATGAAAATACTTCACTGTGGTTTTTTGCACTCATAAAGCAAAAGGCTTAAAACTCTCATGTAAATGAGAGTTTTCTGGCTTGGAAAGGGGTAAGGTTTCAGCAGTAAACCAGGAGCAAGAAATAATTGAGTTCTAGTGCTATCGCCACTGCCTTTCTGGCCACACTCAAGCCACAACCACATTTTCAAGAGACTGTTAATTTATGTTATTGTCATGCTTTCATGTTCAACTTGAAGCATTGCACATATTTGTTCAGCCAAGTACCCCAAATCAGTGGTCTTCTGAATATTTTGGCCTCAGAATCCTTATGGCTTATGTTTCTACACCTGTTATCCTAGGGTGACATTTATGTATCTGACATGAAGTTTTCAAAAGGTATTTCACTAGAACTAGTAAAGTGCTCAGGCTTGTGTACACATTCACCTATTTCAATTGCTTTCTTCTCTTATTCTGCCTTTAAATTCTTTTTTCTGATGAAGTAAATCTCTTCATCGGTCCTTCTCACAGTTAAAAAAATACACACAGACAGAAGTTGGGAAAGGCTCCCAAAGCCCATATGTTGTACAGCATGTTTCTTGCATAAATATGTCATGGGTATTTTAGTAACCTGCTGCCTTCTGGCATGAGATGTATTCAGCTTCCCATTGTTTTCACAGATTGTCAGAACAGGGGAGGGGGAGGATGAAAATCATCAGAGGCAAGTCTGATACTTTTCTGCCTTGCCAGGGTGTATTCATTTTGGGGGAACACCAGGCATCCTCTGATTTGCAGATGTGCTTAAAAGCATGAAACATAGTGTTATAGTAAGTCCTATACCAGTATATCACTTGCTGCAAATCTCAGAAGCAAAGGAGAACAAAAGCCAGTGTTGGGATCATTCAAACAGGAGAATCTACTCATGCTCCTCTCAGTCTTTACAATGTACATTATTTGTATGCAAAAGAGGGGACTGATTTTAAATTCAGATCTTTTCTCTTCTTCTTTAAAACTTTCTGATAATGAACATTTGAGGAGATAAACATTATTTGCAGCTTTAATTTATAAGTTAACCATCATCTAATTTGGGAAGTGAATTTATTGTCTGTCTGGTTACCTCCAATACTTTAAGTCCTTATTTATCAGCAGAAACCACACACTTTTAATTTACTGTGTTAATTTATAGACCTTGCTCAAATCTTATTTAACAGACTGATTTATAAACATATGACAAAATGATCCAAATGATAAGTGTTAACTTTTTCATCAGATTTATGCATTCCAACTAAGAACATGGTTGTATGTCTTTGGTTGGTTTAAAAATGATAACATTAATTAGTTCTCTAGCTGTCTGATGAGAAAATATCTTCTATTCTGGCCATTAAGTCCTGATTTATCTTTTTGATGTGTAACTATATCTTATAATTTGTTTCCACAGAGTTCTGATTTATGAATGCAATGTGCTAAATTTTAAAGCATAAATTTCAAGAGCTCTGAAATAGATGTTAAAAAAAAAAATCTGACTGGAAAAATAATCCTTGAGAGCATAAAGTAGACTTCTTCACAAATTTGCTCTGAAGCTTGAGGAAACTATTGAGGAGTTTGCCAGGAAAGTTGTCCTCTGATATTCTTTCTACATGAAGAGTGTCTGGATCTTAAAGCACTTACAACTGCTAGAGACAGACACACAATTCAAGTGCTACAAGCACTGATGCTACAGTATTTGATCTGACTGAAATGAGATAACCAGAGGCTATTGGGTTTAACTTAGGGAACTGAAAGACAATTTGGTTTCAGTATAAAAATTATTCAGTGTTTTTCTTCCTCAGGAGAATAATAAAGGTGCATTTAACTTAGCAGGCTGCTAAGTCTGCTGCTTATCTGAAGCTATTTATTGGACAAAAATCTTAAGTAAGGAGTTTCTGAAGCTACTTATTGGACAAATTCTTAATTACATATCTGCTGAAGTTGCATATTTTTCTCCAACTACCTATTGCAGGATTTATGTTTATCAACACCACACTCTCACCTTCAGAGTGTTGAGATACAGCCTTTTGGCAAAGATACTTGCAGCTGTAGGGATACTAGGCAGGGTCAGAAGTCACTGGGCAGGGATTAGTCCAGCAGAGTAATGACCTTCTAAGGCCTCTTGTGCCTAACAAGAGGGATTTTATAGCTCTCATAAATGTTACAGAAATGCTTTTCACCTTTTTAGGTAATTTCCCACTAATTTGGAACTTTTGCTTAATTTCCCACTAAGCATTATATTCTAAAAAGACTTGTTATTCTTTTGAAATAACAAGTGCAAGCATTGGAACAGAAAAGGGCCATGTATTCTCTGTATCCTGCTAGGGCCAAAACTTGATTCCATTGAAATAAACAGATATTGCTATTTTTAGAGATTTTGAATATTTTAATGTTCTTGGACTCTGGATTTTAAAAACAAGTAGGATCAACAACTTTTAGGTAAAGTGTGCAGTTATTCATGAAAACCTGTATAACGCCAGTGACTACAAAATTCAAGAAAAGCAATTTTGGTTGGTTTTGTGTAACTTAACAGACACACCACAGAGAAAATGTTTCATCACCTATCCAGATACTTCTAAGGACTACAACATGTAACTACTAAATAAGTCTTCCCTCACTGTGACACTATTTCAGTGACACCCAGACTTAAATGAAACTGAAAGGAGGTTTGTACAACATGTAGCTAAGATCGGTAAAAAGGACCTGAAAAATAACATTGCAAAGAATCTAATCAACCTGAAGTTTACACCCCCACTTAAAGCCTCAGTATCAAAATATAATAATGCATTTCATGCTTTATTTCATAAAAATAATTACTAGATTGATTTTCATACTGTAATATTGCATTTCTTGAAGTGGACCTGGAATCAGTGCAGAATCCAAGTTTCTCCATTTGTGTGTATATAAAACCATTTAGTTTGATCACAGAATTTTGGGGAGCACTAAAATCAGAGAGGGTTTGGGAAGCATCTCTTATTTCTCATGAGATTTGTTATTTAAAATGCAGTTTCCATTCACATGCAACATGGCCATAGTTCAGTAGTTAACCATTGAACATTTCAAGTTGGTACTCAGTCTGAAGAGTCTGGGAGGAATTTTTCTTAAAACAGTCTTGTCATTTTTGGAATTTAGTCTACAGAAAAAAAAGAAAAAAATGTTTTTTGCACTTTACAGTTCTTCTAAATTCTAACCTTTAAGGAAGAAGATTTAGAGTTCCTGTGCTTTGGGTTTTTACATTTGACAGAAGAAGGATAGTATTGTTTTGTGCCAAGTTAGAAAAAAAAAAGTAAACATTAATATAGAGATAATTACATAAGAATATAACTCCCCATTCCTGGCTAACAGAGAATTGTTTGGCCTTGCTACTCCATATAGGTAGCTTTGAGTCAAGAATTGAGACAAACTAGGAAGATGCCAGTTCCATGGTTAAATAATTATGCAGTCTCTTGTGCTTGAGCTAGCACATTTAGAAATAATTTGAGGTAAAAATTTCTCCAAATTCCCCCAAAATTTCTGTGGGCATTTCTACCTTGTTAAATAAAGGAAGAAGGAGAAAAAAAGACTAGATACTGCACCCCAATCCTCCAAATTGACCACCCTAATAGTCTGATAGATAGTTTTTCCAATAACAGACCCAAAAGAGACAATACTAAGCATATGACACTGTTTGGTCCTATTTGCCTAAAAAACTCTTCCAACAATCTCTCTTCAGGATTTATGCTCTTAAATGTACTTGTATATTCTTTTGTAATGCCCTCCAGCATGCAATACATATCCTCTATTTCACACATAAAACAACTCTCTGAGTTGCAACAGAGGCCAATTCCTTGCAAATCTTTGGGCTGCAAGAAACGCACACACAAAATAATAATTTTGTTTTAGAGCCACAGAGGGCCACGGTGGTCTCAGAGTAAAGCTGGGGCCTCACATTATGTCAAAGACCTAAACTGTTTGCTCTAGGGGGATCTAATCTTTAACACTGTGGACACAAAGCCAGCCCATGGTATGTGGCATTGGAGCCAACAATCAGTCCCTAGCCTTATTTTATTTATCAGTAAAGGAATAGTCAAGATGGGTTGTGCAGTATTGGTTAATTCTTTACGATTCAATAGCTGAATACCCATCCTCAGTGAACAGGCACATATCTCCCACACTTCCCCTGCTGTCAGAGTATGTCTGTGACACAGGCACAACATGAGTGCTCTCTTTCTACCCTATGTCCAAAGGGAGGAAGCTGCCATGACTGTAATGATGTGCAGTGGATACTTCAGGGAAGGGCTGACACTGGGCCTTACAGCAAGGATCTTCTCTCTTTGATGCTTACAGGCAGCGTCATTAACTGATAATGCCCAGGCAAGATGTGCAAAAAAGACAAACATATGACAGCAAATACAGTGAACCAAGGAAGGAAAGGAAAGGAGGAAGATTTACTATATCTCAGTCTGCAACTGTTCTGCTCCTCCCATGGATTAGCGCAAGGAAACCAGTGAAGGACTTCTGCTTGGAGATGCAGTAGTAGAAGAGACAGCAGGTAGTTATTTAAATTAGCCAGTCATGTAGGTCTTTCATAGTCATTGGCACGAAAAAAAGATACTAGCAAAACACAATTCATCTCAACCTAAAATAGGCATCTAAAATAGGTCAAATGTGTAGCATCCTACATTTGATAACAGAAGGTTAGAAGACTAGCTCAGACATTTGTGTTGCAGAATCTAAAGTTAGGTGAGATGAATCCCACCTGTATTGACTGCCAAGTGGGAGATGTTTAAGGACCCAGATCTGGGAAAAAAATCAACCATGACAGGCTAGAAGGGGTGGGTTGGAAAAGGATCAAACAGGGAGAACAAGGAGAGTCTCTGTCCCCTGGAACACTTTCCCTCATTAAATCTGGACCAGAAGCTCAGAGTCCTGAATTTCCAGTCCCTTCCTTTGCTGTTCAATAAATGCCTATGAAACACCCTGGCAAAACTATTGTGGACTAACACCAATACTGCAGCTGACAGTGTTAACTATTCCATTAGCTTAAGTGACACATTCAGCCGTTTTAATAATTCCCAGTCTGCTGCTGACCTATGCAAATATCAGTATGAATCCACAAGATGGAAATATTTCTAAAAACCAATGAAAAACAAAACACCAAGTAAATTACACACATGCACAGAAATACATTAAAGAACATTATTCATCTCCACAAGCTTAATAACATTCTTTTAATGATGTTTGTGTCGCAGTAATGGTTTAAATTTCCCTGGCTCTTGAGCATGGATTTGTAAGCATCCAAAACAGGACTGGGATTTCAATGAATATCTATCACATCAAGAACTATATAATGGGATTAAAATCGAAAACCTGAACAGAGCTACAAAATCCATTATAAACAACTTCCTAACAACACTGTACAATATTAAAGACTTTCCTTTCTCCAGACCCATCATCTCATCCCTTCTCTCCAGCTTATCAAGCACCATATACTGTACTCAATCCCTTCAACACTCTCCATGTACTCATTAAGGTAACTTTCTTCACCTGCAAAACCTACTAAATTTTACTTGTCCTCCACTTCATTTAGGCAGTCTCAACTCCTTCATTCCTATATTGTCTCAAAGCCCAATGTATGTAAGCACAGTAGCTGACTGCCATCCTTCTTCAATGTTAATGGAGCTTTTAATTCCTTTGTTAACCCTTTGAAAATGCCAAGCAAAGATTTACAATCTCCCTGTCCCTGCAGGGCCTCTGAAAAGGAAACCATCCAGATGGCAAAACACAGTTCTGCAGAAACCTTCTCCCACAACTGCCAAATGCAGGAATGTGCTAAAGGCTTTGAATGCTCGGCACAAGAAATTTCACAACTCATTAGCAATGCCACATCAAAATAATAAAGAAAAAAAAAAAAAAAAGAAAAAGAAAAGAAACCCAGCAGGATGCAGTCCCAGAGGTTAGCTGGCAGCAGCCTAGATGAAAATTCAATGTCAGGATTTGCACAGATAATGCTTCTTGACCACTATTTTGCACTACAAAAATGTTACAAACCTAAATGCATAAAGAAGTTGCAAAAAAATTACTGACTAGGTCACCTTTGAGGACACAGCTGCTGAAGTTTAATGCTCACCCAGTATCAGTTCAAGAATTGGAAGTTCAATTACTTTTTTTTTTTCTCCCCTCAAAGAGAACGTACAGCTGCTTTTGCCAACCTATTTTTTATATTAATCATTCCTGAAAGAATGTTGGGGGAGTGTGAAACTGATTTTAAACTCCTTTTGGCAAAAAGAAGCTGCAACTGAGCTCTGGGAAATCTGAAATTCTTTCCCCTAACACTTAGTGCAAGCTGACCTTTTCTCTGTTCAGCACTGAGGACACTGTACTATCTACTGGTTACCCACGACAAACTTATTTTTTCCAGCTCCATGGATTCTTTTTTTAAGAAAGAGAATCGAGTACATTTTAAAGCAAACCAAGTTATTTACTGCCACATTATTTACATTAACTACTTACTCTTCTTATCCACAGGCAAACTTCAAGTTTGAGAACTCATTTGGTGTTGATGGTGATTCAACAAATACATTCTGCAAATGTATTTCAGCAAGTGGGAAGCTCTTCAGCTGCTCAGTACAACCATTTGCTTAAAGAATGCATCCATTTATAATCTGATTTTCCCACTGAAGGAGTAGTGGCTCACTCACAAGGCACTGTTCCTGATGTTTGAGTGATTACAGTGTGGCCAGCTGGCCAGTTTCCAGCTACCCTTAGCTGATCTGAGCCACTGCACACATACAGCTGATCAGCACAGGGGCACATGTCTGCATGTCTTCTGGTGCCCTTTTATTTATTATTTAAGGTAGCAGCCTTAATTGGATAACCAGCCAAATATTTTCTGAGCATAAAATAATGAAGACATGATATGTTTATCTGACAAATTTTAAATGAGTAATTGCATATTGGAGTTCACATTCACACATTGCTTCGTCTGTTTTTCAGATGATTACGTGTGAGAAGCAGAGCACTCCAAGTGCTTCAGAATAAGCCAAAAGGAGATTGGCGATGTTGTGGGAATTTGTACGGCACTTCAATAGTGTAAGCTGAGGATGCTGTATTTGCCTTCTGCTCCTGATTCAGCCCCTGCCCCTTGGCTCTCTGTATCCTTCTGTTCCCTCTCACTGTCTCCCTCCATGCCTGACTGCCCCTCTCACAATGTTGACCTTCTTCAGGAGCCAGGCACCTCTTTCCCGCCCAGCACTGAACCTGCTCTCACCCCTACTGTTGTGTATTGCTGATTTCCTCTGTGCTCATGGGAACAATCAGTGAGGTACTCTGGAGACCTTATCTCATGCTTTGTGAAGACTGTCTCTCCACTTTTGCATTAAAAAAAAAAAAAAAAAAAAAGAAAATCATCTCCAGTCCTACTCAGCAGCACAAAATTACCATAAGCAGAATTCCTCCAAATCCAGAAATGGAGTTCCCAGGTCCAAGGACATTTGAGTAAATGACTTCAATCACTACAGGTTTTATGATAAACTTAATTAGATAGGCCAAGTCATAACAAAATTATTTGTTAAAGCATCTGATATGATTTGATCTCTGTGTTGGAAAAGAGAGTAATTCCTACATTGCACTGCTTCTCATAACTTGCTCCAAAGTCCTCTTAGTGTGTGAAAACTGGCATTTGATCACTGTCTACAGTTTCACAGGTCCCTCCTTAGGGAACTCCTAAATTACCCTAATATTTTGGCTGGCATGACAAGGACATCCTTGAGGTAGGGTTTTAATTAGGTCACATGACAGGACCAATAGTAGATTATACAATAGAAGGACTGCACTGTTTTATGTAGAAGTATGTAATCATAATGTTAGAGTCAAGGCTGTCATTTTCATTATAAATCTTATTTATGCTTGGGGTTGCTATTTCAGTTGTAAATATTTTCTTCAGACTAAAATCTGAAAATCTGACAAAAAAAAAACATAACTTGGAAGCAAATATTTATTTTTTACGGAAAAAAAAAAAGTAGTTTGATACTTCACTGTCTCATGTAATGCATTCAGAGACAAAATAAAATCAACTTCCATTAATAAACAGGAAAAAAAAAAGGAAAAAAAAAGAAGAAAAAAAAAAGTAGAAACACACCATAGCCAAACAGTATCTCTGGGGAAGGAAAGAAAGATATTCATAAGAAAAATATTCCTTTGGGAGGGAAGTATCCTACCTCTCTTTATGACAAAAAGTAATAAAAGCTCTTCCACAGGGTGATTTTGAGCAAAAGCACTGCCTTTAGGTGCTTTGAATCTATCCCATGCAGGAATCTGTCTCTCCGTGCCTATAGGCACAGGCTTGCAGGCTGCAGAAAGTTTTTCATAATATTCCTCTTAATGTTCTAATAATGCTCTATTCATTAAGTCAACAAATTAAGCAGTTGCAGCAGTTACAAAGGTTTTATGAATCAACAAAAAAAATTGCCCCTTTTTCTTCCTGTTTTGGGTGTGAGCTGAACACCCATCTTGCACTATGCTTACCATGTTCTTACTCCCCACGACATCAAGTTATGATGTCTGCTAGGGTACTACTTATCCTCAAACATGCATTCTCATTAACAAGCTGATCATTTGGGTGAGAGAGAATATGTTGCAAACTTAATCATATTTGCCAGCATGCCTGCCTATAAAGTCCAAACTTACAATAAGGTGACTCACTGCTTAGTATTCTTAAAGGAAGAGCAAGATCCCAGAGGACCAAAGCTTATCATTACTGCACACGCTGAGGTCTTTTGAGAAAACACCCTGAAAGCTCTATATAAGCTTTCTTACAGAGTGTAACTAGTGTTAATTTGTGGGGATGTTTTGTTCAAGAGAAGTATCTATTCAAGGAAATCTGTACTTCAGAGGCTGGAGCAGGCTAAGCTTCCTTCAAAGCACTCCGCTGGGCTGTAGAAGGTAGCAGCAGGACTTGCGACACATGTATTTTCAATTCTAGTCTCATAATTGTAGGAAAGGACTTACTGGTAATTCTTTGAAGCTAAATCAGAACCCAGCCCAACCCATGTTTTTTTCCAACTTCCAGGTACTTAAGAATTTCCTCTTTCATGTGCTGTTTTCTGTTTGTTTGTTTGTTTGTTTCTGAAATCAGCAATCCCCCCTTTGCCCTAAGCCACTGATGCTTTATGCTTTGAATATAAATTAAGGGACACTCATCAGTTTTGACTGTGTGCAAAAGTAGAGCTGTCCTGGATCAGACCAGTGGTCACTCTCCCACCACTGTTTCCAAAAAATGTAAGTACAGATTTCTAGGAAAGAGTAAAAACATATTTTGGTACTTCCCCTATGTAGTCTCCTGGTTTCCAACGGTCTGCAACTCGAGTTTTTTGAGCCAAAAGTGGATTTCAAGTGCCCAGAAAACCTTGAGGTATTGTCTAGAATCCCTGGCTGAAAATTATGCAGAGATCGATATGTGTGTGAAAAAAATTGGTCACTCAACTTAGATACCCTATATTGTCTCAAGAAAGCACTGACAAGCCTTCATTGACCATATGACAAACTAATGCCCCACAACAACTTTGGCACTTAAATGCATAATAATAGGCTAAAACATACACTGTTAGTACTCATTTCATGTGAAAATAAAATTAAGTTTTAAATTTATTTGATTTGGGGTTTGGGTACGGGAAGAAGAAACTTTGGAAAATAAAGGAAGGTACCAAAAACAATTTATCAGTGTTGCCATGTGCTAACAACATATGAAGTGCTCTTTGGGATGTATGTAAAGGCCTAGAGAGCAGCTTACCTAACCTAACTTGGATGAATAGCAGTGTCCAACCTGGTTTGGACTCCCAGCACTGGGCTCAGCAGTTCAGGTCTGCCTAGAGGTTGGTTTCCACTGTGAAATATCTGATGTAGCACTGTAGCCACAAGCCAAATCTTTTGCTGGAATCAATATTTCAGCAGATTTCTTCAAACAGTTTCTTTGGGGGAAGGAGGAGGAGATTAGCTTTGTGTTTTTAAAGACTGAATACATTTGAAGATTTGACATTATTGCCTGGAGTTATTGATTTTACAATACTTTGTAAAAAGCCCTTATTAATTTTTATATTTTACTTTTTGTATATTATGGTGAAGTATGTATTTAGAGCTGTATTTGTAAGAGCATTGAGTCTGCAAATATACTTTGCAAATATACTCAAGCTCTAATAATTACAGAACCTGATCCTTCTCAGTTTTTTCCCTGTAAGATCCATTGAATCCCTAAATGTGAATTTAGAATCACACCTTAATTTATTTTTTTTAAATAATAATAAAAAGGAATATATACATTGCCACTGTTAAAAAAAAAAAAAAAGGCGCATGTACCACTCCTAAATGTAATCTAGTTGAAGTAAAATCAATTCCACAAACCACTTTTAGATTTTTCCTTTAGTTCGTGGATTTAAATTGCTTCTAAAATCTCATTAACCAAACCTCTGTATGGAAGGAATCTAACTTTGTTATGACAAAAGAAGGCTGTACCCGACCCATATACACCCTTCACATTCATTTTCACACCTCATGCTGCAGAGATAAAAATACTCTATTTTTGGCAGATGTGATCTTGTGATGACCTTAAGCTTTGGTACAACTTTAAAATTCAGAATACGGAATAGCAATTTAACATTAAATAAAGTGTAGGAATCTTAAAGGTATGGATGCAAATGATTTATTTATGATAACTTAAATTTGAAAATCTTATGTGTATTATCTTATGTGTATTGGCTCTACTTGTATGTTTCTTATCTTGAAGATTTTCATGTATTTCAAATTTGATTTCTGATCTTTTATCTACTCTAGTGTATTAAAATCATGTGGAAATGCACGTAAAATTTGCACTTGTAAAATAATAACGTCCTTATTCTATTGCAGAAGGCAAAGGTTTCAAAATCCAATATGCTTTTAACCTGCATATATACACAGAGTCAGAAACACTGTAGAGGGACTATTATTTTCCAGGGTTTTTGTTTGTTTGTTTGTTTTTAAAGTATTATTATTACTATTTATTTTTTTTTTGCCATATGAAAGTGGCAACCTTAGAATAAAAGTAATCTGGAAGATTCCAATCAGATTCAGTTTCAGATCAAATCTCTATCTTTTTGTTATTTATTTCTTTTTTCACTTTTTGGATTTGTCTATCTGCACTGACAGTCATAATGTCTCTTCTGATAGCTCACTGCCTTGGGTATTTTATTCTGATATTGATATGATTTAAAACTGCTGAAGGACAACCTAACCTAACACCTAGGTGGAGCTGATCTACAAAACTTAAATCTGTCTGATTATCCTCATGCCTTTTTAAAATCTTCCATGATTTATATTTGCAACTGTACATAAAGAAGAAAAACTGTGGTGACTAGTTAGCTTTAGAATAATAATACTATATTAAAGTTGTTTGATTTCTAACAACTTATGTTTCCAAAAAGGTAAGGGATGGCTATATTTGTACTGTTATCTACAAAACAGTACCCTGGACTTTCTTACAAATGTATGAATATTTCATTGTTTATAATGAAAACTTACTCCTGTTCCACAAAGTTAAAATATTTTAAATAATAATAGAATATGAAGAGGTATATTTGGGGTGAGATACCAAGAACTAAAGCAATGGCAGAAGAATTCTCTCTATGATCTTTGAATGAGTAGCATAAGAAATCAGAACTGAAATTAATATTTCCTGAATCACTTCATATAGTAATTCTAGTCTTTAAAATATTGCTTTAACAAACTCTTTCATCTTTTCTATCCAGGGTTCATAGACTCCTATACATTTCACATAACAGCTCCACAAAATATTCGGACATACCTAAAGTCAATCTTTCCTGCCATCATCCCTTGGCCCAGTGCTCAGCTCCATCTTCCCATTCTCTAACAGTTCTGGGAGCTGCTTACCTGAGTTCTGACATTCTTTTTACACCACGTCAATGAGACCTCAACTGTCAAGTCCTGACTCATCCCTTTTACTCCGTTCCAGAACCAAGTCATGGACACTGAGTTATCAAGGGCTCTGATCTTAGCCCTTAATACAGGATTTCTGATCCTATCACAAACTCTGGCCTAAGAAACAGTCAAATGCATATCTGCCTTAGACATTATTCTTGATGAACTAGCAATAAGAGATGATGAGTTGCTCTAACACCACATAAAATAATGATAGGCTTATGTAGCAAAACCTGTGGTAATGGATTACATTTCAAGAGAGTATGAGTTTGATGTGAGAATTTTAGAACTGGAGGAAGTCTTAAAAATTGTCAGAGTGATTTTTGGCATAAGGGTCAGGGATTACAAAATCCATTGAGATAAAAGTCATCTAATGTTGAATATTAGAGTAATAATAATTAAGATTAATTCAGAATATTTTAACAAGAATCATGGTTCTTGAAAAAAAAAATCAAGAAGGAAGGGAACAATAGTGAACAGAAGGACAGTGTGGGGTTGCAAGGAATGTTCTTCATATACCCTGCCCAAGGACCAGATCCTGAACATGTGCCTTCATGAAAGCTATGGTTCCCTTCATGGCCATTCAGCTCTGGTGCCAGAAGAAGTGAGAGACAAATATGGGAAATATGTATAATTGGTCAAATTATAACCAAGCCTAATGAAGTTTTCTGGGAATCCTGCAGGTTATTGCAGGGACTCCAGGGCTTATTCTGAGCATGGGAGGGCATAGTCTAAACCCAAGAAGAAAAAAATGATTAAATTTCAGATTAAATGACAAAAATGACAAAAATGACAAAAATTAGAGGTGGGGAAAAAAAACAGTCAGAAACGGTCAAATTAGTTTCCCTAGGCAATAGCTGAAGACCTAATTTTTTAAACCTAGTGAGATAAAATACATTGAAACAGAGGTTGGTTTTTCACAGTCTCTTACAGGTTCCTTCTACTACAAACTTCTATAGTTTTTACCCTTCCCTTTGTTCCTCTTCTTCTGTCCTAACGCACACTGCACACCCTTCCTTACCATTTGAATGCCCTCCAGTGAACACAAACCAGCACCACTAGCACCTGTCACACTCAGTTTCTTTTACCTTCTTTTCCAGAAGGGGAAGATCTCTTGCAATTTAAACACTTTCCATCTAAAACTAATGATTTATAACATTATTTTTTTTCTTTTTTTTTCCCCTATGAAGTTTTAAAATACAAAGTAGGAATAATATTATTTTTAATTATTATACATAAATAAAAATGTAAATTTATTAGGACAAATGTGAACAGAAGGAGAAATAAATAAGAAGATATAAGAAGAAGAATGAAAAATTGCTATGCTACACTGACATAGGTTTTCTGCAGCCATACTATTGGCCATTGCCATAATAAGTTTCTCTCTCTGTATAGAGAACTTACGCTAGCAGATATAAAAACATGAAAACTCCAAAGAAATCAGAAACAGAGTTTACAGGATGATGTCCCAAATTAAAAATTAGTTTCAGATTTCTGTAAAGGGAATTTTCTTACTTTAGACATTTCAGATCACTATAGGCATTTTAGTTAAGTCATATTGATGACACCACATTTTCTTTCCACTGTGAAAGTGAGATTTTCTTCTGCTATAACATTTAGAGAAACCCATTTTAACTGGGCATATAGAATCTGTTTTGCATTTGAAAAATATGCTAATTTCCACAGGATGTGTTATTCATATCATGCCTACTGTAATTTACATACCTCAGGAAAAAATATTCACATTCTGGGTTTTCGTTTGTTGCATAGACAATACTGATAATGCTCTCTATGTTTTATGAGTGTCTTAAAATGCAGTTGTTGGTCACCATGGAAATTTAGAATAAATAAATAATCTTAGCATGCAATTCCCTTATAAATTAGTATAATGTTCCTTATACTTAGCAGCAGTATTTTCTGAGCACTTTAGCAAATGTTGTGGTAAAAGTATTCACTTATTCAGAAAGTGCAAAAGGGTATACTTTTAAGAGCAAGCACTGAGGCAGGTAGTCTAGGACTATACATATTGCTCCTAATGGATCAAAGTTGTTTAGTTTGCAAGCAAAAAATGTTAGTTTTCCATCTTCCTAATATTTGGAATTTGAAAATCAAGATGATTTTTCTGGCTTTGATATAAATATGAAAAATTGTGCCACAAGTACTTAATAAAGTGTTTTTATTTATTTATTTATTTTTCCTTGCATGCTTTTGCTTTTGCATGAACTACAAGACAATGCAGCTCTGTAGTGGTAAAATAGTTCCATTAAAAATGAAAAATTATAAGACTCATTTTTTGGCTTTTACAGGAAGTAAAACACAAACAGATATTCAAACCTAAAGAATGAAAAATTGCTATCACAAAGTGGGAAGAAAACCTAGGGAAAATACTCTGGAGCCAGAAATCAATTTCCATCTCTTCAATAATCAGGTAAATAAATTCCAAGGAATAAAAGAGATCTACCCCCTATAATTTACATAGCTGTTCCTCCTCACTATCTTTTAACCAGTGGAGAGAGAAAAGCTGCCCTTGGGGTAGCATCTCTCCCCCTCTCTCAGAGCAGTGGAGCGGCTGCTACTTCCCACCCCTTAGGGCCCTGCTTCTTCTTACCTGCAACTGTTTGCTTCACCTCTTTCTTTCCCTTATATGGCACTAAGAGAACCCCCCATTTTCCCTCAAAGCATATTTTTCAAATAGGGCTTAGTGAATGCTCATACTACATATCTGTGGCTCTGTGGTTTCCACTTCCCTTCCCTATTCTTGCCAGGCTTCCCCTTCAGTCCCTTTTTATGCTCCTCTCTTCACCATCTCACTTCCCTACACCTATCTTCTCTTTCTACCAGCCTACCTTTGTATGGTATTCTGCAGTCTGTTTTAGAACTCTATTTTTAGTTATATTTTCTCAAAAGGAAGCATGTCTCAACAAGAAGCATGAAACAGTGAAGTTCTTTGTGAATTCAAACCAAAACCAAAACGTGGCTTATAAACTATTACTTGTCTGCTACCCAAGCTTCCACAGATGCTTGCTGAACACTACTTCATTGTTCTTGTTATTCTATAGGATGTCAGAAACAATGTGGTCACTATCAAATGCACTTTAAATACAGATTTTGTTGTTTTGCTTCAGGAACCCAACCAGTGTCTTAAATACTGTTCAAAGTTTATCTTGGTTGCCTGTATTCCCTGCTGCTTGATCAGATGTTGATGTGATCCAAGTGCTCTATTTCCTGTCTTCTGATTCTATTCTGGATTCAATAGATTCTCTTTTGCCAGAAGTTTTAAGTATAAATCCAGATGTTAGCTACTTAGAAGTTAATGCATTTTAGCATGAATTGTTTCAGTCGGTAATGCTTAAAAAAGTCAAAAGCAACATGTTGTCCCATAAAGACCTTTATACAAGAACTCATCAAAATCAGAAATGATTCACCTAGATCACCAGCACCTGCTCACTCACACAATTCTTCTTATACACACAATTTTTAGGGTATGGTTTATGCCATTTAAGGATTTGCATAGATCAGCCATGAAGTATTGTTGCCTAATAAAAGTCGACAATGAAAACAGTGGATACAGACTATTCTTGTAACTTTCTAAGGTTTCACAGCTTTGTGGGAAAGGGATACCTTAATAAGAAACCAAGTGCTTTCCATTTACCAGTCAGCCAATTCCAGATTCTTCTCATGCAGTTTAGGAGAAAGCAAACTACTAAGCAAAACAAGCTCCAAATTTAAATCTCTGCATAATAACAAGTATTCCTATTAAAGACATATCCGGTGTTTGGTAAATGTGTAGTCTGACTGAATGTGTGGAAGTGTCTGTCATAGTCTGTTAATTTGATTCAAAAATATCCGTTATTCTTTACGCCATTCTCAATCCTACTTCATTTAGTGGAAAAGATATTTCAGATTAAATGGTAGAAAATGTTGGTTTCTTCCACTGTATTACTGAAAAGCTAATTGTAGTATGTCTTCTTGTTTTGCAGTAATGAATGGAATTTGTAGCACGCTTTGGTGAGTTTTATAAATTATTGAGAATGACTGATATATTTCAAGTTTACTATATTACATAGGACTTAGATTATATTACAGTTGTGTTTAAGAAACAGTCAAAACCAAAAACAATAATTATATGACTAGTGCAACTGGAAGAGAAAAGAAAGAGTTTTATATATAAACTGTATTGTGATGAAATCATCTGTATGGAATCCTCCATAAAATGGTATGGAGCAATTTGGTTGAATTTGGTTGAATGAATGGTGCAATTTGGTTGATAGTCGGCTGAATATGAGCCAGCAGCGTGCTCAGGTGGCCAATGTGCTCAGGTGGCCAAGAAGGCCAACAGCATCCTGGCTTGTATAAGAAGCAGTGTGGCCAGCAGGTTTAGGGAGGTGATTGTCCCCCTGTACTCGGCTCTGGTGAGGCCGCACCTCGAGTACTGTGTTCAGTTTTGGGCCCCTCGCTACAAGAAGGACATGGAGGTGCTCAAGAGAGTCCAGAGAAGGGCAACGAAGCTGGTGAGGGGTCTGGAGAACAAGTCTTACGAGGAGCGGCTGAGGGAGCTGGGATTGTTCAGCCTGGAGAAGAGGAGGCTCAGGGGTGACCTCACCGCTCTCTATAGGTACCTTAAAGGAGGCTGTAGCGAGGTGGGGGTTGGTCTGTTCTCCCACGTGCCTGGTAACAGGACGAGGGGGAACGGGCTAAAGTTGTGCCAGGGGAGGTTTAGGTTGGATGTTAGGAAGAACTTCTTTACTGAAAGGGTTGTTAGGCATTGGAATGGGCTGCCCAGGGAAGTGGTTGAGTCACCATCCCTGAAGGTCTTTAAAAGACATTTAGATGTCTCTTCCAACCTAGACGATTCTGTGATTCTGTGATTCTCTGATTAGTCATGCTGTTGAGCAGTGTCCCTCACTGGCATGGGGCTGTGCAGTCTACTAATGAACTATTTAAAACTAACATCTAAAAACCATTAATAGAACCTTTTAATAAATCCACTTAGACTACTTTTTAGAGTTATATTGACAGGTGGGCTAAATTTAAACAATTTATACTATATAATACTATAAAGGAAATGTCCTGTGGCATATGTGACTAGTACAATTTGTATGACTAATGATATCACCATGACCAACTTTCGCTAAATACAATGCTGTCAAATATATAGCTATTAGTAAAGCAAAGCTTTCATGTTTAACAGAAGCATCCATATTGCAGAAGATGATCTGGGAAACTCCATTGGAATGAACAAATATTGTTCCCATTGATGCAATCAAGTTCCTCTCTGGTGCAATCATGTTATGCAGTTTTACACCTGGATAGCTGAGATGAGAATTGGACTATTTGTCTTTTCTAGACTAATATTCATACAAACAGCATTACACCCCTCTATGAAGCTGTAATATTCATAATAATTTTAGTAAACACTTACTGCAACGAATCACACAACTCCTTTAAAAAGTGCTGTTTTCAGCTCCTTAATTTTACAGGTATTACTATTGTCACTGAAGTGTAGTTTCTTTCTCTAATCAAATCAAGTCATTATCATAACTGCTGAGCCAATGGAGAACCCATATGGTAAATTATTTCATTTCTACACCATGTTTCCACCATCCTTTCAAGATCATAACTGATATTTTCATAGAATCATAGAACAGCCAGTGTTAGAAGAGAACCACAAGAATCTTTGAGCCCACCTCCTGCCTCCACACAGGACCACCCAAAAATCAGACCATATGTCTGAAAATGTTGTCCAAATGCTCCTTGAACTTTTACAGGATCAGTGTCATGACCACTTCCCTGGGGAGTCTGCTCCAGTGCCTGACCACCCTCTTGGTGAAGAACCTTTTCCTAACATCCAGCCCGACCCTCTGCTGTCACAGCCCCAGGCCATTCCCTCAGGTCCTGTTGCTGGCCCCCAGAGAGCAGAGATCAATGCAGGTCCCTCCACTCATGAGAAAAGCTGTAGGCTGCCACAAGCCTCCCATTAGTCTCCTCTTCTCTGGGATGAACAATCTAAGAGACCTCAGCTGCTTCTCATGCATCTTGCCCTCTAGACCCTTCATGATCTTCATAGCCCTCATTTCAATACTCTCTAATAATTTTATGTCATCCTTATACTCTGGTGCCCAAAACTGCACACAGAACCTGAGGTGAGGCCACACCAGCACAGAGTAGAGCAGGACAATCCCTTCCCTCCACCAGCTAGCAATGCTGTGCTTGATGCACCCTGGGGTACAGTTGGCTCTTTTGGCTACCAGGACACACTGCTGGCTCATATTCAGCTTGCCGTCAACCAAAACACCTAGATTCCTTTCTTTAAGTCTGTAGGGCTTCTGTCCAGCCTCTCATCTCCCAGTCTGTACATACAGTCAGGGCTGCCCCTTCCCAGGTGCAGAATCTGGCACCTCTTCTTGTTAAACTTCATATTCTTGGTGACTGCCCAGCTCTCTAATTTGTCAAGATCTCTCTGCAAGACCTCTCTTCCCTTGAGGGAGTCAACAGCTCCTCCCAATTTAGTCATCCTTAAATTTACTCAGTATACATCCAGGTAATTTATGAAAACATTAGAGAGAACTGTCCCTAAAATGGAGCCCTGGGGAACCCCACTAGTGACTGACTGCCAGCCTGATGTAACCCCATTTACTATAACACTTGGACCCTGATCCATAGGGCAATTCTTCACCCATTATGCTATGTATTTTACTAGCTTTATGCCCAGAAGAATACTGTGAGAAACCATAGTAAAATTTTTATTAAAACTATATTAAAATCATATTAAAATATTAAAATGAAAATAAGTTTGTTAAGCAGAACCTTCCCATCATGAACCCATGTTGGCTATGACCAGTGACCGCATTGTCTTTTAGGACATTTTCAATAACTCCCAGAGTACCTTTTTCCCATAATTTTACCAGGCACTGAATTGAGATTACAGCCTGTAACTACCAGGGTCTTCTTTCTTGAAAACTGGAACAACATTTGCCAGTTTCCAGTCAACTGGGACCTCTTCAGATTCCCAAGACCATTGAAAAATAATTGAGATAGGTCTTGCAATGATATCAGCCAGCTCTCTGAGTACTCTGGCATGAATCTCATCAGTCCCTATATACTTATATGCATTCCAGTGGAGATTTTCTACTACAACCACCTGAAAGTTTTCAATCAACTTTAAAATGATGGTTTGATAATTATTACCTAAAATTACCTTAATTCCCTGCATTTGAGCTATATATATGCTGAATACATTACAGTTTTTGTAGCTCTGTAATAGCAAATATAGGAAAAGAACATGTAAGGAAAATAAATCATATGATGGGAACATTAATTTATTTATTAAATTGCCTAAAATTTTTGCCATGTAGAAGCCTAGGAAGGAACACATAGCCTTGAAAAGTATGTGTTAGATTATAGGAAATACGGTAAGGCTATGGCCCTTGCATCTTAAATCTATTGAAAACTTCTACACATTGTCATTCACTGCAGGTAGTCATTCCTGTTTTGTAAGGAAGCTAGTACAGACCTGCATGTTATATTTCCAACATTGTTTTTATTTTTGAAGCTAAATCCTAATGCTAAAGGACAAAAACAAAAAAAACCGCTTTAAGTTAAAGTACTAAAAGAGTCTGGGTAACAGGCTGCTTTTATTCTTTACTTCTTATCCATTTTTATTTCATGAACTGCTGCTCAAAATTGTAATGTCATGATTGAACTGAAGGAGTGAGAGGCTTCATGGTACCATGCATACAATCTAGTGGAGAGGTCCTAAGACCAACCTAAGCACTGACCATTCCCAAGTTATGTCATGGATCAGTAAAAGCAGCTGGCTCTGAAAGGGCCTTTAGATGCAGGAAAACAAACAAACAAACAAAAAACACAAACAAACAAACAAACAAACAAAAAAAAACAACAAAAAAAAAAAAAACAAACAAAAAAAACCTCAAAGCTGGTTCTACAGAGCACTTCAGAATGAACCTAAGAGCCACTGAGGATGGTGAATGTGTCTTGCCCACAAATGAAAGTGGTAGTGGTCAGAGACATCATCAAGTCAGAGTAAAGCTGTCAGTAGACATGCTACACCTAGATGATAAGTATACCCGTTGGATCTGAATCTTGAAATAATACATTCTTAACGTAAAAATATTTGCACAACAGAGACTTTGGTTTTATTCAGGTTCTGCAAATTTCTGGTGGTAGAACAGCTGTTCTTTCTGCAGCCAATGAAAAGAGTAGTAGTAGTGGAAATCTTTGTTTTTGATCACCTCTACTGGCCTCTATGTTTGTCTTGTTTTCTTGACAGGAGGTTATCAAATCATTATTTCACAGTGTCGTGAAGAAACTTGGTATACTGAAAGAATTCCTGTGAACCTAAGCATTACTTCAGAATGAAGAATTCACTATGATAAATGTTTCTGCAGCAAAGTAAGAATGACTTACAATGTATTTCAGTAGCACTTTAGGTGTCTTATCCCTGATTCATCTGGAATCACTGTCATCGAACTAACCACTATTAATTTATATGGTATCCATGTGGATGTCATATGCAATCTCTGTAGTAGTAGTGGAAATCTTTGTTTTTGATCACCTCTACTGGCCTCTATGTTTGTCTTGTTTTCTTGACAGGAGGTTATCAAGCTTCTATTTTAACTCAGCAGTAATTTAACTAATCATTAGAAAGAGTATCTTTGCCTAGTGAAATAATTTCATATTCATCATAATAATACCAATCTTAATGGATTCATGTGATATTACTGCCACTATCATATGCATTGCAACAAAAACTCCATTATAATTTAGTTGTAATGTAACTTTATAATAAATGATTGGTAGTATGGGGGAGAAATGGCATTGTAAATTTTAGAGACACTATATTTTCACACAGTACCTTTATACACTGAAAAAACAGTGTAGAATTGCTGGTGTTTTCAGAGAGGAACTGCAGAAAAATGGCTAACAAGCAGCAATAAACCGTAAACTGTTTATTAAACCAGGGTGTCTATTACACTGAAATAAAATTTGAGAAATAACAAGTGTTCAATTTGTTTAATTTTTACTTAGGAAGGAATTAACAAGCGATTATTCACAAAAAGCTTGATTCTCACATCATAAAATTATAAAATGTTTTGTGTTGAAAGAGTCCCTTAAAGATCATCTAGTTCCAACCTCCTGCCATGGAAAGGGACATCTTTTAACAGATCAGGTTGCTCAAAACTCCATCTATGTTGTAGCAAGTAAATATGTTGTAGTCCAGATAGCTGCAACCTAATGAAATCATATCTGCTCAAATGGTAAAATGTTCTCTCTGCTGAGTCCTGAACCGTGAGACTACATTTTGGTGGATCAGTCTGTCTTCTTATTATGTTTTCATCATTTGTAAAGATCTCCTTCTGTTTGGACTCAACACCTCAATGACTTTAAAGCCTGTATTTTTTTATTTTACTTTTTTTTTTTTTTTTTTTTTTACTTATACATAAGAAAATACAGTCTGTTTCCATTTGAGCCTTATTCAGGTGTTATGTTAGGTGCCATGAATTTGAAAACAAAATCCAATAATTCATAAGCAAACTGCAGGAAAGGACTACTCACTGGTTAATGTATGTGTAACCCTAAGTCAAGCAATTCCAAATGTTATTTGCTGATATTTATTAAAAAGTCAATAAACAGAAAATCAAAAATAAGTGCAAATAAAGTATCATAGGTAACTGGCTGACATACAAAGCAGTGCCACTGTCTGCTTCTTTTTTAACATCATTCCTATTGCATTTTCTCTGCCATAATATATTAACTTTTCATTCCTCCTCATTGATCTTACTACTCTCTGTCCTCTCTCTCTTTCTTTATACTTAACCATTCCCCCTCTACCCTCCCTTGTTCCCTAGAAGTATCCCACTTCTATCTTGGCTATTAACTTACTGTCTTCTCTTCTTCCTCTCCAGTAGCTTATTTTCCTTTGTCCTTTCATTCCCTTTTATCACTGTCTTGCCAGAAAGAACTACATTCTTTCTTGTTTTGGAGAAGAATATGTTACTTTGGAAAGCCAGAGAAAGATCAGGGCTGTGATATTTCTTATTTTCTTCTTCACTGATCACACAGAGGATGAAGCTTCTAAGAACTGGGGTTCCTTAAACTGGAATTCAGGCACTCAGCTGTCATGACTGCTGAGATCCAGCAGGAAAGGATTTCAGTGATGTAAATGATAGCTCTAAGTACGGGGCCAGCACAAGAGAGTAGAGGTTGTATTTGGAGAAATTAGACAGAATTTTACTGTTGTAGCTGAAATTCTTTGTCTTATTAGTCAGATGGTTATCAGTGCAAGCAGACACCCATGTGGGTGGTGATGGAGTTCGACACTGCATACCACAGGACTTTTAAGGAGAGCTGACTACTGCCTCTACTTCTTCATGTCAACTATCATGAACAAGGAAAAATTTATCTTGAGGCTGTAATGAAGTATGAGTTGTAGGTGAAGGGCAGAGGTGACTGCCTCCCAGCGGCTGAATGCTGACCAAGAGCTGGAGTACTGAATGTTGGGTCGAAGGCTGTGAGGCTGAGTTAGGAGAGAGCACATTGGTACAGGAGAGGGGAAACAGACTGAGATGGCTGCCATAGGAAATGGAGCAATGTGAGCAATGGAGGACCAAGTGGCTTTGCTCAGGTGGGTACAAGACCAACATTACACCAGGGAAAGGGTATTTGAAGCTCCAAGAGCCTTCCAAAGGGTGATGCTGTGAAGGTATGTTGTAAGAAAGGAGCAAGTACCTGGCTAGAGATCTCTAGCCATAGTCACAGATTTTAAAGGTCTGGCTTAGAGGGCTCAAGGGAATGCAAGTCCCCAACAAAAGATTGTAAAAGTTGTATCAAAAGAACTATCCAAACCATGTCTGTGTGCTGAAGATAGTCACATGATTATTTAGATTACAAGTGAACCTAGAGACAACAACCAAAAGAGCAATCCCAATGCACTAAGTGCAGTTCATCTCTGTACCAGAAGGTGCTCCTAACTCTGGAGGGTTGAAAAGCTGAACTTCAAAGGCAAAGGTGAACAGTGTAAACCTTGCAGCCTCAGAAGCACTAAGTGACCTTTCCAAGGTGAGAGCTAGGAATATTACCCATCTTTTCCAAATCCTCCCTCAGTGCTCTACATGATAGTCCATATTTCCCAGCAACAGTCACACTTACCTAATTAGTTTTGTTTCCCTGGAAACCTGCATGACAGAGCAGAACCAATTATTGTTTTGTTGAGACCTTCTAAGGCCAGCTCTAAGAATGGCAACAAATGTTCAAGACCACCACCAGCTCACCAAACACCAGCTCACTTTTCTCTTTTTTCTTCTCTTTCCCACTTTTTTTTTTTTTTTTAATCAACATAACTGGCTTAGGGAACTCAGATATTTCTCCTTTGAAAAGTCAGGTGAAAAAAAAAAATGCTTATGCTGTTGCCTCTTCTGGCCAGGTGATATGGACATGGTTGGTAAAGGGCATAAGAGCCATTGTATATGATTTGCCTTCTCTCACGGTTCAGTTGAAACAAATGTCTGAACATTGATGTGACTTATAAGGTGAAAGTGGATAAAATTCATGGAGAAAATGCAGTTCACCTCCCTGTCTCAACCAGCTATTTCTAGGGATTCACCTCCCTGTCTCAACCAGCTATTTCTAGGGATTCAACAGAAAAAATACGTGAAGAAAATCTCTGCTGTCTTATGGATATGGGTTTGATCAGGCCACGTTTAGTCTGCAAGTCAAACAGTTTACAAAAATCTTCTTGCCACCATTAAAAATAAGACACTAGCTGAGTCACAAGACAGAATGCAAATTCTAAACCCTTTGAAACCCTCAGGGGACTGTGTCCAAGATATTTATTCTTGATACCACAGTCCAATAATTTACTTGGCATATACTGGTTCACATTTTTAAAATGCACAAAATGTTGATGTGTCTAGATTTAGGGGTTTTGTTTGAAGTCTACTATATAAAAATATTCATAATGAAACCCATTAGTTTTCAAATATTTATTTTTTATATTTTTTTATTTTATTTATTTATTTATTTTTGCTGTCTGTCCCAAGATGAACAAACTGTTCAAAAACAAAGTGAACAAACTGCATGAACAAACTGTTTTGCTTATAAATGTTTACAAACTGCAGACTCTTCAGTTACTGTACATAGTGTTGGATGCTCATGTGCACAAAGTAGTTTCAAGTTGCATTTGCTTCAGATGCCAGAGAACATGATCACAGAACATGAACACAGAACACTGGGACTTTGCAGAAGATAAGAAGCTATGATGGAATAAATAAATAAATATATAAATAAATAAATTTATACTGATTCTTCTAGTTTTCTTACTTGTCTCCTACTTCTTTTCAATAAGAATGGTGTCAATGTGTGACTTAACTGATTATCATGTAGACAGCATAATCTTGCATATTCTGCATGTATTCCATGCAAATTTTACTTTATACACGCTGAAGTCCAATGTTTTCTCTGGAAGGTAAGTATTTGAGATCATTTTCAAGAACTATGTTCTCATGTTCATAGCCCATGTACTCAGACAATTTACCTGAAGCAGAAAGTAGAGACAGGTTAGAATGAACAAGCTATACTGAATTAATTGTGGTGCTATTAGGGAATGTACATTTAGAATAAACTTTCCAGCATAGTTTCTACATGTGACCTACATCACTGCGAGTAATAGTAGTATCCCTAGTACTATTGAATAAATAACATTTTTTTGGGTTTTGTTTTGCCTTGTTTTGTCTTGTTTTAAATAAAATATTCCACAGATTAGATGCAGAAAGGCCAGTCCCTTTTCAGAGAGGACTGTCTTTCATTTTCATATACCTTCAGACAGTACATCAGAGAATTTATTTCAGCAGCAAACAATAACAGTCATCTAGATGGCCTGTCTATTCCCTTTGTAGCTCACTAATTCTGAAATAATTATTTCGCTTTTTCAGTACAAGGTATCACTAGGCAAGGGAACACACCACTTACCTACATATCTTTCTCCAGTTTTCCCTCTCACTCTCCGCTTTGCAAACACACTATCATTCCTGCACATCACTGCAGACTCAGCAGTGTCTTTAAACAACCAGTTAAGCATTGAGAAGGTGGAATTCCATCTGGGCAGGCTGTTTCACATTGGCACCTCTTAAAAGATGCAATACCAAGAAAAGAACAGCTGAAGCAGCTAAAGACATGTTTTATTTTCACCTAAGAAAACAGACACTCAAAATTAAGTCTTTTATCCTTTCTGCCCTCTCTTATACCCCACATGACACCGAGGTAAAATCCCCCTCCTTGAAGGGACACACCATGCTTACAGTAGTGATGAGGATGTGCACAGGAAGAGGAAATCTGCCCTCTCTTGATCTTTTCTAACACAATTTTAACATGACAAATTCTTAGCATGAAAATAAGTTCTATCCCATATAGTTCAGTCTCCCAACAAAGGAATTGACCACGTATCCCAAAGTAGAATTTCAGCATACGTACACACAATAACACTGAATGTTATCACTACAGTGTTACCCAGACAAATAGAATCATAGAATCGTTTAGGTTGTAAGACACCTCTAAGATCATTTGTTCCAACTTTTAACCTAGCACTGCCAAGTTCACCATTACACCATGTCACTAAATAGACAATTATTGTATAAAAATTCAGGTCACAGCTCCCCCAAACATGGCAAAACTGTTATTAACCTAATTGTTATAATGTGAGAGTGTATTAAATACAAGATTGGAAAAATACTTTAGCATATATTTCCATTTATTATGCAGGTAGACAAGAGAACCCAAGGGATGAGCAAAAGTTCTTATTTCCTAGTCCAATGCACATTTGTATTAGGCAAGAAGAAAGATTGAAAAGGAATAAATGGCAGAGGAAGAAAATAGGAGAGTAATGAAAAGTAATGCCTGAAGTAGACAGATAAGGAAAGAAACAGAAGAATGACAAGGCAAAAAAAAACAAAGAATTGAGAAGGAGGATGAGTCAAGCAAGGTAAGCAAAGAGGAATGACAGCTCATGACAAGATTTGCTCTAATGGCATCACCTGGCTTAATTTCCTCTTAGGAAGGCTGGCTTGCAAGAACAATCAAAACTTCCTATGGATTCACACCATGAGAAATCAGATTAAACAGAGATGTTATATCTATTCACTTTCAATCCCTCTTCTTGTTTCCATTCACAACTGAGCACAATATTGATTAATGTGTATTGACAGATGTCCCTATGGGATAGGGAAGCATCACCCTCCAGACTCCAAAGTAACACACAGTGAAAATAATCAACTTGCTATAGGTCAAACAGGACATCTGTGACAAAGCAGGAAATTGACCTACTCTGCCCTGTTTCACTCTAATGTTCTTAACAAAAAGATCAACTTCCGGGAACACTTATCAGCTTAGTGATATTGACCACAATGGTTGTAACTTTCATGATGTTCAATGGACAGCCTGCCCTGCAAAAATGTACATTTCTAGACATTTGTTTTGTTAATGTCTGCACATCCCTAAATCAAGCAACCATTTTCTGAAAATCTGTAAAGTCTAGAGTTAATATTTTCAAGCTCACCATGCTTCTTCACAGGTGGTAAAGCCAAAGGGAGAAATAGTGATTTGGCAAACAGTGTAACAACCTTGTCCAGCATGAAATGTTGGCCAAGAGCAGTGAGATTCTGGCTAAGCTCCTCCAGTGTGAGAGAGACAGCAATGAGTACCTGTCACAGGCTGTGTTCCGGGTTAGGACTGGCTTCTGATAATAGTCTCATAATTGCCCTTCAAGTAGAATTCTCTCATTCTCACACATACATTTATTTAGCTTATTAGAATTGTGGAAATGAGTCCATATCCTAGATACTGAGCTCTTCCTCTCTCTTTTAAGGCAGAATCAAAGCAATTACTGATGGAATATTCTCTCTGGGACCCTCTTCTGGGTCTGGATCAAATGAAACATCAAAACTTTGGAAACCACCAAGACTTTTCTAAATTCTTCAAAGCTAGATGTTTTTCTTTCCCCATCTTTATAACATCATCAGGATTTCTTTTATTCTCCCCAGATGGTATCTCCTCTCCAAAGAATGATGCCCTTTTCTCTATTGTGCTGTCCTCTTAAGGAAAATATAAGAGGCTTCTTGTTTTTCTGTGTTACTAAGTTTCATCCATAGGCAGGCCTAAAAACAGTGAATGTCTTATTGGTCCAGGCACATGGCATTCTCTACATGTAGTCTCACTACTCTAGAACGTACTTAGCCCCTTTCTGGGGCAAAACCTCTACTCCAGAGTAGACTGTATGAAATATCAGACCTTCAGGGGGACTGGCTTTGAAATATGTGTCTTTGGGAATCCTGAAATATTGTTTCCACTTGCTAGAGAAATACTACAAATAAGTTGATTCACTGATGAACAGTCTTGAATGAAGTACAGTTTCATTCTGCAAAGAAAGAGTTAACTGAAAATATGAAAGACAGTTTTCAAGCATATTTCTCTAAACTAGATTTTTCTTCAGAATAACACCATAGCTAAGAGCTGTTCAAATTTTTTTTTTTTTTTTTTGCCAGAGGGGGATAACGAATGAAGGAAAGAACCATGACACTACTGCATTTAGATTAAGGAAGTGATACATTTAATGAGATATGTTCTAGTGAGGGTGGACTTCATTATCAGAATGCAGAAGACAAGTCATCTGAATGTGGGCATTTCAACACCTGTTTCTGGAAAGAGGATATAGCTGCCTTGTTTTTCATGCAATATGCTTCCCAAATTTTGATTAAACCCTGCTTTTCATGGTAGCAAATTGTAATCCTCAATCTTATCACAAATCATGCTAATGCTTTTCTGTTTTAAATTACCTGATGGCGGAGCTCATACATACACTACAGTCATGCAGTTAAATGCAGTTAAAATTTACAAAAGCAACTTTCATAGTTCACAATGGGCAAACAGATTTTTTTCTTTGTTTTCAGAAAGAGGTGTTTAACGGAGGAAAGCCTCAGGCCAAGTAAAGTTTGCAGGGAAACTAAATCTGAACTGTAGTCTGCCAGTAGGTGATTCTCACTGTCACTCTTAGGTCTGCATAAGCCTCTCTAATTCACAGCACAATTTGATGACACAGGTTTAAAGACAATACAGTAATACAACCAGCCAACAGTTTGTTACCAGAACTCTGCCTCTGTCCTAAGAATGTCTAGCTATGACTTATCTCATTTTCGGGTAACGTGATCTGTTATTTTGGTCTGAATTTAACAATAACAGCAATAGAAGAAATAGAAAATAGGAAGGAAAACAGATTTATACTGAGATCACTGTAGCAACAAGAGCATATTTCCAAATACCCAGAGCCAAATAGCAGTTGGTACTTCAGGAGATAGGATTTTGGTCCCAGTGAAGGCTGGCAATGAGTCAAACAACAGAACAGTGCTGCAGTAGATGGGGAAAAAATACCTCTCCCTGAGAACAGTAACCTTGCCTCATTCTGCATTTATAAATTCCTGCTCTTTGCCAAGGGGGAGGAACTCTACTGCTCTAAAAACGTTTGCTACCTTAAAACCTAGCAATGTCTTTACATAAATTCTTGGTTTTCTTTTTTTCTCTCCATCAAACATAAAAGAAAAATCAAGTGCTTTAAACCAGGCCAGATTGGTTTCATTTTTTACCCTAACATTAGTCAAAATAAATATCCCTCAGGAAATAATTTTGGCATGTAACCGAACAGCTTAGCTATTTTTTTTCCTCTTAATATGGATGTAATTATGAACAATACAGTATGTTCTTATTGCAATCATTGTGATAGAACTGCTAGCATTTACACAGTAAAGCGCTCAAAGGCAGATTTTCCTTTGTATCACAGCTGCAGTGGGTGTCATCTTGCTTAAAACGAATGACCATTCAAATAATTTCTAATATTGGCTCCTGACTCAGAAGCATTTAAGAAAATTGGTTGCAGCCAAAACTTGTAGCTGCTGGTATGTGAAAACTCTGAGGACAGAAAAAAATAAAAAGAAAGGAATTTCATAGTCCTTTCTTCCCTCCCCCATCTAAGTGCTTTAACTGTGGATGTGTGCTCATGGAGTTGTGCAGTTACAGAAAATAACACATGCAAAGTTGTCACCTCTCAGTCCAAGCTGGAATTAGACTGATGGAAAGCTTTGGCTGTAGCCTTGTTTCTGCCTCTCTGGTCTTAGTACTTGTAGGCATGTGGGGCTTAAAATAGTTTTATTGCATGGTTTTATTACATGAGTGATCTATTCTCCATGGAGCTGGGCATGTTTCCTCTGCTGTGCAATGACTTTCCCTTGTGAAGGACTCTCCTGGAGTTCATGAACTTATAGGTGCTAGGCTAAAGAAAAAGGAAGCTGCACGCATGTTTACAGAATTTTGGCTACATTTTTTCTGGCTGTGAATTCAGTTATTTAATGAAATTTGCCATTTTAATGCATAACATTTCAATTTACCATTTCAGAAGGAAAACTCAGCACAAGACACTTGTAAAACTGTTTGAGGAAGTATTTGGGGCCCACTTCTTGTCAGATGAACAAGACCTGTGCTAAGCCACCTCGTCACCCACACAGTTACACTGCCTGTGCCAAACAAGACCCCCACTTGATATGGCCATCACAGTGGATGAGAAGTTGAGCTTGGAAGAGTTGTGTGATTCTTCACACCCTAGGCAACTAGGGAGCCAAATGCAGAAGGAGATGAATGGTGTACAGTATTTGCCTCACTGCTTCTACCTTCTCGTTCATTTTTTTGTAGCCAGGCAGCTTACACTCATATTGACAAAACTTAATCATAATTAGTGAATGGCCCTTTGTGTCCAGAGTGTTTTAAACCAGGCTCAGAAGTCAGCCTTGCTTGATTTTCAATGTTTTGGCTACTTGGTAGTTAACAAGGCTTAGAGGAATGAATTTGGACCAGCTGTGGCTGCATTATGTCATGGTTTGGCAATGGGCTCCAGCTGACTGATAATGAACCACAAAAACAGCTGGAATTATTCCATCCTCTCCTCTGCAGCAAAATTCCACTTTTTACTTCACTCTGAAGTGGCTTCTTCACTCTACAGTGGCTGGTGGGCTTCTACTGAAGATGCCTCCATAGGTAACAGGACTGAAAAGGGATCTCAAGACAGATGCATGAGTTTTCCTTTCGGCTGTGTCATTGGATCTGAAGCAAGAGTCATGCTCCTATGGAAGCTGTGGCTCCTAAAATGGTGGCATTTCCATTACCATAATTACAAGTGGGCATAGAAACCGGTTTTCTCCCATTTTACCAGTTCTACCTTCACAGAAGGAATGGACCAACAGGACTCAGGAGGATCATCACAGCCAAGGTCTTGATCTCCTTGGCACACTAATTACTCCCCTTCATAAACTAATGAAGTATCACCTTGAAAGTAGTTTTGTTGCCCTCCCAGCTCTGATAGCTGTCCTGAGAGTAGTGACTAAAAAATCTTTTAACAGTCTTAGTTTGCAGATGCTAGGTGCTTATAAGTACAATTTAAAGTAATTCACTCATTTTATATGACATGCAAAAAGCGACATCCCATCTGTTTTCTCCTGTTCATCTAAGCATATTCAGTCCACAATTTAAGGAATTCCTTTTTTTTTTTTTTTTTAATTATATCAGTGATGATGACGTACAGCGCCTAATTTAGACTGATGAGTATGATGAGTATTATGTAAAACTGTAACAATAGGACAACCTCTGCTCTGCAGTCCAAGATGAGAATTGGTAAATCAGCACAGCCAGAGAAAACAGCTAAGATGGTGAGGGATGCAGGCCACTCAGTGAGTTCTGGTCTAGGTTCAACTAACTGAACTGGATGTGAGAAATATCTGGATATGACATGAGAAATCACTGGATATGACAGGTAACAATGACAGTACCTGACAGGAGGTGCAGATAGCACCATAAGGAATGGCTGAATTTCATAAATGGTTAGGAGGGAGTGATGTGAGAGATGGCCAAACCTCACAGGTAACTGAAAGTGAAGTTCAGGACCTTCTGGGGAGCAGAACTTGGCAAGACCAGCAACACCTTGGTAACGACATATGAATGACATATACAGCTGAGTTTACCTCTGTCAGAGATAGGGCAAGGAATACAAATTGGACTATGGATGTAGGAAAACTGGGACTGATAATGAAAAGTAATGAAGGGTGGGTTGTTTAACTGGAAAAGGATTTGTGAGGAGAAAGAGAGAGTATCAAGAGGTGGAAAATAGGATGACGATATATTTAAATGGTGTGTTTGTTATTGTTCAAGGATATCTGTGTGGTTGCCTTGCACTTTATTGTTGCCAATACAGCAGAACAATAAACCTGTTTGTTGGACTATAATATATGCCTTGTGCTTGCTTCCATGGCCTAGAGGACCTCAGAAGGTAGTGCTGTGCCTCCCTTCGAACTGGCAAGGGAACAGAAGTACAGATGTCTTGAATATCCTGGTGTTATCAAGTTTCAGACTTGACAGATATAAGGCAAAAATGAGCTGACTGTTGCAGTCAGAGTGCACTTCTGAACTAAATCTCAGTGATGTCTCCACTTTCTGAGCTTAAGTTCACTTCAAGGAGAGGCACTTGTTTGTGCCTGAGAAACACAAAGTGGATTCTCTTCATTTAACACTAAACTGGAAGAGATGAACTAAGGGGGGGTTGGGAAGGTTTCACAGTTGAGAAACTGTCATTTAAACCACTTTTCCCAAAAATGCCTTGTAAGCTATGCAAGTCTTTTCAGGTGCCTTTTTGACTTTTAGTCCCCATCTAATTTTCTTAGGTGAGCTTGCTAACTACATAAGGGATGTTCTAAGTTAGCGACTTCATCTGTGCACCTCCTTCTTCCCTTTTAATATCAGTGCAGTGCTTCAAAAAGCAGTGGTGTGAACCTACAAAGTTTCAAGGTGCTTGAGTTAATAACACTCAAAATATTTAGATCACACTAGCAAAGAAATTACAGAGGATATAGGAGAGCACAAATGTAAATTACAGAGGATATAGGAGAGCACTATTTCCTTATCAAAATAAATTGATTTTATGAATCAACATAAAATGTGAGGTTTGCAGAAATGGCAATACTCTAAAAATTTTATATATGACCATTGAGGGCAGAGATTCTTACAGTTTTGTCATATCATTTTCTCCCTCTCTATGGCACAAAATAAATGTATGAGACTTCCTAATGAAATACATTTTCCATGATGATGTCAAGAGAATCTTTCTTCAGGAAAAAAACAACAACAACAACAACAACAAAAAAACAGTTCTGCAATGGCTGTTACTGTAAAGATATGAACAGTGACAACTTACTAGTTCTATTTTATTTCATCTTCTGTTTCAGACCTCACAGAGGAAACATAGCTCCCTATTCAGTAGATCTTGCTTTTTCTGAGCCCCCTATTGAAACAAATGTGCATTATTTTTATTTATTTTTTTGTTTAATTTTCTGTACATTTTCCTGGGTTAGATTGATCCTCCTTGGATGAAATCAGACCTTTTCTTGGGAAATCAGGCTGATGGTCTGTGAGAAGTTCCTCATCCACAATTGTAAAAAGACACCAGTTTGTTCTGCCCACCCTTTGAGATGAACAAGAGTTCCGTGAGGTAGACCAGCACAAAGTTCATGCTAATATAAAATCTGCCACCATCAAGGCTTTGAACAAGGTGTTGTGCAGCTAAGTATACTCTGTTCAGAATAGGGGGAAGGACAGGGCGTGGTAAATCAGCCTGCAAACATGTAAACATACCCTATGTATAATCAGGCATGCTCTGACATCAGCCACAGCTATGGATTTCTTTGTTTCCAAAAAGGAAAGAAAAACAGAGATTACTTAAAACAGCAGAGGTTTAGCAAATGTAAGAAGTGACAAAAATGAAGTCCATGTTTTGCCTTTGGCTTGAAGGTGACCTGGAGATTTCATGCAACCTACTTTGCATAAAAGCAGGACATGGTTATTTCATTACAGAAGCACCCATCATCTCTCAGCTGAAAAATGCAATAGGCACTAGCATCACTTAGTGTTTTCACTGCCAAGGCTCTGAGGCTGGCACCTAGCCAGTTCAGGTGTGTCCCCACTGCATACAAGAACAGAACAGGTAAGCCTCTGCTTTTGAAAGCTCACAATTTTAGATTTTTTATTTTATTTTATTTTTTAGTATTAACCCACAGGCCTGATGCTGTGCTCTTTGTTAGATGTGCTGTACATCACAGGACAAGCAAAATGGATCTTGACACATCCGAGTCCTCCCAGAAAGTTCTCTTTTCCCAACTGTGAGTGCTGCAAGAGAATACTGTCCACTTACTGGATGCTCATGTACTGGAATTCTCAGACATATAAGCACTGAACCCACAGACATAAACCCTCAATGTGCATATACAGTGAGATCATAAAGTTGATCCTTTCCATTTTCGGTAATGCTGCCTGATATTGGCCTTACATCTTGTGCACAGATTTACTGTGTAGCACATGCTCAAGGGTTCTGATTAGCACCAGACTCATTTTACACACTGCAGCATAACGGGTCATATCTTTCTTAGTCGGAAACATGAAGTAGAAACATGGGAGCCCTACAAAGAGCTTGCAAACTAAGCATAAGACAAGATATAACAGATGGAAATGGACAGATGGGGGACTAAAATATAGGTGGTTGTCCTTGCACACCAGCAGTTCTTACTAAGTGGGTTCTTAAAGAGTGAGAGATGATGGCAATAAAATTAAGCCTTTTCCTAAAACATTGTTTACTAGAGTGTAAGCCAGCTTGGAAAGTCAGAGCATCACCAGAGACTACCTACTTTCATTCAGTGGGTAAAGGAGACAAACGAGAAGCTGGAGAAGCTCAGATATGAAAGGAAAACTTTCACTGAACTTTTTAAACAACAAAAGAATTTACAAAGAAATCATGACTAAGCAGGAAGTATGAACTATATATCGTGAACAAATCAAAAACAGATAAATATTTTTAAAAGAGAAAACTATTTAGTAGGTAGCTTGCTCTTTACTTACTAATACTGTTTGTTGTGCACAGAAAGCATGTAATTAATTGGATCAACTCTTGTTTCCCATGATTGGAATGAAAGTAGTAAGAATGTTTCCTCTTGACATATCCAACAGCTGAAAGCTGACAGAAAGTTTTGAAACACGATTTATTTCTTGCAAATATACAGAGAAGAACTTTATAGAAAATGGACCAAGAGGCCAATTTTTACGTTTCCTAAACCACAGAGCATCAAGATTTTTGTTTGTTTGTTTGTTTTTTCCTTGAGTTGAAATGTTGTCTTCAGCAGAGCATTTTGGCTTGGACTGACAAAGTATTTATTAATCCTTTGTGTTAGAAAAAGTGAAGCAAACTGACCAACAAAACTGGTAAACTGGATCAGAAACAGATATGTAATTATAGCAGTTACTGCTTGAGACAACAGTGATTCCTTGCTTCTATTTGTTCTTGCAATCTTAGATTCTTTAAAAAGCATCTGATTTATCATAGTTTCACATTTTAAATACAGTTCTTTACAGAAGAGATTGGCAAGAGAAGGAGAGCAGTTCTGTAATCTAACACATTATTTCATGCTCCCCAGGCACATCCCATGGTGCAGCAAGTAACCATTCCCTAGAATTTAAAGAAAAAGGACTTGAGTCCTGCAGGGTGGGGGTTTCCTCAGCATCTATGTACAGCAGGTGGTGGGATCCCCATCCCTGGCCACTACAGAAAATGCAGAAATAATAATGTGAGTTTTGATATCCAAGACTAGCTCTTTGTACTGTGTGAATATAAGATAGGGACTGAAAAGCTGCCAGCCCTGTGTAGTATCTAGGAAAATGATTCTGCTTTGGACACTGCAGTTATAAATTTTTTTAGGAAATTGCCTCAGCTGAGTCAACTCAGAATAGTTGTTCCAAAATTAACACTACCTTTTAAAAAACGCTAATTAAAATTTAATCTTTCGGCATGTAAGATGCCCTTCCTGGCAAAAGGCAAAAAATAGCCCAAATTGGAGGGGATGGATGTGGGTGGGAGAAACTCACATAGCTGAAGCTGTAGCTTCAATTGGCCTGTGAAGCAGCAGGACCTAGGTAACTGCTAAAGGGAAGGAATTCCTTACTGCAAGGGTGGTGAAGCACTGGAACAGGTTGCCCAGAGAAGTTGTGGATGCCCCATCTCTGGAAGTGTCCAAGACCAGGCTGGATGGGGCTTTGAGCAACCTGGTCTGGTGAGAGGTGTCCACGCCTATGGCAGGGGGGTTAGAATTAGATCATCTTTAAGGTCCCTTCCAATCCAAGCCATTCAATGGTTCTCTGAAAATTCCTGGTATTCTCTCACACTGAAATCAGTGCTCTGACCTTACATGAAATTCAGCAGCCAAAATCAACATTTTCCTTGGTATTTCAGGATAAGAAATGTATCAGGAGGTGGCCTAGCAGTGGGTCAAGTGAGTTGTGGTAATATAAGCAACTGCTTGTGTTTCTGGAATGAGACCTACTTTGTATGACTGAACTGAATGCTGATGCCCTTTCACATCTCACCAATTGTGTCTTCCTGACTCTATTCAACACCATGCAGTGGTCACCAGCAGAACATGATCTGTGAAATTTCAGCTCTCACAGGTAGAATCTAGGACCGGATTTAGTTTAAATCCTATCATATAACAATTTATTTTCTTATCTATAAATTGGAGGATGTATGCCACATCACTTGCTACTGCTGAGCAGGAGGTCAGTTTAATATACCCTTATAAAAGCACTGGTAATCAGCTCAAAAGTGCTATTATGTTCAAAAATAAAATTAAATAGAAGGTAAAATATATTTCTGCATTAAGCTAGCACAGCTACAATGACTACATCATAGATAATTTGGCAGAGCATGTATTAAAATATCTGTCTTTGTTCTTCAGAGCGCAAGTCTGCTCTCCCACACATGGGTGTCTCAGGACACTGCAACATTCAAGCGTAAGAATGGTGATTATTTGTTCCCTGTATGGCCACAGTGCCTTCACATATTAAAAGTTTTTTTTTTTTTTAAATTATTATTATCTTTATTGCATTATCAGAAGGTCTCAGATGTATGTGTGGTTTCACTGCCTGCTGGGTTTCCCAACTTAGAGGTCCAGCCTGACCCTCCCTTGTCACAGATCCATGCCGTTCCCTCAGGTCCTGTCACTGTCCCCAGAGAGCAGAGATCAGTGCAAGTCCCTCCACTCCCCTCATGAGGAAGCTGCAGGTCGCCATGAGGCCTCCCATTAGTCTCCTCTTCTCTGGGATGAACAAACCAAGAGACCTCAGCTGCTTCTCATACATCTTGCCCTCTAGACCCTTCATGATCTTCATAGTTGTGCTTTGGATGCTTTATAATAATTTTATGTCCTTCTTATACTGTGGTGCCCAAAACTGCACATAGAACTTAAGGTGAGGCCACACCAGCACAGAGTAGAGCAGGACAATCCCTTCCCTCCACCAGCTAGCAATGCTGTGCTTGATGCACCCTGGGGTACAGTTGGCTCTTTTGGCTACCAGGACACACTGCTGGCTCATATTCAGCTTGCCATCAACCAAAACACCTAGATTCCTTTCTTTAAGTCTGTAGGGCTTCTGTCCAGCCTCTCATCTCCCAGTCTGTACATACAGTCAGGGCTGCCCCTTCCCAGGTGCAGAATCTGGCACCTCTTCTTGTTAAACTTCATATTCTTGGTGACTGCCCAGCTCTCTAATTTGTCAAGATCTCTCTGCAAGACCTCTCTTCCCTTGAGGGAGTCAACAGCTCCTCCCAATTTAGAGTCATCCCTAAATTTGCTCAGTATACATCCAGGTAATTTATGAAAACATTAGAGAGAACTGTCCCTAAAATGGAGCCCTGGGGAACCCCACTAGTGACTGACTGCCAGCCTGATGTAACCCCATTTACTATAACACTTGGACCCTGACTGGTAAGGTAATTCTTCACCCACTGTACTGTGTATTTTCTAGCTGTATGCTGGGCATTTTTGCCCAGAAGAATACTGTGAGAAACCATATTAAAATCTTTACTGAAATCCAAAAAATATTACATCTACTCGTTTCTCTTGGTCAACTAGATGGGTGATCTTGTCACAAAATGCAATCAAGTTTATTAAGCAGAACCCTCATCGGAGATGGACTGCTAGGTTTGACAGATTATTGGTTTGACTCAGTAAGATATTTTATATGTTTTTACGTTACGTGGGTACTTTCATTAGCCTCTTTCCCAATACGAACACACATATTGTGAATTTTGGACTTATGACTGTTGTTCCTAGAAGACTTTGGAGTAAAGAGAGTCTTAGCATTGTTCAGCCATCCTCATCTCTTTGCATTTAAGCCTATGTATTCATTATGAGGTGGATTCTTTGTTTTTACTCCCCATGTATGATATCCAAGCTAAAGCTCATACCTTCGGCGTAAAGGTATGATGTTCCTCTTCTATTTGATCTTTTTTCAAGTATGTCCTCATCCTGCCTGTAACGAATTTTTAAACTATTTATTTCTTTTTCCTATTATTTGTTTCATAGTGTTTGTCCTATCTGATGTTCACTCAGTTCTGGCATGCCGATATATTCAGAGAGTACTTTAGAAATCAATAGCTAATAGTAATTGCAGAAACCAGCTAAGTTGTTTGTGAAATTTAGTCTGGGACCTGGCATAGAAAGACAGGGCTTTTGTCAACCATAGTCTCTTACTATTGATTGCTTAGAGATTAAAGAAAGCATGTTGTAAGATGTACTACATTACAAAATAACTCCAAACTGCAAGAAGAGTGAGACTTCATAAGCACTTCACATGGAAATTCTGGCTAGGAGTCGAAGACTTGTTTTTAGGTGGCATGCCAGCATACAGAAGCTGATTTTGCAGCCTTCCCAAAGACTTTTCTGACACTGCTAATGAATGTGTCATTTCACTCCTTTTAAAACTGGCTTGACATGGTAGGAAATGCTTGCTTACTTGGAATGCTTGTCTTTCATTCTTGAGGGCCCTAATGATTTTAGTTCATTCCGTCCTTTGCCCTTTTCTTCCTCTGCTTTGAATAGACATGGGAGGAGCTCCTGCATATTAATCTTGTTAAGTATGCTAGAGCTGATAGTCTAAAATCTAAACTGCTTGATTTAGTTGCCAGAGGTAAGTTTCCTCTTTATTTAACCTCTCTCTGGAGACAGATGAACTGCTCTGAAAACACAAGGTCATACCTTTGCATAATGGTGACAGTAAATTAATGACCTTTTACAGATCTAGTTCATGACTTTCTGTACTATCTAAATCCCAAGAAAAAAAAGTAAAATGCAGATGATTTCTCAGATTTTTTTTTTTTTTTTAACTTCATGAGTTGTTTTTATTACCTAAGTCATTCAATCTTTCCTCAATGGTACATATGCTGCAGGTGTTATGTTACTTGTCAGCTCTGGACCCACAGTACTAGGTTACAGGTTCATCAGCACTTAAAACTAAAATCCTCAGTATGAAAAATCATTAACTCTTTTTATGAGAAATCACCTCTCATTCCCTCAATCTCCCCTGGAAAAAAAAAAAATAAAATAGAAATGAAATAAAAATAAAAACACAGAACAACAAAAACAACAAAATCCCAACTAATTAACTCTCCTTAACTCTTCCCATTACCTATAAATTTGTGATGCTCTGTATTAAAGCATCCTTCAGAATCTTAATTTTCTCTAGATAACTGACAGTTATTTTCTTGTTATACATCTATAGCAGTGAAATATATCCCTTGGTTAACAAAGAAAAAATTGTTCTATGAGTGTGAATTTATATTTATTATAATAGTCCTTCAAGTGGGCTAGTTTATGTACTAGGTGATGTAACCAGCTCACCATTTTCCATGTCCGTCCATCTGACCAGCACTGCACTCTCCTTGGTTTGTAAAACTTCCAGAGGTTGCAAGCAAAGGGGGCAAATGAGTCTTTGCTATGTTGGCAGCTCACAGGCAGAACCATTATGTGGCTCTCTCAGATCATTAACAGGGAATATTATCTGAAATTGACCTTGTTTATACACTAAGTGCCTTTGGCACTGCTTCAGGATACTTAACATGAACAATTATCTGAGAATAATATGTGCTTTTAAAAGACTATATTGCTTAAGGAGTATCTCACTGAAAAAAAAAATAAATAAAAATAAAATCTAGGGTGCACCAGCATTTTTCTTTTCAAAAGGTTGCATGAAATATAACTTCTTGCACTTCAGATCATATTTGTCAGGCTGCTGGGAATTTACACTTAAAGTAGACCTACCAGTTCATTGTAATCTATTAAGGAAAGAGCCATCCAATGTCTCTATTTCACATTATTGCCCTAAGTTTTTTAGTGTATAAGCAAATTGTAGTATTTTGGAAGACATGCTATGCTGAAGGTTCAGATCATGCAAAAGTCTACATGAAAACAGAGAATGAATTGTGTGAGCACACAAAAAGTTTGCTCCGTGTCTTAGGTACAATTTTTATCTCTTTTTCTAGAGGGAGAATTGTCCTTTGCAAACTGTATGTTCCTGAAGGGCTCAGGTTTTTAGACAAAGGAATTACCAAGCATGTTGTGTGAACAGCTTGCTTCAGGACTGATATTTAAATATATAAATAAAGTAGTTATTCTCAAATAATACCCATAACAAAAGAAGGGATAATAATCATTTTTGTATATTATAATTTCATAATTATAATTTTATAATTATAATGAAATTATAATATACATAATTCAAATAAATGTACCTCAACCAAATAAATGTATATCAGGCTGCTGACTATAACTGGGACACATTAGGCTGACAGAAGTTATTATTACTTTTAAAGCCTTATACATATGCAAAAAAATAGATTACATTATGTATAAAGTGTGTAATGATTGGTGGTAGCAGGTGAAAAGTTGCTACGTGTGGTGATGGTATGTGCACTTAGACGGTTGATGGAAAAGCAGGAATGTAAATATCTTCAAAGTTGAAGTGAAGAGAGCAGTACAAGCCCAGGCTTCTCCTGTTGGAAGACCATACTCCCCGTGGGGTATAGTGAAAGTTTAAATGAAAAGTCTGAAAAATGTTATTCTAAGATCCAAACTAAAGGCAGAATCTCCTAGAATTTCAGATTACTAAATGGAGATTCCAGATTTTTTAGATATGCATATAATTATGCCTGAATTCCTCTTCTCTAGGGAAAGATAAAGTATATGATGTCTCTGTTTCTCCAGCAACATTCTTCAATTGGAATAAGCTACAAGTCATAGCTGTCCCATCAGTCTTTTCAGTCAGGCATCACGAAGTCTGGCAGGCAACTGGGAGAGCTGCTTAGCCCTCTATAATTCTTTGATGCCACTCTTGAGCAATACAGTTTTACTTAACTGTTCTTTTTTTTTTTTTTTTTTTTTTTTTTTCTGTAACATGGTTGTCTTGGGCTTAACATTTTGTTTTTCTGGCTTTTGCCAGAACATAACTGATATAAGATAACGTAATGCCAAGGGCCTCTCTTCCTAATTTTAAAAGGCCAGTATATACCAGTGCAGAAACATTCATGTCTCCTAATCTTCAATGATTTTTAAGATAAACATTTATACACCTTTCTGGACATTATTGGGGTAATAACAATAGTTAATATAGCCTCCAATAAAGGACTCATTCCCAGTTTGTTAACCACACAGTATTAGATTCTCACCGTTCTGCAGTCAAAACAAGTAAGAAAAATATTGGGTAGAAGAAAAGAAATGTCGATCCTGTCTGACAGATGAGGAGATAAGGGCAGATAAAGAGTTCACTCAGAAAGCCTATGGCAAAACTGATAATTGAATGTAGACTTTCCAAATCCCAGGCTAGTGCCTTAAAGAAAATTGCTGCCTTACTCCAAAATATTAATGCTTCATTTCAGTTTTATCTTAGGATTCCATATCAGAAAGATGAAGCAACTTTCACATACCGGTACAGGAAGTAAATTTCCAACACAGCAAGATCTGTTTTTTTTTTTTTAACCTTATTATTGCAGTTGTGTTGTTTGCTTCATCAGATTTATTTATTTTTAATTAAACACCCTAATTATGTCACTGATCAATTCAACACTTTTGAATGCCCCTTCCAGTGCTTCTGTATTTGTGTTGTATGCTGAAAGGTATCCAAAAAGGATATGACACAGCACAACACTTAGACTCAGTAAAAATCTCTAACAGTTGTCTGTAACAGAAATTTAGAAGGGAATTAAAAAAAAAAAAAAAAAGGAAAAAGAAAGAAAAAAGAGGAAATTGTGACTTATTATCTCAACTGTATTTACAATATCATGAGCCCTAGCAGATGAGGAATTGCCATCATTACCTAGGAACCTAACGACTCATGAAACCAAGTGCCAAGGTTAAACATGCCGTCTAAACTATAGGGTTTTATTATCTATTTCATCAGATTTGCTCAAAGAATAGCAATATAGTTTATATGAATTATGTGTTCATCAAAAGGCAGTTGCTAGCAGAGCACAGGGTGTGTAGTTCTCGGTGCAACCCATATGGATAAACATCTAGTCTGCCTTTTGGGGACAATTTAAATGTCTACTGAAACATACACATGTGCTCTGGGGAGACTAAATTATTCCAATTCACTTCACATGTCCCTCCAACAGCAATTTTATTTCATTAGGAGTGTGGACAGGCCCTAGAGATCTGGAAAGAGCCTCAATTTGTAGATCAAGGTGTTCTTTAAAACATAAAAAGGAACAGAAAAAAAAAGTTATAAATAAATAAAAAGAAAGAAAAAAAGGAAGAAGAGATGAAGTGTAAGGAAGGATTGTTGTTAAAGTAAGCAACAATGCTATTAAAGACAATACCCACATCAATTCTAATTTGTACAGAATGCTAGAAAATTGACAAGTGACTATAATATCTACATTGGACAAAAGAGCAAGTGTACTGCACAGATATTTCATAGACAGTTCCTCTCTGTAGCATTTTTGTGTTCATTTGTTTGTTTTTTCTCTCTCCAGTTTTACTCTAATCTCCCAGGGCCAGACTACCATCTGCCTGAAGTTCTGTCCTTGATGGGACTATTCAAGATAACATACTTGTAAATGTAAGTTAGTTTTGGAGACAGAGGTGAACCCAGGTAACAGAGTGAAATGCAGCCTGCTGCATGGTGAGGCAGGGAAGGGTTTATGTCCTTGGTTCAGCTGAGAGCTCAGGACTACCTGACTGGCATGGTCCCTCTGCACAGGCCTAAATTTTTCCCTCAGAGAAGACCTTTTGTAGCAGGATATACTGTTGCCAGGGCACTGGCCTACTCCGTATCTTTGCATTTCTACCTGAAATGTTTGAAATTTATCTCATTCACCAGTTGGAAAAAAAAAAAGTGCTATGATTTCATTATTTCCAAATGAAAACATACATCTGGGCTTAAAAGAAGGAGATGAAGTGATATTCAGCTGAACCCTGATTTTGTAAGGTTTGCAGGACTAGATAAGAGAGTTTATGAAATTTTTATGTGGCTGGTCATTCTGTAGCATCTGTTTCCTGTGACTATCGATGCATTTTCAATATTGTTTTGGCTGTTTCCACCTAGGGAAAAAATCCATGGCAATGTAAAAAAGATACCATGGATAATTATTTTTTTTTTTTTTAATACGACCCACATGATCTAAATGAAACCTAAAAATCACCTAAGGAAGAATAAAGCCTCTTATTTTTTGAAATGGCAAAGAAATTTAAAGATGTTTTTGATACAGCAGAAATAGCTGACAAAAAGCAAATTATCAAGACAGATTTCAGTTGTCTGATCCGGTGGGTTAATGCCAATTTACAACAGTTTAAGGGTCAGGGCAATGATACACGTGAATGAAATACTACTGCTTTTTGCAAACAAGGATAGTAATGCTACCTCTGTTGAGTGAGCATACCTTTTTACTATTAAAAAATAAAGCCAGTTAAAATGAGGCTTCTTTTACAGGAGAAACTGTGACTCCTAAGAAATGAGTCTAATGACTGTAGTTCTTGAAATTCTGAAAGGAGAGTTTGATATAAGATAAAAATTGCAACAGGTTAAATGAATAAGTTCTGATCAGGCCTCATGATTTTGAGGATTTCTCTTTCTGCACAGATCCCTAATTGTATGGTATGCCCTCATGGATATACCTATCTTTGATAGAAGAGGTGCTAAGGAAGTGTTGTTAAAGATCATCAGTTGACAGAAAAGTATTCACATAAAATAAAGGCTTGCAAAAGAATAGTCAAGAACTTAAGGAGAAAATGTAGTTATAAGCGACCAGATATTATCTTCAAGCACTTGAAAATAAATACAAATGAATTACCCCGTTGTGATTCTCCTTTCAAAAATGTAGGCTAATTTTTGTGGTTATTGTGGTTGTTTTTGTAGTTAATCTAGTTAAGACTGTACAGTGGAATGTATACATGGGTTTAAATATACTACTGAAAAGTTTTGATTAACGTACTGGTTTTGTTAAAGCTATTTTGAAGGCTGGAGGCAGCAACTTTTCTGAGAGTGCCATGACACAGAGTTGCTTAGCCTCTTGCTCTTCTTGGAAAGGGCCAGAGCTAACACAAAAGTGTGCAATAAACCGTAAGCTGGAGAGGGGTCTTTTCCATTAGCTCTTCTCCGATAGTATCCTACCTACCCTTCTGCACTGGGACCTCTGCCATATGGTCACAGCACTGCTTGTTGCTGTGGTGTCCCCTGACAACAGACACACTTGTGGACACCGAGAAGAGCAAGCCCTTGTCCCATGTACTCACAAACTGACTTAATTTCACAATAATCATGAGCTGAAAGTCTGAACCAAGTCTTCTATAATCCCATATTTTTCAGAAAAGGCTCTAAGGGCTCTAAGAGCTAGCAAGGGTAAAATCTGTCACTTTCTTCTCTTATTTCTCCCATTTATGAATAACAGGTCTGTAAATGAAAGACTGGCTATCCCTGGCCTAATCAATTACATGTGTTCATGGATCCATGATCTAACTTTTTTCTCATGTGAAAAAATATAGGTTTCATTACTTCAAAGTTTTCTAACTTCTAGCTATGTGGAAAGTCTCCCCTTCTTTACGCTGTGAGACAGGAAAAATCCAAGTTCTCGGATGTCCTGTTTTTCCTGTTTTCTTTGATTTTCCTCACTAGTTCACAGAGAGTTTTTCACATATCTATCTTATCTTTTTCCTCCTTTCCAAGGTAAAAGCAAAACAAAGAAAAAAAAATACACACACACAAAAAAAAACAACCACAAAGAAAACAAAAAAACCCACCACAACAACAAAAAACAACATACACACACAAAACAAACAACAACAAACAAAAAAATCATGTTTTGAATCTCCTTTTAGGAAAAGTTTTCCTTAGCTACCATTATTTTCCTCATCTGCCTCTGCATCTGTTAGTCTGAACCTAGAGTGAGAAACATTGCTCACATACAGAAGAACATTATTGTGTTTCCACATTCTGCTTCATTTCATTACTCATGGGTCTAACATCTCGGCAGAACCTTAACCTGTGTTCAACAGCGTGCAAGTCCCATCACTAAGTGCCAGCAAGATTTACTTTCCTAAGTGTACTAATTTTCTTTTTACTCAGCTACATTATAGCTTGTGGTCATCAACTGTGAGTTTCACACACTGAATGCTGAAGTTTCTTTTGTGCCCTTGTAGACTGGAGGGCATAGGAAGGTATTTGTGCCATCTGTTTAGGACTACTTCAGAATGACCTGAAGGACAGTTCAGAAAACCAGTTTAATGTTCAATGCAGTCAAGAAAGAAAAGTAAACTCACACCTGACAGTTGTTATGGGTAGACCAATAAAAAAATTCTTAAAGGTAATTGTTTTCCATCCTAAATAACTTTGTAAGACGCGTATTACACTCTTTACCTTTTCCCCAGATTAATGCATACTTTAAATATAGAAATTAATACATAATTAATTCTCTCATGTATTTTTAACCTTAAATTTTGCTTTACTCCTTTGTTGCTTGTTGCTTTTTTCCTGCTGTAACTTCTTTTCAAAAAACCTAGTTAAATGTTCTTGGAAGCCCTATATGAAGGATTGCCAGTCATTTTCCCTTCTTCAAAAGAAATGACAGATACATTCAAACATCCCATAAAATTTTAAAAGTATAGTTGTTTTAGCCATGATTTCAGAAAACATTAGAAGAACTGTCAATTTTGAGAGTGATGTTCTTAGATAAAAATGAGTGTTCAGTATTTTGGGAGAGAGGTTGTTTTTTTACTGAAAAAGTCAGTCAGTCAGAACAAATGACAGTACTTTCAATGACCAGTTCCATGATTTGCACTATTCAGCATGCATGGGATTTGAGGGACAGGGAGGAGAGCACAAGCTGTGGAAAGGAAAATTCTGGAAAGACATTGATTGAATCGCTGTGTGTGCACTTAGGTAGCATGCTGTGCTAAAGCAGATCTATGATTCAATCATTTCAACAGATAGTCTGTGTCATGAGAATAAGCCTGAGAGGATGAGCTTACCTATTCCACAATACATGAAAAATAGTATGAAAGCTGTTATGAACTTCAGTGGACTTAGTGGGAACAGCACAAAAGTCTGTTTGTGAAGAACCCAATAGCAGTTGGAAAAAAAAAAAAGCGAGGGGACACAATTTTCTCATATTTTTGTTATTACTTCAGTTGAATGGATTATTCTGGTAGTTCAGTTATAACTCTGTATTGCTGATCAGGAAACTTGCAAATCTGTTAGCATTTTGTGGGCATGGTTATTAGTGACGGAAATAACTAGATGAGCAGAAAACTGATTTTGGTGTGTTGAGATTGCTAACTTTTGCTTTTCTTCAAGACTTGCAAGGATATAGCATTATAAGATATATAAGGAGAGGTTTGTGTGCGCGCGCATGAGAGAGAGAGAAATGTGCCCTAAATTTTGCATTTATGTGACAGACATTTCAAGAACGAGAGCAAGTCTAGGTTCAAAGCCTTCAGCTCTACTCTAAGTTAGGAATCCAAGTTTTGTGCACCTGATACATTCAAGGACCACATGTAAACGCAGGGAAGGAAACTCATGTGTGCAATTTTAGCAGCTCTTTTTCCATAGAAGGAAGAATGACTGTCATTACTTTCAAGTTTATTATGATAGTTATTTCTGGTAGTAATTCCAGTACATTAAATGATGTGAAACATAAACCAGTCCCATTATATTTCAGCAGTAGCCAATTTATTCAACAGCTGGGAACATGATCAAAGCAGTTCTTTCTGTTTGGGCAACTGAATTACAGGGAACACACATCATCTGCTGGCTGCTGACACAGCACTCTGTATCAAACAGCAGTCCAGGAATAGAAAAAGAATGGTACAGTGCACATATTTTAGAAAGGGATGCAGTCATATCACAATGCAGTCATATTTGTTCTCTGTAGACAGGATGAATGGAAAGACTGACAGAGCAGCATTGCAATGGCAAATTTACACAGGAGTACCAATGCAATGAGAGTAACTAGACAATCTGAGTATAAGACTTGTGATGCTCTCCAGCCACTGCTCTAGAACACAGTGCATTTGAAGCTGCAGGTTCGTCAGTGCTCTCCAATGCCAGTGAAGAGAGAGCTATGAAAATTACGTTTCAGCTTCTTGGAGTGTTCACACTGGACATTTTGGGTACTTCTTTATATTCTGCATATTTCAAAAGTTAGTCTACCATATAAAACTTCTAAGTCGGTGAGAAAATTTGTTCAGAAGTACAAGGAAACGAAACAGAAATTCAAGCTCAAGCAGCTAAAATTTCCTTTCTTTTATCAAGACCAACTGTAGTTGTAGCTATTAATAAAACACACAACATTTGGAGAGTTCTGTAATTTACTTTCCTTGCTTATAGTTCCTTTTCTTTTAGTGTGAGTGCCTGCAGAGGAAGGAGAGCCTCAAGAGGTGTAAGGGGAAGAGAGTCAATCCCAAATATCCTGAACTGAGAAACAACCAGTGCCAAATTACTTCACGTTACAGCTCTGAAAGACAGATAAAGACTTATCTTCTTTGCATGTGTGCAAAGGTGAACTGGGATTTTATTGCATTTCCCTCAAGTCACAGAGGGAAACAGTCAGATGTGCAATAATTCTTGTCTTATGGTTCTGCACTGTTCTGCAAGACTATGCTTAACATGAAATAAGAAAGAAAGAGTCACTGCAATTAAGGTTGTTTGGCTTGGCAAGCTCTTAAATATCAACTCTTGAGGAAGCAGGGAGAAGGCAGCTGCAGAGCCCTTGCCTTCTCTGCTGCGGAGACAAAAGACTGAGTTCCATTAACAGTTATACCTACAGTGGTTCAAAAATAATTGCCATGTAAAATGCATTTGTGTTAGAAGCAACTATATAATAATCCTGAAACAAACCTTACTAACAAAATTGAGAGTTTTGCCAGAGTAAAATGTAAATATTTCAGCCCTGTGACCCTATATATGTGTGTCCTCTACTCAAATGTTTCCCAATCTCCTCTTAAACACAGAGGGTTTATAAGCTAATTTAAAACCTACTGCTCAAGTTCACATCAAGTCACAAGATGCTAACATTTAAACCCAATACAAACCTCTTGTATTTTCCCTACCTGCATTTCTGCTTCTAATTGAATTCTAATTCATTTAGCTGGGCTGGTAATGTCCTGTCTTTCTGTGCTCACACACTAAATGCTGTAAATCAGCTACCACACACAGAGTGAATGAACAGTTAGAGGAGTTCAAACCCTTCTTTAAAGCCTGTGTTTGTCAGAGGGCATGCTCAGCCTCCAGCGAGCTGCCCCATTCTTCCCCAGCCCAAGCCTTGTGTGAAGATTTCCTCTCCTTCTATGTTAGCACTACAACCCGATGCCCATAATCTTTGGCGTAACAGTCTTCCTTCAGTCCTCCTCTGCCTGGAAATATTCATCTTCAGGTTTCCATTTCCTGAAATACAATTAATTCTGTGTTCTGACATCCCCAAATCCTTTAGGTCCATCCTCACTCTAATATAAATCCTTCAACAGAGAAATATGAACAGGTAAATACTTGCTCACATTTTCCATCCCTCTTCAATGCTATAGGCCTGTCTTTCCCAGTGAACTCAAGAAAGGAGAGAAGCTGTTCTGGGAGAGCATGGGGCATTTGACAGCTGTCCTAATTCACAATTCATGGCATGGACAAGATAGGCATCAGAAACCAGGGAAAGTCACTGGCGAAGCTGAAAGTGTGGAAAAGATACAACACAGGGACAAAAATTTGAGTACAGAAACCACCCATATTAAAATGCTTAGAATTTTTAAAAGATACATAACAGCAGTGTTTGAGAACTTTAATTGAAATATTGTTTTATATTACAAGCATATTTCATCCCTTCTTTGGGATCACAGTTTGAAATAAATGAGTCTTTTATTATCAAGTTGGCTTCATGTTATACCGAATTAACTTTCATTAGTTTAATTACCCATAATATATTCAGGTGAAAAGAAAACAGCATCCATTTTGCCTAGAACAGCAGATCAAAAGTTCTCATAGAAAAGTACTGTTTAATGCAGAGGGAGTATGAGATTTTCTGACAATGAAAATAGTTACCCCTGTTAATAATACCAGAATAATAATTCTGCCAGTATTGGTCCAAATTAAATCCACCTGATTCTAGCAATTTCTGTACAGCATTTAAGATGGAAGACTAATCCCATTCCTAATCCTCCCACCACAGAGGAGACTCATGCTCCTCTATTTTCTCTTCTTCTTTCCTCTGATTATTTAGGGCACCTATAGTGACTCTACTCTTCTTCATTCTTAACTTCAGTTAATTATAAAGCTGTAATCATCAAATCTTATTTTGCTGAAGACAAAATTAAACTGTGGAAGATGTTGCCACCGGATGTGTTTTCTGCCAGATTTCCTTTGGAGAAGAAAGGATTTAAGCTCCCTTGAACACTAAAAGTCCCTCACAGATTGTGAAAGGGAAAAACAAAACACACCACAAGCCTTCCTTCTCCCTCCCCACCCCCAACACAAAAACAAAAAAGAAAAAAGGCACACCACCACCACCCCCAGAAACAAAATAACTCTGTGGATGCTTAGCAAAAACAAACAAACAAACAAACAAAAAAACGAACAAAGCAGGAGGGTACTAATCCTTGAAAACATTTTGTGTAAAGAATTGCTCATACTGAGAAAGAAAAGCAGACATCACAGTAAACCTGACCTGTCAAGCTTCTCCCTGCAAATGTGATGAAGAACCCACTTGTTTGTAGCTGAAGTGGGTGGAAGAAGTTGGGAGGTGCTCTTCTTAAGTTCTCTGTTAAAAAAAAAAAAAAAAAAGCCTCCGTGCTGAAGTCACACCTGACCTCAGGTTTACATACAAATGTCTCAATTACTTCCATGTGGCTTTAAAAGTTACAGTGTCAGAAAAGAGCATGCTAGTCCACTTGTAAACATTAACTCTGAAAAGTGCTTTTACTTTAAAATAAAGCAGAAGGTGCTCAGTTAAAACTGGAATTCACAGCTCTCCATTGTTTCAATTGCATCTGATTATTAAATTCCCAGAATATTTTGCATACTCATTCAAGAAATAATTTATTCATTTTGAATAGGCTAGAAAGGAAGAAGTATTATAGCAGCTATGGGTATGAAATTTATGGAGATGTTTATGATTTATGTCTAAATTAGTACAGATAAATATATTCTCAATGACATAAAATTCTTTTCAGTTTTCTCCTGAGATGGGTATTTTGTTTTAGATTAGCTCATATACCGGGCAACTCAAGGAAATTTCATTTATATCTGTTTATACTTAGCCTAGTTCCATGAGTAGACTCAAGCTTCTGTTGCCACAGTTCTTAGTGTATCTTCTAGTTTCCCTGATTCCAATGCATTAGTCTTGGCCTACTATATTCACAGGGGAATCCATTAACATGCTCCAGGTTTGATGTGGTTGACACTATTTCAATATTAATCCCGTGCTGTGTCATATGTTGCATGACAATAGTAATTAATGGTTTCCAAGATCCCATATATTTGCGTTTACCATTCCCCTATTATAAAAGCAACATCTATATATACTCCCATTAAGCTATTTTAAATATAAATAGTGGAATTAATTCTATTAAAATAATTAAACATGCATCCAGTAGAATCCCTACTTCTTTAAAACAAACAATTTGTTTTTGTGTGGAGCTTGTTGGATGACTGCTTCTACAGTGAAATGCCCAAATAAAGTCTTTTTATTCCTTCCTCTAGAGACTGAAAAACAAAGCAAGTGTCAGCCATTTCAACCACACTGAATGATCGTGCTGAGCAGTACCAGGACAAAATCATTTTGTGGTTATAGGAATTCTGAGCCAGACCTACACTACATATTTAGCTGGTCCCTGTGGAAAGTTGAGAGCTGTTCAAAAGCACTGATTTCATTATCATAGATGAAACAGAGTCCTCATACTGAAGAGTTATGCAAACACCAGTAACGTGTCAAGGATTGCCCTAGAATATCACTGGGCCATGGAACCTCCCTCACATACAAATGACTCCCTTCCTCCCCTTCTCCATCACATGCACCACTTAAACAGAGATGGTTAAAATGGCAGAAAAAATATTTGGGTGCATTTCAACATATTTAAATTGTAAATGAAAAATCTTATTGAAAATTTAAATTTCAAGAAGCTCTATATCAAAGTAGGCAGTAATAATTAGACATACCATACAAGCCTTAGATTGCTATTAGCTGGAGTTATAGTTACATCCCATTCTTTACTGAATTAGGTTCAAAAGTGAAGAGGTCAGTGACTAGACAAAATCACAGAAGATTCAAATTAAATTTCAAAGAGCTAAGATATACAGAGCAATCCATATGCTTCTTTCTCCTACCATCATGCAAGTAGTGGCCAAACATAAATGTCAGAAAGGGGACACAGATTTGCAGATGTGAGAATTACAGCTGGTTCCAAGCATTCCACATCTACTACCCAGAAACAAATACATCAAAATTACTTATAGAAAGTAAGTTTTTCCTACCTTGTGAAGGACAAGAGGTGTCCTTTTTCATAAAGGAATGCTGAATGAATTCTATGTTTACTGCTGTACTGCTTGAAAATTAAAATTTTTGCACTTCAGAAAGATCAAATTCAAGCCTGGATGTATAAGAAAAAAGAATTGTATAAGTTCACTAGGAATCTTATTTTATATTCCTTTAAATGGCATAAAATCTCTTAGATTGCACTCTGTGCATTTCAAATTTAAGTGTTAATTAAGGTGCACTGAAAACATTCTATCAGAATTTGTGTACAACACACCATTTAAGCAATTTCAAAATATTGTATTAGACCATTTTAAACCTCTTTGTAGGATAATAGGATGATTCAAATAGCTGTCACAGAAGTAAATATAAATCACAGTGTGACTAATCATAAACTAGATTTATTATAAAACAGTGCTTTTTTTTGTCTAACTGAGCACTCAAACACAGTGTTGTGTTTTTCAAAGCATGCATTGGGAGAAAAGCGTTGGTGAATTTATCTAGTTCAGAACTGAGCTGAGGTTATCCTGGTCATTCAGGTGGTTTATATTTTACAAATATTTTGTTCAAAGACCATGCTTTTCCTGAGTAACAATAGCTGAAGCATCAAATTATTAAGGCACTTAAGACATTTATAACAGGACAGATTAGAACAAGTCCAGAGGAGGGTCAGAAGAATGGACAGAGGACTGGGGCACCTCTCTAATGAAGGCAGGCGGGGGGAGTTGGGGTTGTTCAACCTGGAGAAGAGAAGGCTCCAAGGAGACCTCACTGCAGCCTTCCAGAACCTAAAATGGGCCTACAGGAAATCTGGGGAGAGACACTTTGTCAGGAAGTGTAGTGATATGACAAGAACTAATGGCTTCAAACAAGAGGAGGGTAGATTTCTATTAGGTATTCAGAAGAAATACTTCACTGTGAGAGTGGTGAGGCACTGGAACAGGCTGACCAGAAAAGCTGTGGATGCTCCATCCCTGGAAGTGTTTAAGGCCAGGTTGGATAGGGCTTTGGGCAACCTGGTCCAATGGCAGGTGTCCCTGCCCATGGTGGGGGGGTGGAATTAGATGACAATTAGCTTGACATTAGATGAGAAGATTAGCAACCATGCATCTCCTCCCCATATTTCTTTTCTTCTGGTATGCCACTTGGTCCTTTTTTAACAAATGGCTTAAGTAGCTCCTACCCAGTAACAACAGTGTGTTTATGTCATTGCAAGCAGTGGTGGTGTGTGCATCCTTCCTCCCTCCCTCCCTCCCTCCCTCCCTCCCTCCCTTCCTTCCTTCCTTTCTTCTCCATGAAATTCGTATAAATATTTTAGTTGGATTAAGCTGAAATCTATCTATGAGAGACACAGCATAGTGCTACTGTTTATCCTCCTGGCTTTCATTTTATCGTTATTGTACTTATCAGTGACCATCCATGGATGTGAGGCTGTTTACAGACAGAATAATGAGCAGAATGATTTTCAAGCCTACAAACAATTCTGCTGCTCAGTTCCACTAAAGCCTTTGAGGAGCAGGCAGGTGTCCTCTCCAGTTTTCCTTGCTCTGACGAACAGGAGAGCAGAAGTTTGGGAAGCTGCCTAGAATACAAAAGGAGTCCTTACATTGATAATTTTTATACAGGAAAAAAAAAATCAACTTAAATATTTAACATTGTCAAAGTTCACACATTCCTTCAGTGCTTCATCACTACATTCATATTATTTTTATAGAATAACCATGAGAAAAGAAAACATAATTAGTTTCTTCTCTCCCAGCTGCAATGTGATGGGTTGTTATGATACTGTGATTTGCCCAAAATTTACCTCATTTTGTAACAGTCCTAAATATAAAAATGGAAAACTAGATAAGACACACTTTCAATATTAGCAGTCCCTAAGCCTTTGGCAAAGAATTACTAATTTGCCCATCAATATTGACTTTGAAAGTCAGTTCACTACCAGATTTATAATAGCATGTAATCAAACTTTCTCTCGGAACCAGGTTCCATTGGTGACATGACATAATCCATTTTCTATGTGTTAAAACTAGGGTAAGCTCCTTTTAGTGTTGAAATGTCAAGCATGCAGCCTGACACATTTTGATTGAGTTTGGACATCCTGTTGGGCTGTCTGAGAAACTTACTTTTAAAATGGAGTTTATGAAGAGCCTATGGTACATTTATCTTCACAGCTGTTCCTTTGTTCTGCTCACACAGCATGCTGCAAAGTGAATTTTTTCTTTCAGTTCATAAAATATAACTAGCCAAACATGTTTCTATGTAAAATTTAAAAATAATATCCATGATTAGATAAGAATCAAATAAAAACCTGACAAAAGATGTTCTACCACAAGTTCCATTAGACATCATAAAAGAGGAGAACAGCAGGATAGATCAGAAAAAAAAAGTAAAACATAAAGAGATGAGGGACAAGTAACTGAACAGGGAGAGCTGAATATGAGATGAGACAACAAATTATAATGGAATTGAAGGACAAAGACTTAAAAAAGGTATAGAAAGGAAAAAAAAAAAAAAAAAAGAAAGACTGAACGGAGGCTGATATTTTTCAAACCGCGAAAAAAAGGTGGAGAAAAGAAGGTTTTTTCAAATTCTTTGCAGTAACTGTTCTGGCCATCTCTGTGAAAGAAAGGAAGAAAGCAAGAAAGGAAGGAAGGAAGGAAGGAAGGAAGGAAGGAAGGAAGGAAAGAAGGAAGGAAGGAAGGAAAGAAGGAAGGAAGGAAGGAAGGAAAGAAGGAAGGAAGGAAGGAAAGAAGGAAGGAAGGAAGGAAGGAAAGAAGGAAGGAAGGAAGGAAAGAAGGAAGGAAGGAAGGAAAGAAGGAAGGAAGGAAGGAAGAAAAGAAAGAAAGAAAGAAAGAAAGAAAGAAAGAAAGAAAGAAAGAAAGAAAGAAAGAAAGAAAGAAAAAGAAAAGAAAGAAGAAAGAAAGAAAAAGGAAGGAAGGAAGGAAGGAAGGAAGGAAGGAAGGAAGGAAGGAAGGAAGGAAGGAAGGAAGGAAGGAGGGAAGGAAGGAGGGAAGGAAGGAAGGAAGGAAGGGAAGAAGGAAGAAAGGAAGGGAGGAAGGAAGGGAGGAAGGAAGGGAGGAAGAGCAGTGTGTGTGTGTGTGTGTGTGTGTACGCAGATTTATTGGTTAATCCTTATTCCTTTAATATGCCTTACTTTGTAAGAGTAATTGTAGGTATCTGGACATTAAGGAGAAATGTTTAATTTTAGAAATTGTAGATTGCCAGAAGTGTATTTTTTTCTTTAGAAATTTTCTTTTGTGATTATTTATTTTATTCTAGATTAGGATACATTCAACTTTTGTTTTTAATTTGCCATAGAGATACCACCATTCAGTCATATTATGATCAGTGACAGGAATCCATTACAACAAAAACATTACAAAAGATAACATTCTGAACAATTCACTTTTCTCCAACATGTAAAAAAAGGTTTTTGCCCAACATTCAAAGGAGATGCAGAAGGATTTGTAGCAGAACCCCTTGTTCTAGCCTGTAGTATATAAGTTCTGGGCCAAAGTTTGTCAGAATGTTTCACAAGCCTGTTGGAGTCTCATTCACTTTTGGAATGACCTTACAAACGTTAGCATCTACACTAACCAGACTCCACCATGCTCTCCGTTCTGCTCTCCATTTATATTCCTGTAAAGTCCTTACAATATTATAACAGATTTCACATAACTCTTATTAATAAATCTATATAAACAGGTATACACTGCTGTAGATTCAACTTTTCTAGTGGTTTCTAGTGGTCATTAAAACACAGGATTGGCAGCTCTATGACCTGGGATGGTGCTTTATTAGCATATCCAACCTCTCATCTTGTGGTAGAGGAAAAATACTTAATCTTCCTTTAACTTCAATTTAAAATGAAGTCCAATTGTAGTTCCAAGAGTAGTGATTTTAGTCCTCAGACAACCATATAGCCTCCTGCAAGGAGTCAGAATTTAGGTTTTAATCAAGTTTGTCACTGAACCCAGTAACACAGGCTGGAGGCTAAAATTTTAATGATTAATAAATCTTATTTGAATGCTTAGATGTATTAACTTACTCCAAGGTACTCCAAGAAGGAAGAGATATTCATCTATAAATGTGTGATCCATTCAATGGATTCTTCCAACAATACAGATAAATATGTTTCACCATTTATGTTTGTAATGGTAACAAGCAAACGAACTATACTGACATTGATTATGAAGTCTACAATATATGTTGAGGGCTGAAGAGGTATTTTCTTGGAATCCTGGAACAGAACACTGTGGAATCAGAAAGACTCTTTAGTGAAGGTGGCTATAAAAGAACACTGCCACTCTCCTGTTTACATAGAATAACCCAGTGAAAATGAATATTTAGTTATTTGCTGCTACATTGACTGAAATTGTTTTCATTTAAAGTGAACAAGTAGAATCCACAGACATATGGGGAGAAGAATACTTTGTTATATTGTAATAAATTAAGGGTCATGTTTTTAACTAGTCAAATAAGAATAAAACTGGTAACTTGAAAAAATGCTAATGCATTACAAAATTTGTATTGCATCCCAAGTGACTAAATCCTGCCCAACTTATATCAAAATAAATCCAGATGAATTATGTGGGAATAAAATTACTTACACATTCTTTATTTGGCCTAAAGGACTGCAACATTTGGTCCATATTGTTTAACATAGTAGGATTTTTCTTTTGATATGCAAAATATTTCAACTACCTTAACTCTTAACCAAGAAGAAAGGAAGAATCTATGTAGCTGGCAACATGGACTCTGAATGCAGTACCTTTTCATCATATAGTCTCAACAAGCACTCTTTGCATTTTCACTGTTCACTGAGAATAAATGTCTCCCATACTTTCATGAGATCAGAAATTCTACTTCATTTCAAACAAGCAAACTGGCACTTACTTAATGGGAGGTTTGAACAATTTATATATATATATGTATGTATTTTTTTTTCAGATGTTAAAAACAGGTGAAAATATTTTGGCTTTTAATATTGGCTGTGCCAGCCTCATGAAACACATCACCTTCAACAAGTAGGCCTTTTCTTCATGACACGAACTATCAGAAATAGTGTAGCCAGCAGGACTAGGGAGGTGTTCATCCCCCTGTACTCTGCTCTGGTGAGGCTGCACCTCGAGTACTGTGTTCAGTTTTGGGCCCCTCACTACAAGAAGGACATCGAGGCCCTGGAACGTGTCCAGAGAAGGACTACAAAACTGGTGAGGGGTCTGGAACACAAGTCCTATGAGGAGCGTCTGAGGGAGCTGGGGTTGTTTAGTCTGGAGAAGAGGAGGCTCAGGGAAGACCTCATTGCACTCTACAACTTCCTGAAGGGAGGTTGTGATGAGGAGGGGTTCGGCCTCTTCTCTCAGATAACTAATGATAGGACTTGAGGAAATGGACACAAGTTGCACCTGGGAAGATTTAAATTAGATATCAGGAAAAACTTTTTTTCTCAAAGAGTGGTCAGGCACTAGAACAGCCTGCCCAGGGAGGTGGTGGAGTCACCATCACTCGCGGTGTTCAAGAAGCGCCTGGACAAGGTGCTATGAGATGATTTAGTAGCCTAGTGGGTAGTATTGGTGATAGGAGGACGGTTAGACTAGACAATCTTGTAAGTCCTTTCCAACCTTGTGTTTCTGATTCTATGATTCTATAATACATGACATTGTACAAGAGTAGCACAAGCTTAAAAGACATTATGTCAACAGAAAAAAAAAAAATATATGTATATATATATTATTCAAGGCTGTATACATGTGAAAAAAGTCGTTATATTGTAATTCCAAATTCCAAAAATCAAAGAATAAATCATAGAATTATAGAATGTGTTCAGATATGTTAATATGCTATTTATACAATTCACATAAACAGCACTTAACACAAAAAGATAATGAACTCAACCCCTCAGGCTTGCATATATACTCAGACTAACTTCTATATTCTAAGGCAAAGCCTGGTATTTTATTATTTTAATCATGCAATCATATGTAATGAATTAATTTGCTTCATTGGCTCATTAAAATCCTTGCTGATACATGTTTACAGTTACCCTCTTCTTGCCACCAAATATTTTTAATACAGATTAGGAAAACAAATAAAAACTACTCAAATAAGGCTAGTAAAATAAAAGTTATTTTCTGGTCATTTTATGTCCTGATATTACCATAATCTGCCTCTTACAGATATCCAGAGATGTATACGGCATTTAACCTCACCTCCCTTGCTCCAGATGAACATCCCAGTACAGCCATCGGTTGTTCCTTCCAACTGGAAAGCCATTTTCATGTGAAAACTTGGTCCTGAGGAAGATCTGCAAAGGCACAAGGTCTCCCAGTTGGCCATGCAATGACAGGAGAATTAAATTCATAGATCCAGAGTTTCTGCTGCAGCCACAGTATGAGGTGATGAAGGATTTATGGAAGCATGTGAGCAAAGATAACAAATCTACACAGCTGCTTTGATAAAGAATCTTTCATGGCAAGCTTGGTTGATTCTGTTATGTGTTAATAAAGATGGCTGGCTATACTTCTGAAGCATCCTTAAGGTTTTGTCTCTTTTTTTTTTTTTTTTTTCATTCATTGTGCCTTAGGTCAACAGGATCTGGAGTTTTCCTGCTAATGATTTATATAAGCTGTGATTTAACCTTATTGTCAATAAGATCTCTGTGAAAACCTTGCAAGGAAGACTTTAAACTAAGACTCAACTGTCATGCAGCTTTGTAACTCAGAAGGACAAAATGGGTTCCCATTAATAAGGACTTTCCATTTATAGGAAAAATCATAAACAGTAAAGGAAGGGAGCTGATTAGATTTCATGATAGAGAAGAAGGTGAGAAAATTGATAACACTATGAAACACTCACATACCCAATTAAAGAAATGAGCATCCTCTCAGATAACACTTTTTTGTTGATATGAATATATGAGGAGTCTCTTTGCATCTATTTTGCTAAAAATAAATTGATTTTGTGTGGCTTGAAAGTCTAGACTTTTACTGTATACAATGATCACCACCACTCTGTTTACTGTATTGCACATTAACTGTAAGAACTAAATTCACAACTAGTAAGATTGTTTAAGCAAGCACCCAATTTACAACCACATATTCTTGCAAATGTGTTCTTGCAGATGGAGAGCTGACCACCCAGATAAGCAAATATGTTTTACAAAGAAATATAAATAAATAAATAATCACAACCTATTTTTATCCACCTCCTCTCATCTTATGACCAAAGCATGTTTTATTTGGTTGCAGGTCTGATCTATCATCACATTAGAGTATCCAGTGATAACCTAGTGTAGCAGCTAGCAAGAATTAGGCATTGTTAGCATAGTTGTTAGTATGCTAACTCTACTTTAACTGATTTTTTTGTTTATGTAGCAGAAATAGATAAAAATATGGCCTATCCTAAACAACAGAATAGATTGAAAATTGCTTATCTGATCAGTAATTTTTATATCATTTTTTGAAAGGTAAGAAGGATAGCATGACAATATATGAGCCACAAAAAATAAAATAAAATAATCAGATAGTATATCAGTAGTAGATTCAGTCATGTTCTGAAGGAAGCTGGTCACAGATGCCAGATGAACACACAGCCTGGGCATGCTGTGCATGCTGTATTCTTAGAAAACAGCACACTAATTTTGGAGACTCATTGACAGTTTCCTCCTCCATAGGGGAAACAGGTATAGGAGATACTTCTATGGAATACAAAAGGCTAATCCAAACATCAGGATTCCTTATTAAAGAAACCACAGTACAAATACAGAGCTAGGGACAAATCCTAGGGACAGACCTTAAGGTCTAAAAATAGATGAAATAAAGATTACTCTATCCTTCTTCTACAAAGAGGTAGAGAAGCTGAGTTCACATGAGTGAGTTTTTCCAGTCACAAAAAAAAAAAAAAAGGGAAACAGTGGAGCAAGGAATTACCCCTAGATGCCTTGAATATTACTCTCACTGCATGTTATTGCCAGCATTGTCATGATGCTTGTGGAGGCTCTGTTCCCATGAACCTTCCATTCACTGCAGGCTCCATGCTGCCAGAGCCCTACAGTTCATTTTTCTGCAGAAACCTTCAAAAAGTTATGCCTTCTGTGTAAAAGAAGAAACCACTGAAAGTTTTTTAAAAAATGTAGTCTCTTCTGCTCGCCAGAGTTATTTTTCCCATGCTGTCCACAAATATTTACATATGTGTGTATTAAAAGTAAAAAGCATATGAGTCATCACGTGGCATTCTTGCAGGAAATGTACACTGAGGAAAGGTAGGTCAAGGAGAAGAACTGTAAAGGAGAAAAAATGTTGAAAGCAAAACTCAAGTGTTTGCTACAAAGCTACAGCCTTGTCTGTGAGGGACTCTATGGATGTGGGAGCTGCTGGATGAACTCTGCATCATTTGTCATACTGCAGTACTACAGCCACTGATCTGAGGAAATGCTGCTGTGCTATCCAGTGAGGCAGAAACCATGATTAAATCTCCATTCTGATTCTCTAAGTACGCCTGGGAAAAGAAAAAAATATATCATTTTTGGTCTAGTAGTTGACAGTATCTAGGTTCTGTACCCTTTGTGAAAAAACCCCCCATGGAAAAGAAAGGTACAAACCCTCTTTTCACTGTGCACACCAGGATAGTGATATGCATACCTGAGAGCATAAAGGAAGCAACAGGTAATCATTTGACATCCTTCAAGGTATTTATAAAGAGGAAGAAGTGACCAGCATATGTCTGTCTTTTAGCCATGTACACACAAAGCAAGGTAGAGTATGTTTCCCACAGGAAAAGAAAGTTATTATGGAACCTATATACCTACAAAGTGAATGGATTAACATTCTAAATTTTGCTGTTTAAATTCAAAACCATGTACTGTCTTTACCTGCCAGGTGGAATTTAGGCCCCAAGAAAAACATTAGGGATGAGATCTTTAGATGTTCAGGAGAATGAATGCTCTAGCAGGCAGTTAGGAATTTTAACTTTGCTTAAAGCCAAAGGCCTGAACAAAGACTGTTTTACAAGAAAATAAACTTCATTCTCTCTTGCACCTCCAATTTCCATCTAAAAAGAAAATGAAGCAAAAGGGGCACTCAGGCTGCTACAAACCTGCACACCAGCAGTGAAGGCAACAGTGTCATTTTTCTGTCTCAGCAGGAGTTAATTTATCAAACTTATCCATTGATTATAAGAAATTTTGAATCTGTGAATGCTAAAATTTGGAGTTATGATGCTGCCAATGTAGTGAAGGAAACATTTAAATTGCCTGAATTCTAAATAGGAAGCGACACAGCAGCATATCAGTTTTAATGTGTGACATTCAGCAGCGTGAATGGCATTGTAGAGTGCATGTCCCTGCATCTCTGTTATGATCAGATGCAGAGTATTTACAGGGCAGTGAGCCAATTTTGCCATCCTACTGGATTATTAAGAAAAAAAAGAGGAGCGGAGTAAAGATGAAATAATGGCTATCATTTTCATATATCAGAACTATTAGTTTGACCGGAGTGGTATTCTCAGGACCAACGTGGGGAAAGAAAAAGACAGTCTGGGGAATGGTGGGTCTCAGAGAAAACAATCTGGGGAATGGTGGGTCTCAGGGAAAAGAGCTTACTTTCCCTTTGGGAGACCAAGGGACTTGCAGTGCAGACAGGCCAGTCTCCTGTTATCACAACAAATCTCAGGAGAAGGGAGAAGGGAAGAAGAATACAATAGGCTCTGTGCTCATGCAGGGAAAGGGAGCACTTTATTAAGGCTGTTAATAATCTCAAAAGGAAATACGGTGATGTGAAGAGTACTTTTTCACATTCAGGAAGAAGGAAGGAGATCTTGCTCTCAAGAGAACACAGGTTCCTCTTATCCAGTACTAATAAAGTGGCAATTTTGAGTCATTTTTTCTTCTGCGGGCTGGGGGAGGGTGTTTGGGGTTTTCTTAAAACAAACAACATCCCAAATCCACAAGCAACTGACCTGGTAGAGGCAGGCTGGTGTGATTTTGAGTACCGACATGGAAGAGCACAGGGAAGTTTGTCCAACACGCACCCAGCATAAAACTTCTCCTGCAACTAAACAATACATTTGTCATAGATCTTCATCCAGTTTGTAGGCCCAATTTAGAAGAGTCACAGCTGTACCAGTGGATTAAAATGTGCTTGTCCACTTAGATTAACAGCAACACCCTTCACAAACAACCTGTATTTCACATAGCTGCAATACAAAACAAAACAAAACAAAACAAAACAAACAAACAAACAAAAAAACACCACACTATATATCACTTAGGAACAGCATTACTAATTGCAACTGACACATAACAAACAACATGTGACCACTGCCCCATTTCTCCTCTGAAACATGGAGTAGTGATGCACAATTAAGCCAAAAAAGCCATTTCCATTATAAAAAATACTGTTTCTACAATGGCTTCTTGCAAAATAACCATGTGAGGAAAATTATCTCAGGTAGTGGTAGTCCATTTTGTGCATCTGTAGCTTGACATATAGAACATTTGTCTTTGCAGAAGCATGGGACACCATCATCACTAGCCATCCAGATAGCCAAGAGGTTTAATTTCTTCATATCTTACTAAGACTCATCTTCTGGTTTGAAAACTAAGCAAGCAAACAAGAGACTTTTAAAGCAAGAGACTTTAAGTGTTGCAGAACAAGAAACATCTTTGCAATTTATGGAGGAAAGACTAGATTAAAATCATGGTTGCTAACACTAATGGCTTTTCTGTGTTGACTTACACTTGAATTTGGTGCCTGACAGTTAGTCTAAAAGAGATTTAAAAGCATCTTGAATGTCTGTGTTCATGCTGCCTGTACTTTTGAATATCATATTCATTGCATGCTTAGAGATTACCAAAACCAAATCTGTTTTATGTTTTATGTTTTATGTCTGTTGTTAAAATGAATTATGGAGTGATAGAAAATGAACTTTTTTAATAAAATAAAATAGAATAAAATAGAATAAAATAGAATAGAATAAAATAGAATAAAATAGAATAAAATAAAATAAAAATAAAATAAAATAAAATAAAATAAAATAAAATAAAATAAATAAAATAAAATAAAACAAAACATTCAATCATGCTTTCATAGATTACAAAGGATTGTCCACAGTACCTGTAGAACAGAAGAACAACTTTAAAGTTCAGCTTTTTGCATCGGACTATCCATACATACTGACATGTAGGGGCTCAGTGATGCATGTGTACTACCCAGTGTTGATTGTACTGATGGAGTTTACTTCTGCATACTACACAACAGCTGTAGCTGCAGGAACTTGAATTGCCATCAAATAGGGAAGAACAAAATACTTTTGTTGAAGTAGAACTTGTTAGATGGAAACATTATAACCAGCATCTGATGCAAAGCACTTTCCCACTCACAGTAGGTTTCTAAAAATCATATTTAGAACAGATGCAACCCTCTGCAGCGGGATCTCCCGGCAGCCAGAACTTTCAGATAGATCTGTCTAGAGACAACCCAAATACAAAAAGGCTCGTAAACAGCTTTCTGCTTTGCTAGCTGTTTCCCTGTGGGATAGGCCTTCAATTTCAGGCTTGCTTTTAGCCAAGTCAGTGGCTTTCTGAGTTGCAGCAAACTCTATACTCTCCGCTCTTAGACCTGAGAGTTTCTCTCTCCATCATTTCAGAGACAGGTGTCTGTTTGACTGAATGTCCCAGTTGCTCATAGTGGCAGACTCCAAGCTCTTTTCATTCCCCTCCTCACTGTCTTCTCTCCCTAGCCACACCTAGTCTCCTCCTGCAGAAGACTTCCATCTGAGTAGCTGTTATTGAAGGAACATAACATGTCACTGAGAACATACCACTCAGACTATTGCTGTTTGTCACAAATAATTTTAGAAGCTAAATCATCCTAGCTGAAAACCAAGGAGAGGAAAAAAGTTTTCCATGAAATGTCATTTTGGGTGGAAAACATTGCTGCATCTGAAATCCAGTTTTGCACCAAGCGTTTTCAAGGACACATTCTGACAAATTCTTGTAAGGGAGAATGCAGAAGGCAAAACTTCTGTTTCAAGGGTAGTGACTCATATTACTTGATATAACTAATGTTGCTTTGCAAAACCAGCATGTCTGTTTCTAATGTCAACACATATGTTGCACAATGAGCTGCAATGTGAATACTCCAAATTTTGCAACTGTTCACGAAAAGCAGAAAGGTAAAATATTACTCAGCTGTGAACCACAAGCATGAAGACTGCAAATGACAAGGGGAAGAGTTTTGATTTGGCTGAGTAATCATCCAGCTGATTTGTATGAGCTGTCCACTGCAATTGCAAAGCAAAATTCAAGCCTGCTCAGTTAGTATTCCAGTTTCCTGAGACCTACCTGAATTTCACCCATATTAAATAAAAGAAATGTAGAGTGTTAAGGTGTACTTTCATTTTACTGACTCCATTCAAAGGAGGGAGTATTACTCCTGGTACTTAGGCCACAGAGAAAGCTGGGGAGCAGACACTTGTGAATTTGGGCCATGGTGAGGAAAGAACATAACTTGAAAGTCATAATGGTAGGAGGAATAAAGAAGATAGGGTTGGCAAGTACTAGTCCTTCCTCCCAGAATTCACATAGGCTTTATCCAGAAACTTATTCTTTCTTGCTCATTTATCATTAAGGTCCTGAAATTTTCTGGTAATGGCAAATGGCATGCCTAATTTTTCTAGCCTTCTTAGTAGGCTGTCATATTGGGAAGTCAGACTGCTTTTCTTGATAATCTCACTCTGAGGAAAATGTAAGTCTGCTTCTTTGGCAAATGCTTCAGTCTCTAGGCTGGATTTACATTTCCATTGCCTGCTTCTTTATTTTAAAAAGATAATAGGTAGACAGTTGCCCAACCCTAAGAAGGCTGTTTGGTAGGGTACATCTATATGCTTTTTAATTGCAGATGCAACACTACACTGCAAATAATGCACTAAGCCACACAGGAGCAACCCTTCTCTTATCCAGTGTTTAGTAGGAAGACCCGGAGCCACTAACTTGTAGTTTCCCTCTGCATGTCATTTTTTTTTGTCAGCTTGAATGGGAGTTGGTACTTAAATAAGAGTTGGATACCAAAGTGTCAGTGTAGATCTGTTTATAATTGTTTAAAACCACTTTAAATTTAAGACTGCAGTCCCTCTGTCACTTGAACAGCTGAATGTTTTATCATGAATACTGGCAATTATTCTTTATAATCAAATTGTTATAAGTCTCCGATAAACTACCATCAAGCAGTGTTTACACCTGATGTCGTTATCACATTAAATTATTTAAATATTGCCAAAATAGGATCTAGTGAATTGATAAACAATATTAGTCCCAGCAGTGGTAAGAGAGAAATACAGGAGAGTAGTTGGTAAAGTGAATAAGACTATAAGTAGTGTAGGTACATTCTGTCACTCCGTTTATTCTTTAGATCAAATCTAATGAAAGTGTTCCTTCTGGAGGCGCACTGGAATGTTAAACATGACAGAGTTAAAGCTGCTGTATTTCGTGGTGCTGTGCTTGCTTCCCATGGTGGTATTGCCCAGGCTGGACTGGTCGTCTGCCTACAACACAGGTGAGGTACAGCCATGTCCTTGTGGGCTGCTCTGTGTGTAGGAGCTTATCAAAGTTTGAGATGATACCTTCTCATGATCCATACTTCATGCTTCAGCAAGGCCTTTGACACATTCTCCCACAGTATTTTGCTGGAGAAGCTGGCAGCCCATGGCTTGGACAGGTACACTCTTTGCTGGATTAAAAACTGGCTGGACGGCTGGGCCCAGAGAGTGGTTCTGAACGGAGTGAAATCCAGCTGGTGACCAGTCATGAGTGGTGTTCCCCAGGGGTCCATGTTGGGGCCCATTCTCTTTAATATCTTTACTGATGATTTGGATGAGGGAATTGAGTGCACCCTCAATAGGTTTGTGATGACACCAAGTTGGGGGCTAGTCTTGATCTGCTGGAGAGTAGGAAGGCCCTGTAAAGTGACCTGGACAGGCTGGGTCAATGGGCAGAAGCCAATGGAACGAGGGTTCAACATGGTTAAGTGCCGGGTCCTGCACTTTGGTCACAACAACCCCAGGCAGTGCTACAGGAATGGGGGGGAAAGTGGCTCAAAAGCTGTGCAGAGGAAAAGGATCTGGGGGTGTTAATCAATGCTTGCCTGAACATGAGCTAGCAGTGGTCCAAGGTGGACAAGAAGGCCAATGGCATCCTGTCTTTTATCAGGAATAGTGTAGCCAGCAGGACCAAGGAGGTGATCGTCCTCCTGTACTCTGCCCTGGTGAGGCCCTGATGCATGTTCAGAGAAGGGCTAAGAAGCTGGTGAGGGCCTGGAGGACAAGTCCTATGAGGAGTGACTGAGGGAACTGGGACTGTTTAGTCTGAAGAGGAGGCTCAGGGGAGACCTTATTGCTCTCTACAACAACCTGAAATGAAGGTGTTGGGAGCTGGGGGCTGGCCTCTTCTCACAGGTGACTAGTGATAGGACAAGAGGGAATGGCCTCAAGTTGTTCCAGGGGTGGTTTAGGTTAGAAACTGGGGGACATTTCTTCTCAGAAAGAGTAGTCAGGCATTCAAACAGGTTGCCTAGGGAAGTGGTGGTGTCATCATCCCTAGGGGTGTTCAAGGAAAAGTCAGACCTGGCTCTCAGGGACATGGTTTAGTGGGTGACATTTGTAGTAGGGTGATGGTTGGACCAGATGATCTTGAAGGTCTCTTCCAACCTTAATGATTCTATGATTCTATGACTAGAGGGAATACTCTCAAGATGTGCCAGGGAGGTTCAGTTTGGAAATTAGGAGACATTTCTTCTCGGAAAGAGAAGTCACGCATTTGAACAGGTTGCCCAGGGAAGGAGTCGAGTCACCGTCCCTGAGAGTGTTCAAGGAAATTTGGACCTGGTGCTTAGGGACATGGTTTAGTGGGTGACATTGGTGGTAGGGGGATGGTTGGACCAGATGATCCTGGAGGTTTTTTCCAACCTTAATGTTTCTATGATTCTGTGTAACACTGATCAGAGGCCAGAGCCTGAACTGGAAAAGGTCACGTGGAACATGTGGAACAAGGTAGATAAGGCTGCAATTTGCAAGGTCCTGCAGTTTTGCCACCTAACCTAACCCATAAAAGTGGCCCAAAAGAAAGCTGGAGAAGGACTCTATCAGGGAGTGTAGCCATGGAACAAAGAATAATGCCTTTGAACAAAAGGAGGGGAGATTTAGATATGATGTGATGTGAGGAAGAAATTCTTCACTCAGAGCACAAAGCACACATGGGAATTAAGGCTGAGGATGCACCTTGCTTCTGTTCTTTTCCATAAAGAATAGAATGAAATTACCAAAAACCCAGTGTTAAAAATAAACCTAGGGCACAAGATGGGAGGTGGAGGGCAGTTCCTGTGGCCAAGGGGCAGCCTTTCTCTCTGGCAAGCCAGATGGCCTAGGGGAGCCAGACCCAGAAAAGGGGCCCTCAAACCCCCCAGTCTTCCTCCTTCTTCCAGGTGAGGGCATTTTCCAGGCCGCTCCCAACACAGACGCCTTTGGCCATGCGTGGGCCACTCCATCACAGAGGCTTGCTGAGGTCACAGTGGCCACCACTGCCCCGCCTTTGCTGTGGGGCCTATAAAACAGGACCCCTGCAGGTGGCCCACCATTCGCTGAGCTTCTAGGCACTCTGACAGCCAACTTGTGTGGCACAGAGAAGGAATGCGCCTAGTAAGAAGGAGAAGTGTCATGGGCAGAGGGGTAGCGCCTACGGCACAACAAACACCAGTGCCCAAGGGACCTCTGGCGCGCAGCCCACAGACACTTACAGGCAGTACCAGTGGCAGCGCAACGATGCGGGGAACAGGCCGCCCCCTCAGCCATACAGCGACAGGGGGCCTGGGCCTTCCCACTGGCACAACGGTGGCATGGGGCGAAGGCAGGAGTGTCAGCCGGACAGCCACATGGTGCAGAGGCATGTCTGTCATCCAGAACACAGTGTGGGACCCAGCCATGGCTGTAAAACAGACGGCAGTGTCGAACCCAGGCATGGAAATGAACTGGACAGTGGCATGGGACCTAGGCACGGAACTGGATGACCCCTTGGTTCAGCACCCTGGCCTGAAAACATTCCAGATGGAAGGCATCCCCTGTGGGCAGTCCCAGGCAAGGACTGGCTTGTCCTTCTGCCAAACACCGTGGAGCCCATGGAGTCGGATCCACCAGAAGATGCAGAGGAACCAATGGAAGTGGATCCATCTCAGCCAGAAAAGACCTCTGACTACCCTTGCATGTCTTCACTCTCTGCCATGTGAGTGCACCAACAGTGTCGTGGGAGTGCCTGGTGAGCTCCCTGCTCATCGTGCAAGCTCCATCCCAAATATTAGCTTGGAGCCGCCAAATGCCACGGACATCCTGCAGGCTCACCTGCAAGATGTCCTGACAATAAAGAACTCTGCTGCTAATTCTCAGGGGATTTGTGAGTGCTTCTTTCCCATCCCTCAGCCCTTGTGTGACAGGTGATATCCCTTCTGCACAGAGCCTCGAAGAAGAGCACAAGAGAGGACTGAGCTTCTTTCGGGCTGCTGCGCTGGGGTGACAGGAGGCATCCCCAAGGGCCACCATGCACCTTTAACATTTGTGAAAATAGACTGAGGGGTGAAAATAGTAGTGCGTAAGCGATTATAGGTGGCTTATTTCTTATATTAGGAGTGAGTTTCTATATCTGAGTAATTGGTAACAACTGACTTGGAGAAGGCTGAGGCACTCAACAACTTCTTTGCCCCCATCTGCACTGGTAGATGGGCTTCCCAAGTCTTTCAATTCCCTGAACCCGTAGATGGAGGCTGG